>NC_077227.1:558829409-559142147 GCF_027887165.1 Monodelphis domestica
ATATATATTTCTACGTTCATCATGTTGTGGAAAACATATTGCCTACACTGGGGAAAAATTCATAGAAGAAATGGAATGAAAAATGGCACTACAACTCCATCCTTTATTGAACTTACCTATCTAGTTACCTTTAATATTTTCTGAAAGTTTTAGTGTTTGATTGACTTCTTGTCCCACTACTATCTTTGTTCTCTGTATGATCCTGTGGGAAAAGCTTTTTTGACTTTTTTCAGGCTCTCTTTGTAAGACATATTCCAGCTGTAACATCTTTATAGTAATAAATGAAATGTTTTTCATAAGTGCTCTGTGCAGCTTATTTACTAAAAAAAGTGGTTCTTCACATACGAGGGGGTGGGGAAATGACATCCTTTCCTTCAGTTATCAGACCTGAACTGCACAGTTCCAAAGTTTCTCATCTGCTTTCAATGGAATGCATATCAGGCATGGTTCATGAAATATAAAAAATAATTTATTACATTAATAAGGAACAAAACTGGGGAACATCACCATAACTTAAAACTAAAATAGTGGTAAGCAACTAAACTAGTAAATAAAAGACAAGAGATAAAAACTAATGAAATCATAAATAAACAAAAAGTTTAAGTACTTTGACCTATGGTCTATGGGTCAGAGAATATGTCCAAATATAAAGTAGATTAAGAAAGAAAGAGAATGTTAGTAATAGACAAAATCATTATTGAGCCAAGAATTCATCCTCAGTAAATAAGACACAAAGCATTTTTTCATTCTTCTAAAATTTCTTTTGTTTTAAAGAAGAGGTTCTGACTCAATTTCTTGTTTTGATGTCAATTGTGTAATAAAAGAAGATTCTAAAAATAGCACTCACTTTTAAAAATCCTGTCTTCCAGTGAGGATTGACTAGGGGAATAATCTAATCAAGTGATTCCTGTTCATGATTTCACAGATGATGGGGTAGAAATATTTGATTGAGGGTCATTATCATCCCTATGGGTTTATATGAAGTAAACTTTTTTTTCCCCTTATGTTACTGAGATGAGAATATTGTTTTAACTCCTTGTCCCTGAATGAAAAGGAGCCTCTTTCAGAATGTATATTTGTATAACAGCCTTCTCCTCCAAAAACTTGGAATGATGATCATATTGAGTAGGGAGGACATAGTTAGAGGAATGAAGGAATAACAAGAAAGAAATCTTTATCGGATTCTAATGAAGTTGAAAAAGGGGGGGGACCTTTTGAAGGTGTGAAAAATATGTAGCTTAAGAAAGAGGCAAGTAGGCACTGAAAATGCTTATCATAGACTTTTTTTTTTGGATAATTTGGTCCTTTTAAACTCCTTTCACAAATCTGATGACCTGCTATTGATGGATGCATTTCTATGTAAAAGTTTAAGTAAGGGAATATGCCACAATGTCAATTTGTATTTGTACTAATTTATTATTTATGTACTGTGTAAATACAAGCCACCTTCTCTTCTACCTCTTCTCATTAATTTCAGAGACTCCTCAAAAGAAGAATGTTTTATCAACTTAGAAGTTGATATTTTCTTTGAGATATATCATAGTTACTTGCAGTTTCTTAGATGGGCTTCTTTTTAATGTTTTTGTGTTGTTTTGAAACCACTTATAACTCCACAATAAGTCTCAATATGCTTTTCTCTTTCTCTCTTTAAGATAAGGGTAGCTTTTTCCAATGTAGTAAGGAGCTTTATTGAATAAACTATTAATCACTAGGTAACAGCTGTCTTCCAAGTTTACTGAATATTTGATATGAAGAAATGTTCCTTATTCTTACTATGTGCCCTCTATATGTGCATTTAATCTTACCTGTGAAAATACTTCTCTGCAAACAATTTTGAGTTATACTTCATACTATTCTAAAAAAGATAATGTTATAGTAAATATTGTACACAAGTTCAAAGTTTAGTTAACAATCTCATAAGGATAATTTCTTAAAATGTCAGGCAGGACATCTTTCATAAAAAAATTTCTTAAACTATTCAGCCTCCATTTCACTGCTCCCTAAAATGATTCTCCTTTTCACAGGATCAAAGTAGAACTCAAGAAATGATTCTATTAAATAAAGCAATCAGAAATGGCTTCCCTCTCTTATTTGAATCATTATGCTACCTAGGTAGAACAGGGGATGGAGATCTAACCTTGCAATACTGAAAAATTGAATATAAGTCTCCCCTCAAATACTTCTTAGTTGTGTGACATTGGGCAAATCACTTTTCCCCTATCTGCTTCATTTTCCTCAATTATATAAATAGAGATCATAAAAGTACCTACTTCCCAGGGTTGTTAGGATCAAATGAGATAATGTTTGTAAATTGCTTACCACAGTGCTGGGAACATAGTAGATATTTAATAAATGTTTATTATCTTCTCCCCTCTCTACCCTATTCACTTTAGATAGGAGTCCTTACTAGATTTAATCATAGCCAGGGACCTACAGGGTATATTATAAACAGGTTAAACTTTTGATAAAATAATTTTAAAAGATTTAAGTACAAGATTTTGTAGAACTATTAAAGAAAACTATTAAAGTTTCTCATTCAGATAGTACCAAGGACTTCAGATTAAAATATTGCCCTAATGTTATTTTATCACATATACCCTAAAAGAACAACATAGTGCAAACAACTTTTTGTTATTCTAAACCTTAAAGCAACCCTTATAAAAATAAAAAAGGAATAAAAGGAAAAGAACTATTCAATACATTACCTGTGACAATCTATTTTATGTACCACATTTATTGTGCCCTACTTTTGTTAGTAAAAAGGGGAGCTATATTTTTTATCTTTTCTTGGGAGATTACTTTGCTCATTACAATTTTGTAGCATTGGGGATTTTTTGTTTTTATTCTTTTATTTGCATTATTATAATCATTATTAATAGTGTCTTCTTGTTTCTACTTATTTCACTTTGTTTCAGTTCATATGTCTTCCTATCTTCTGAATTCTTCATATTTAAATAATTAGATAGAGTATTTTATGATTGGATTTATGCATTTTAATGATCTAAACATTTAACAGTGGGAGATACTCTTTTATTAGATTTTTTTCTTGGTCTACAAGAGGCATGTTTAATTGTCCCACTATTCTTAATGTATTCTCCATTTCTCTCTTCAGTTTAATTTTTCTTTGTGTTAATTAGATGTTATCCTATTCTGTTTGTAAACATATTAAGCTTATTGTGTCTTCCCAGCTTATCTCCCTTTTTTTGGCTATACTTAATATAACCTTATAAAAAATTATGATCACTACCCTAATTCTTAATTTAAAATGAAACATACCACAATTTTGCTCTAGTCTTTCATTTTAATTCTATGTAAACATATTTTTAGGTTTTTGTTGTTTATTCTACTGTCTAACACTATTCTTAGGAAATTTAGTCTATTTATACTAATGATCATTATTTTATATATATATATATATATATATTCAGCTTTTTCTTTTCTACTTTTTTTTCTCTTTCCTGTCCTTTCTCTTTACAAATAATAAGGTGATTAAAGAGAGAGTGTTGATCTAATAGCTGTTATTAGAAAATGACATATTTGGTTTTGGATCTGTGACACTACTTCTCTTCCCTTTGCCATGCTTGTGATGTCATATTTTCACTATTTTTTCCTTCCTTTCCTTTTACTTTTCTCTTCATGTTACTCTTTTAATTGAAATTGTTTTAATATTTTCTTGCCTGACATTCCCTTCCTCTTATCCCTTTCATTTCTCTCCTTGTTCCAATCTACTTCCATATTAAATTTTATATATTTCTCTATCATTATCTTTGCATGGATGTATGTGAGAATGGAGAACGATAATTGTATTCAACTTTCCTCTGTTCATTTCTGATGAAAGTGAGGCTCATGGGATACTGATTTGTCTTAGCTTTCCTTTATATCTGAATACCCTTCCTCTTATGAAATTTATTATATTAAATAGTAACTGTCCTCTGCTTCCTCTTCCTTTCCTCTACCATTTAAGTCCTCAGTTCTCCTTTCTCTTCTACTAAAATTAACAAAACAACAAAACGATACTAGGCCTATAACCAGTCTTTAATGTGACCCTAAGAGATATGAGAGTTATGAGAAATCATTTATTTATTATAACCCTATATACATACATACAATTCATACCCACAGAGTTGCTACCAATTAATCAAAATGTGTACCTTATCAAATGAATGTTTTTCAGGGGTATATCATAGTGCGTAGAGCATAGTGGACATTTACTAAATGCTTGTTCCCTTTCTTTCCCATCTTATTTCTCTCTCTCAGACTTGATTTTTAATACTATATGTTTTCATGTTTTCTTCTGTATTTCTCTAAATTTTCTATTAATTTTTTTTTTTAATTTTGGGGTAAGTGACCTTAGCAGGACAGTCTATGATCAGTCCAAGGATCCCAGCTTTTGGGACAAAAATCCACTATTTGACAAAAACTTCTGGGAAAATTGGAAAACAGTATGAGAGAGATTAGGTTTAGATCAACATCTCACATCCTACCCCAAGATAAACTCAGAAAGGGTGAATTACATGAATCTGAAGAAGGAAACTATAAGTAAATCAGGTGAACACAGAATAGTAAACTTGTCAGATGTTAGGGAAAGGTGTAAAAAATAGACTCGGATACAGGACGACAATCCCCACAAGCCTTTGTTCCACTTCCCCAAGATGCTTTGTAATCTCACAGGAATTCTGAGGTGGGCCAAGATTGAGGAAGGATTTAAGCTGGTGGCAAAGGTTTTTGGGTCTCTCTTGCTTCTTTTGGACTTCTGTTTTGGAGCAGATGCGTCTCTTCCGTGATGTGAGGTTATCTGGCCTAGGCCTCTGGCCTAGGCACGTGTTTTTTCTTATTCTGTATTTTCTTTAATCTTTAACCTTTAATAAACCTCTAAAAAAATATAATACTCCTTGCAGAGAGAAACTAATTTCTACCTGCCTCAGTATCCCCATATTCCTAAATTTTAATCTTTACTAAGGAAAGATTTTAAAACCAAGCAAGACTGAGAAAAATTACAAAATGTAAAATAAATTTTGATTACATTAAATTAAAAAAATTTTGGATGAACAAAACGAATGCAACCAAAATTAGAAGGGAAGCAACAAATTGGGAAAAGATCTTTAGATCAAAAACCTCTGACAAAGGTTTAAGTCCTCAAATTTATAAGGAGCTAAATCAATTATACAAAAAAATCAAGCCATTCCTCAGCCAATAAATGGGTAAGGGACATAAATAGGCAATTTTCTGATTAAGAAATCAAAGTATTAATAAGCACATAAAAAGTGTTCTAATTCTCCTTTAATTAAAGAAATACAAATCAAAACATTCTGAGGTACTACTTCACACCTAGCAGATTGGCTAACATGACAGCAAAGGAAAGTAATAAATGTTGGAGGGGATGTGACAAAATTGGGACATCAATACATTGCTGGTAGAGTTGTGAATTGATCTAACCATTATCTGTTTTTTTGCTTGGTGTTCCCTCATCCTTCTCTGTCCCATTTGCTCTTTGTTCATTGCCTGTATAGAAGCTGTCAATTATAATTTTTTTTCTTTTTTGTTGTTTGCCCATATTTATCCCTTCTTTATTCCCTGCAGTTGCCTGTGCTTTTGCTTCTCTCTATTTTTGTGCTTTTGTGCTTTTCTGTCAGCCTTTACCCTTGGAGCTTTGTCAGCAAATCTCTCAGTGCAGTTTTTGGGGAACGGGTGTTGGAGCTTGAGCTTCCCTGCCTTCTGAAAGCTTTGATGGGATTAAGTCCAGTTGGGTTGAACAGGATGTACCATGAGGCCAAACCCTTGGGAAGGGTTGAGGCAATATGGAGTGTCTCTGCTGCTACAACTAGGATGCCTACTCTGAGCTCTGCACTTCTTCTCTAACTGCTTCCCCACCACCTGTGTTCAATGCTCTGAACCTGGCACAGCTTTGCCCACAAGGTACTCCCTCCAGACCAGCACCCTTGCCTGTCCAGTGGTTCCAGCTACCACTGAAGGCTCAGTGCTCTAGATAGGGGAGGGTTCCTGGGACCTTCCTTCTTGCTTCCCCTTAAACCAGAGTGTTCTCAAATTCAGTCTTTGGGAGGGGGTGTACCTTTTAAGTTGAATCTAGCAGAAGGGTTCCTTTACTCTTTCTTGTTCTTAGGTTGATTTTCAGTCCCCTAGGAGCATTTAGTTTGTAATAGTTAAGGAAGGTTTTTCAAAGATCTGAACTTTTGCTGCCTTTATGCTGCCATCTTGACTCTTCCTCCTGATCCAATCATTCACTGTGGCAATTTGGAACTATGTGCAAAGGGCACTAAAAGACTGCCTGCCCATTGACCCAGCAATACCACTTCTGGATTTATACCATAAAGAGATCATAATGAAAAAAATACTTGTACAAAAATATTTATATCTGCTCTCTTTGTGGTGGTAAAAAACTGGAACATGATGGGATGCCCTCCAACTGAAGAATGGTTGAACAAATTGAAGTATAATTTGGTGATGGAATATTATTGTGCTCAAAGGAATAATAAACTGGAGGAATTCCATGTAAACTTGAATGACCTCCAGGAATTGATACAGAGTGAAAGGAGCAGAACCAGGAGAACATTATACATGTAGACTACACATCCTGTGGTAATGGACTTCTCTACAAGCATCAATGCAATGATCCAGTATAATTCTGAGGGACTTATGAGAAAGAACACTATCCATATTCAGAGGAATAACTATGGGAATAGAAACACAGAAGAAAAATAACTGCTTGATCACATGGCTCGATGGGGATATGATTAGGGTTGTAGCCTTTAAATGATCATCCTAGTGCAAATATCAATCATATGGAAATAGGTCCTGATAAATGACACATTTAAAACCCATTGGAATTACAAATCAGCTTCAGGAGGGGATGGGGGAGGGCAGGAAAAGGACATGAATCTTGTAACAATGGAAAAATATTCTAAATTAATTAATTAAATACAATTTTCCAAATTAAAGAAAAAAATAGTTCCTAATGCCTCATTGGGTTGTTATCTTCTATTTCACCCATTCTAATTTTTAGGACATTTATCTTTCTCTGAATGTTTGTCTCTATCTATCTCTTTTTCTCTGTCCCTTAGCTTTTTCTTCCCATTCATTCTAAGATATCAATTTTCCTTGCTTTTCTTTAATCGTTAGTAATTACATAATTTTTATCTCATTTCATTACCTCCAGGTACTCTCATAACCCTCCTAGTGATCATAGTGGCTAGAACATTTTTCTCTCTGACTCAACATGGATTTGTTATTAATTTTCTGTGTATGTATGTGTGAGTGAGTGTATACACATTTGGCTACTCTCTATGCATAACATCTATCATATTTGGTATATTCTGTTTTCCAATGTTCTTCATGTCAGTGTGGGGATTTGTTCTTCTTTCTTGGGTCAAACTCTACCCAAAAAATCCTGAATGACATGGTCAGCTCTTCTTTGTCCTGGGTATTGCTGCTAATACAAAGTTCTATTTTCTTCTGGAACTTGGGTCTCTCTTATCCATAATAAGGGAAGAAGAGAAATGAATTGCTATATGTGAAAGAGAGAGATTTTGCAAAGAGAGAGCTAGCTGCATGCTAGGAACCAAGGTACAAAAGTTCTTGAATACAGAGAAGGGATAAAAAGTGAACACCAGCATTTACTGGGGGCTCTTATACTTCCTGTCCCTTGGGCTTTCTGCAGTTGGAACTTCCTCTCTCTCTGAAGCTGTGGAAATTTGGTTTTATATCTCCTGGATCTGGATATCTTTACCACTGTTGTTCCTGACTGGAGAAAACCCCCTTCTTGCTTTAAAAAGATAAGTGTTCCTACATGCTGAAAGACCTGTCTACTCAGAAGATCTGTGACTGGCTAGCCTGTACAAAACTATCTGTGTTGGTAAGACCAGAAACCAACTCTGGCCAACCGCAACTAGGGTTGAACTCTACATTGAAGGGTTCACCCTAAAGATACTAGAAGACCTATTTTATCCCACAAAGTAATCTGGGAGGATTAAGTAGAGCCAGGTTAGCCAGTAAACCCCAGAAATTTAGGCAGACAGGTCAGGGCCTAGGGAGTGTGGAAGAAAAGAAGAAATCTCCATGTTAATAGACTAACTGGTCACCAATCTCTGAAACCAAATCTCCTCAGCTTCAGAGAGAGAGAGGAAGTCACAGCTGCATAAAGCCCAAGAGACAGGAAGTATAAGAGCCCCCAGTAACTGCTGATGTTCACTTTTTATCCCTTCTCTGTATTCCAGAACTCTTGTCCCTTGCTTCCTGGCATGCAGCTGGCTTTCTCTGCAAAATCTCTGTATCACACATCTTGTAACCCATTTCTCGTCTTCCCTTTTTAAATATCTCTCTATCTCTCTATTTCAATATTAAGTTCCAAAGATAAAGTGGTTTTTAATTTTTTATTTAAAAAATTATCACTTTTTTTTCTTTTCCAGATTATATATACAGTTTTTAATAAGTTTTCTGACTTTTGGTAGTTCATGTTCTCTTCTTTATTTCCTCTCTTTCCTTCCTGAGATGGCAGGTAATGTGATATAGGTTATACATGTGCTATCACTGAATACCTATATCCATATTTATGTAAAATAAGACATAATTCACTTATATAATGAAAAAATAAACAATGGAACTGAATTAAAAATGGCATTCTTCGTCTGTATCCAGACTTCACCAGTTTCTTCAATAGCAAAGACTAGGCTGATATGATAACCTAATGGTGTTACTAAATCAAAATTTGATTGTCCTTTGAGCATAGTCCAAATTCTTCTCCAAAATAGTTATATCAGTAGAAAAATCCATCATCTCTGTTAGTGTCCCAGTTTTCCCACATGCCTCCAATATTCATCATTTCTCTTTTTTGTCATATTAGCCAGCCTGATAGGTGTGACGTCCTACTTCAGAATTGTTTTTTTTTTTAATTTTTCTATCTAATTTATTTAATTTGATCATGTTTTCATATGACTAAAGATATCAATTTTTCACCTGAGTACTATCTGTTTATAACTTTTTACCATTTGTCATTTGGGAAATGAATTATAAATTTGAGTCAATTGACTATATATTTGAGAAATAAAGCCTCTGTTAGAGACACTTGCTATAAATTTTTCCCCTTCTAATCTTGGTTGTATGGTTTGTGATTTTGCCTTTTGTGAGTTAACTTAGCTGTTCAGGGTTAGATTGGGCCAGTGCCAGCTTGATATTTCTTTAAGCCTTTCTCCTTCTATTCATGAGGGATGTTACCTTGATTTTGGGACTGTTCTACTACTCTATGCTCTATCCATGCTGGCCTCTACTTGGAAGTGGTGAGAGAATATTTTAGTACAAGCTTATACTATGTTCTACTTGAGAGCCTTTTCCTACCACTGTTTTCAGGGCTAACACTCTGGTCTTTCATATATTTCAGTGGGGCTTTGGGATTTCACTGTTTCTGAAATATTACTGGTTAGTATTTTCTTGTATCTACCTTGGCTCATTCCTATTCAATTTTCCATTGAATATTTTCCATATTTTTCAAAATTCTGGACTAGGTGCAAATATAAGCTATCAGCCTTAATTGGTTTCTTTATAGTATGCACCTTAGATATTATTGGGCTTTTTGTCAGGGATTAGGAATCCTTTATGTCTTGCCCTACCTTTCCATATTCCCTGGTTCTTAACTATCAAAAACCTAGATGATCTTTCACAAGACACTTCAATTTATTCCTACTCTAGGTTCTTCTTTCCTCCCTTTCTTTGGTATCCTTCCCTTATTGATCATTTTCTTTTTCTTCTTCATCAACAGTATCGCTAATTGTCTCTATATCTCTTTATCTGTCTCTCTCATTTTCCTGGTATATTTTTCTGTCAAACTATGAAAATATTTGTCACCTATATCCTAAAAAACACAGAAAAAATATAGTCCTTACCTGACTTTATAACCAATTCAAAATTATCTTATTTCTCTCTTTATTCATTAAGTAATTTTATAGGAATAATCTATACTGTTTTCTTTAATTCCTTATCATTTACTCACTAATCATTCCATTGTAGTCTACCTTTCTTTTTCAACAGTGTGCTCACATTGTTTTCTTAAATGTTACCAATGAATCTCTTGCTAGATTACATTCTTTTTGAACATTCTGTAGCATATGGTATTGTATACTAGGCTTTCTCCTTCTAAATAATCTGTGACTTAAATAAAGTATGACTTCTAAACTATTATATTCTTACGAATTTCCTTGTCTCTATGATAGTTCTTTCTGTCATTCTATATGCCACCTAGAGCCAGTTAGGTGAACTGAAACTGAAGTAAAAATTCCTAAATTCAAATCTGAATTACTAGCAATTAATTTAACCTCTGTTACCCTCAATTTCCTCAATTGTAAAATGGGAATAAATGATAGTACCTATTTCATAGGGTTATTTGAAGATCAAATGATGTAATTTTTGTTAAGCATTTGTCATAATATATGGCACATAGTAGTTGCTATATGAATATTTATACATCTTATTTCCCCTTCCTTATTTTCTTTCCCATCTTTGAATGCAAATCTTCCTCAAGATGTTATAATTCATCCTCTTTTTCTGTATTTTCCCCCTTTAGCTCCACTTTAATTATCACCTATACACAGATCACTTCTAAATCATATCTCCAACTCCATTATATCCTAGAATGTGAGTACAGAATTTTCAACTTCTGTTAGATTAAAAGGATATGTCCCCAGGTATTCTTCTCTCCACTCTAATAAACATTCTGAAAGTGAACTCCTCATTTTCTACCTATAAAATGTGCTTTTACTCTAACATCTTTATTACTTTTGATGATACTACTATCCTCCCAGTCATTCAAATTCAGAAACTCATGTATATGATTGACTCCTGCATATCTCTCACCCACCAAGCAAAATCAATATTCAATTCCTTTTGATTTTTACTTGTACCATGTGTCTCACATCCCCCTCCTATTCTGTTATCTCACTGAAATTACTTTAGTTCAAAGATTTCATCCTTTTTTTTAGATGAGAGATGTCAAATACACAACTCACACCTTTCTGAGTACAATATAAATTAGGCAAAAATGCAGTTGAGAAATTGAGAAATATTTAACAAAATAAGAATAAGACAAGGTATATATAATATCTACATGTGGTGTTCTAAGTCAATGTGTGGTCCATAGAAATCCCTATGCATGCTTTAGTGGGATAGTATGACACCACTGGTTTAGGCCCTCATAAAGTCTTAATTAGTTTTTCTTCCCCAAGTCTGACCTCTTTTATTTGCCTAATGTGAAAGTTTTGTGCATAGTGATTGTTTAATAAATTTTGATTAATGTAAAAGTCAAAGCATTTAAGATATGAAAGGGAATCCAGAAGCCATTTAGTTCAAGACATGTGCAAAAAGAATCATCAGTATGATACCTGGCAATAAGTGATCACCCAGCCTCTGCTGGATGTATTTGGCATCTTTGTCCTTGTGTTTCTTTTTTGATGTGTTCCCTGCCCCATTTCTTCACTTTTAAAACATAGACTTCTGGGTCCAGTTTCTGAATGTCATCTTTTCCTTTGACTGCCCCACTATCCCTTTGACCCACTTTCTCATTTTGGGGTGAATCATGATGTCCCCCAAAATCAATAAATGAAAATTAAGGGAAATTTCCTGCTTCTATTTAATACTTTAAAAAATAAGACAAATTAAACAAAACCAAAGAAATAATGCCAATTCTTTAAGCCCTTATCTAGACCAATTACTTGTTTCCTTTAAAGAGAGAATGTGCCAGTCTATGCAAAACAGATTTTGCTCCTCTAAGCCCATGTTCATAGGATCAGAAGGACACAGACTTAGAGCTACAAGGAACCAGAAATTTCATTTAGTACAACTGACTCATTTTGAGGATAAGTAAATTGAAGCTTATTGAGGTAAGGTGATGTGCTCCAAAGTTACATAAATACTAAATATCTGAGGAGGAAATCGAACTTACACCCTTTGACTCTCTCAAGACTATATTCTTTCTCTAGGGGTAGGGGCAAATATTTCCATTGTATTTCAATTTCAGCTCAACGTAATTCAATTAAATCTTCCAACATACAGTTTTTACATGTTGATTTGTAATTTTTATTGAAATATCAAAATAAGACTTCAATACCCTAATTTATTTATTTATTATTAGAGCACAAGCATCCATAATATTTCTTAAACATACAATCAGAATCAGGCAATTGAAATATTTTTTGAGATATTTCCTGATAAATTTCCTAAAATTTAAATGTAAAATTTCAAAGTTATTTCCATGGATATGTTAGTTTGCCATTTGAACTTTGGAACTATTCAGTATTTTTAAAACATTTAATTCCTTCTGTTTTTCCCCCTCACATTCAAACAGATTTCAGATTTTTTTCTTAAAGACAAAGCAAAACCACTCAATCACATTTTGTTCTCCTTAAAATGCATTAAATTCCATTCTTGCAGAACAAATGTGTTATTTAAGTACAGTTGTGAATGTTACATTTTCTTATGAACTCCAAGCATGTATATTAGTTATTAGGATGGACTCAGAGTTCTGCTAAATTGTGCCCTTAAACTCCTGGAGGGCAAAAGGATAACCGTTTTTATTTAACCTTTCATTACTATAAACTCTTTCATGGGACCTAAAATGATAGTCAATGGCTTAAAACAGTACTGGATTAGGAGGAAGAAAACAGGTAACATTTTTTTATTTAACTCCTGTTGACTCCTTCAAAGCAAGAATGTTGGTGAGCAACTTTGAATAACATCTTAAGGGTTTTTAATAGTAATATTCTTAAATAGGAAATGGTTCTAGAGTTCATTGAGGATAGAGAAAAAAATTTTATTTAACTTCTCATGATTTTCAGATACCTCCTGAAATGAAAAAGAAATTTTAATTCATTCATATGTTTTAATAACTTGTGACATGTTTGAAAAAATGCAATTTAAAAAAATCTTATTTAAAACATCTAGAAAAAATTGCCCTTATTAACATGCACTGAAAAGAAACATAATAATATTATCCATCAGGACAGCACAAGGCATTTATCTTTTGTTATATTTCAAGTGAACCATTGAATTTACTTTAAATTAGCTTATTGTGGCCTTTTGTGTGCCTTTTAGAACCCATTACTCAAAATATTTGGTATGCTGTGGGGCAGGTAGGTAGTGCAGTAGATGAATGAATTACCAGACCTGGAATCAGAAAGATCTGAGTTCAAATATAACCACAGACACTCACTAGCTATACCACTTTCAGCAAGAAATTTAATTTCTGTTTGCCTTAATTTCTTCCTCTATAAAACTAGTATTGGCATGGGACTCAGGCTTTCTCTCTGGATAACACAAACTCCAGAATCGTTCCAGGTCAAAAAGGATAAAGGTTGAGACTTCCTGGTCAAGATGGCTCCAAGGTAAAAGCAGAACTCTTCTTCTCTCCCCTGATCAAGACAGAGTGCTTCAAAATGATAAAACCAAAATCAAATGAGTGAAGGAGTTCCACAGTAGAGCAGAGCACAGAATGTAGGCAAAGTTAGGGCATTTCCATGCTAAAAGTGGGCAAAATTTCCCCCACCAAGGGGTTAGCTCATCCCCCATCCCCCATTTCACCTACCTTTCCAGAGTCCTAGCAAACAAAGGACAAATTTCTAAGTTCTAGAAGGGAGGATGGCTGAGGTCAATACAGATTTACCCCAAAGAGAAACTAGACTCAAAACACTGGGAATCTGAGGAAACATTGAGATAGGCTACAGAGCTTGGAGAAAGTGGATAGCTCACAGCAAAACACCACAGAGAACTGAAAAAAAAGCCCTTGTGCTAAAATCATTGCAGTGCTAAATGCACAGACTTCCAGACACTCCATATGCAGACCTCTTCCCATGCAATCTTTAAGTTCTTAGGGGCTGGACATGGCACTGAGAGCAACTGAACACTGGTGAGGACTGGAAAAAATATCTTCAGGGCAAAAATCTCTCCAGGGCCCAAAACAAAGATCACCCACATTCCTCACTTAGACATCTGACCAGGAAGGAACAAGGCAATGGCCACCATCTCCCAGGAATTAAATCCACAAACACCAAAAAAAAAAAAAAAAAAAAAACACAAAGAAGAAAACTTTGACCCCTGATAATTTTTATGCAGAAAAAATCCAGACTAAAGAAGATGACAAACAATTAAAGATACCCAAACCTTTAAAAAATGGAAATTGGTCACAAGTCCTTAAAGACTTTAAATCCGAGATTGTCAGAAAAATCAGATGTAGCAAAAAAATGTGGGAAATAGTTAAAAAAGAAAACACCATCTCCCACTTGGAAATTGAAGCCCAGAAATCAATGAAATAATAAGCAAATTTAAGACCAGAAATGACCTGCTAGAAGCCATGAAAAGTAGGATAGATCAAACCAAAAAGGAAAATCAAAAGATCTTATTGAAAACCAGCCTTTAAAACCTAGAATTGGGCAAGTAGGAGCCAATGATCTCACAAGACAGCAAGAATAAAAAAGCAAAGTCAAAAAATGACATATTAGAAGGCAACACAAATTATCTCATTGAGAGGGTGGTTGACATTGAAAATTGATCTCGGATTGAATATTTGAGAATCATAGACCTCCCTGGAAACCTAGAAACAAACAGAAACATTAATACAATACTACAAGAAATTATCAAAAAAAATTGTCCTGATGTTTTGCAATTAGAGGGCAAAATAGACATTGAAAGAGTCCATAGATCACCTACTACACTAAATCCTCAAAAGACAATCCCCAGGAATGTAATTGTCAAATTCAAGAGCTTCCAAGCTAAGAAGAAAATATTATAAGAAGCCAGAAAGAGACAGTTCAGATATGAAGGAGCACTAATCAAGATTACACAGAATCTGGCAGCCTCCACACTAAAAGACCAGAAATCATGGAATATGACATTGAGAAAGGCAAGACAATTGCATTTACAACCAAGGATCACCTACCCATCAGAATTGACTATATACTTCCAGGGGAAAGTATGAGCATTCAACAAAATAGAAGACTTCCAAATATTTGTAAAGGAAATATCAGAACTAAACAGAAAATTTGATATCACAATTCAAAAACAGGAAAAAAAAAACATGAAAAAGTACATAAGAGAGGGTCTTTATATTTTTTTCTTTAAGGGTCTCAATAAGGCCAAATAGTTTATATTCCTATATGGAAAAATATTATTTGTAAATGTCAAAAATTGTATTCACTATTATAGTAGTTAGAATTATTCATAGATGGAGATTGGGATACTAAATGGTTTAAAATCATATATAAAAAAAGAAGAAAGAAAGGGGGGGGGGAAGAAGATGGTACCAAGAGAAACTTGAAGGAATAAGGAAAGTAGGAAAATATATATTATACAAAGAGGTACATGGGAGTGGGAGGGGAAGAATACAACTATAAGAAGGAGAGAAAGAGAGTGCTAAAAGGTAATACTCAAATGAAACTCTCTGTGGAATCAATTCTGAGGGGGAAGAGCAACTAGATCCATTGAGGTATCAAATTCTATCTTACCTTATACAGAAGTTGAGAGGGGGAAAGTAAGGTGGGCAGTGGGACAGGGAGTTTAAAAAAGGGAGAGGGAAAAAGAGGGGGAAGAAAATTTAATAGACTCTAAAAAATAAAAGGGGAATAAACAGGGAGGGGGGAAAGAGAGGTTAGGGAGGGAAGCAATACAAGGCAGGGAGTGTGTGGGGTAGCTTAAAAAGATCACAAAAGAAAAATAAAAGAGAAATAAGAAGGGACAGGAGAGAAAGGGAAGTAAAATAAGGGTGGGGATTAGGGGGACTGATTAAAAACAGAATATGGTTTAAAAGGAAATAATGAAAGAGGAAATGGCAGGAGAAGAGAAAAGAAAAATTTGGGGGAATACACAGGTAATAATCATAACTTTGAATGCAATTCACCCAAAAAGCAGAAATAAATAGCAGAGTAGATTAGAAACCAAAATCCAACCATATGTTTTCTGAAAGAAACAGACATGAGGAAGGTAGATACTCTTAGGGTAAAGGTAAGTGGATGGAGCAAAATTTATTGGGCATCAACTCAGAAAAAGAAGGCAGGAGTTACAATCATGATATCTGACAAAGCCAAAGTAAGAATAGAACTAGTTAAAAAGAGATTGGGAAGGTAATTACATCCTGATAAAAGTCAGTATAGACAATGAGGAAATATCAGTACTCAACATATATGCACCAAATTGCATAGCATCCAAATTTCTAAGAGAAATTAATGGAGATCAAGGATGAAAGAGATAGAAAAACTATACTAGTGAGAGATCTGAACCTTCCTCTATCAGAACTAGATAAATTGATCCACAAAGTAAATAAGAAAGAAATAAGAGAAGTGAAAGAAATCTTAGAAAATGTAGAGTTAGTAGATATGTAGAGAAAAATAAATAGCAGCAAAAAAGAATACACCTCCTTTTCAGTAGCACATGGTACATTTACAAATATTGACCATGTATAATAGGGCTTTTTGCAAATAAGTACAAAAGAGCAGAAAAATAAACACAACCTTTACAGATCACAATGCAATGAAAATAATAATTAGTAAGGGTGCATGGAGAGGCAAATCAAAAATTAATTGGAAATTAAATAGTATGATTCTCCAAAACTGGTTAAACAAATCGTAGAAACAATAAAAAATATCATGGAAGAAAATGACGATGATGAAATATCCTTTAAATATGTATGGAATGAAGCCAAAGTAGTACTTAAGGGGAAGTACATATTTTTGAGTTCATATATTAACAAATTAGGGAGGGCAGAGGTCAAATAATCGGGCATGCAAATTAAAAAAATAGAAAGTGAACATATTAAAAAACCCCAGATGAAAACTAAATTAGAGATCCTAAAAAATTAAAGGAGAAATTAATAAACTTGAAAGTAAAAGAACTATTGAATTAATAAATAAGATTAGAAGCTGGTACTTTGAAAAAACAAATAAAATAGACAAAGTCCTAATCAATCTAATAGAAAAAGGAAAAAAAGAAAATCAAATTGACAGTGTCCAAGTGTAAAAGGGAGACCTCACTTATAATGAAGAGGAAATTAAGGTAATTATTAAAAACTATTCTGCCCAATTACATGGTAATAAATATGGCAATCTAGGTGATATGGATGAATATTTACAAAAATATAAATTGCCTAGATTAATTGAAGAAGAAATATAATACTTACATAATCCCATATCACAAAAAATAAATTGAAGAAGCCATCAAGGAACTCCCGCACAAAAAAATCCCCAGTGCCTGATGGATTCACAAATGAATTCTATCAAACATTCAAAGAACAACTAATCCCAATACTACACAAACTATTTGACATAATAAGCAAAGAAGTAGTTCTACCAAATTCCTTTTATGAACCAAATATGGTACTGATTCCAAAGACAGGTAGATAAAATAAGACCAATCTCCTTACTAAACATATGTGCAAAAATCATAAATAGTATACTATTAAAAAGACTCCAGCAAGTGATCACAATGATTATTCATTATAATTAATCAGGATTTATACTAGGAATGCAAGAATGGTTCATTATTAGGAAAACCATCCACATAATTGCCATATCAACAAGCAAACAAACAGAAATCACATGATTATCTCAATAGATGCAGAAAAAGACTGTGACAAAATACAAAACAAATTCCTATTGAAAACATTAGAAAGCATAGGACTAGATGGGCTTTTTCTAAAAATAATACACAGTATATATTTAAAACCATCAGCAAGCATCATCTGCAATTGGGATAAATTAGAAGCATACCCAATAAGATCAGAAAGGAAACAAGAATGTGCATTACCACCTTTATTGTTTAATATTGCACTAGAAACACTAGCAGTAACAATTAGAGAAGAAAAAGAAATTGAAAGTATTAAAATGGGCAATGAGGAGACATCTTCGCAGATGATATGATTGTCTAATTAAAGAATTCTAGAGAATCAACTAAAAAGCTAGTGAATATAATCAACAACTTTAGCAATGTTTCAGGATAAAAATAAACCCACATAAATCATCAGCATATCTATATACTTTCAACTCATCCCAGCAGCAAGAGTTAGAAAGAGAAATTCTCTTTAAAATTACCATAGACCATATAAAATACTTAGAAATCTATCTGCCAAGACAAAGACAGGAACTATATGAACACAACTACAAAACACTCTCCACACAATTAAAACTAGATCTAAATAGTTGGAAAAACATTAATTGTTCATGGGTAGGACAAGCTAACATAATAAAAATGACAATACTACCTGAACTAATTTACTTATTTGGCGCCATACCCATAGAACTATGAAAAAATACTGTTTGAAGAATTAGAAAAAACAATAACAAAATTTATTTCAATGAACAAAAGATCAAGAATATCTAGGGAAATAACGAAAAAATGCAAAGGGAGGTGGCCTAGTAGTACCAGATCTTAAACTGCACTATAAAGCAGTGATCATCAAAACCATATGTTACTGGCTAAGAGCCAGAAGGGAGGATCAGTGGGATGTACTTGGGATAAGTGACCTCAGTAAGACAGTCTATGATATACCCAAAGATCACAGCTTTTGTGACAAAAAATATACTATTTGACAAAAACTGCTAGGGAAATTGGGAGACATTATAGGAGGGACTGGGTTTGGGACAATATCGCATACCTACACTAAGATAAACTCAGAATGAGTGTATGACTTGAATGAATGAATTACTTTCATTTTTTTTAAATAATATTTTATTTGATCATTTCCAAGCATTATTCATTAAAGACAAAGATCATTTTCTTTTCCACCCCCCCACCCCCCATAGCCTAGGCATGATTCCACTGGATGTCACATGTGCTCTTCATTTGAACCCATTTCCATGTTGTCAATATTTGCATTAGAGTTTCGTTTAGAGTATCTCCTCTGTCATGTCTCCTCAGCCGCTGTAGTCAAGCAGTTGCTTTTCCTCAGTGTTTCCACTCCCATAGTTTATCCTTTGCTCATGAATAGTGTTTTTTTTCCTAGATCCCTGGAGATTGTTCAGGGACATTACACCACCACCAATGGAGAAGTCCATTACATTCGATTATACCACAGTGTATTAGTCTCTGTGTACAATGTTCTCTTGGTTCTGCTCCTCTCGCTCTGGATCACTTCCAGGAGGTTGTTCCATTCTCCATGGTATTCCTCGACTTTATTATTCCTTTTTTGCACAATAGTATTCCATCACCAACATATACCACATTTGTTCAGTCATTCCACAATTGATGGGCATCCCCTCGTTTTCCAGTTTTTGGCCACCACAAAGAGTGCAGCTATGAATATTTTTGTACAAGACTTTTTGTCAATTATCTCTTTGGGGTACAGACCCAGCAGTGCTATGGCTGGATCATTCTTTTGTCGCCCTTTCGGCATAGTTCCAAATTGCCCTCCAGAATGGTTGGATCAGTTCACAATTCCACCAGCAATGAATTAATGTCCCTACTTTGCCACATCCCCTCCAGCATTCATTACTTTCCCTTGCTGTTATGTTAGCCAATCTGCTAGGTGTGAGATGATACCTCAGAGTTGTTTTTATTTGCATCTCTCTGATTATAAGAGATTTAGAACACTTCTTCATGTGCTTGTTAATAGTTTTGATTTCTTTATCTGAGAATTGCCTATCCATGTCCCTTGCCCATTTATCAATTGGAGAATGGCTTGGTTTTTTGTACAATTGATTTAGCTCTTTATAAATTTGAGTAATTAAACCTTTGTCAGAGGTTTCTATGAAGATTTTTTCCCAATTTGTTGTTTCCCTTCTGATTTTAGTTACATTGGTTTTGTTTGTACAAAAGCTTTTTAATTTGATGTAGTCAAAATTATTTATTTTACATTTTGTGATTCTTTCTATGTCTTGCTTGGTTTTAAAGCCTTTCCCCTCCCAAAGGTCTGACATGTATATTATTCTGTGTTTACCCAATTTACTTATGGTTTCCTTCTTTATGTTTAAGTCATTCACCCATTTTGAATTCATCTTGGTGTAGGGTGTGAGGTGTTGATCTATTCCTAATCTCTCCCATACTGTCTTCTAATTTTCCCAGCAGTTTTTATCGAATAGTGGATTTTTGTCTCAAAAGCTGGGATCTTTGGGTCTATCATATACTGTCTTGCTGAGGTCGCTTTCCCCCAGGCTATTCCACGGACCTTCCTTTCTGTCTCTTAGCCAGTACCAAATTGTTTTAATGACTGCTATTTTGTAATATAGTTTAAGGTCTAGGACTGCAAGGCCCCCATCATATGTGTTTTTTTTTTTTCATTATTTCCCTGGATATCCTTTATCTTTTGTTATTCCAAATGAATTTCGTTATGTTTTTTTCTAAATCAGTAAAGAAATATTTTGGGAGTTCAATGGGTATGATACTAAATAGATAAATAAGTTTGGGTATAATGGTCATTTTTATTATTTTGGCTCGTCCTATCCATGAGCAGTTAATGTTTTTCCAATTGCTCAAGTCTAGTTTTAGTTCTATGGAGAGTGTTTTGTAGTTGTGTTCATATAGTTAGCTGATGGTTTTAGAT
This sequence comes from Monodelphis domestica, assembly GCF_027887165.1. NCBI lineage: Eukaryota > Metazoa > Chordata > Mammalia > Didelphimorphia > Didelphidae > Monodelphis > Monodelphis domestica. Next base: position 558,849,931 of record NC_077227.1, read on the forward strand.
ATATACTGTTTATTATTTTTAGGAATGACCCTTCTATTGCTATGCTTTCTAGTGTTTTTAATAGGAATGGGTGTTGTATTTTATCAAAGGCTTTTTCTACTTCTATTGAGATAATCATGTGATTCTTGTTGGTTTGTTTGTTGATGTGGTCAATTATGTGGATAGTTTTCCTAATACTGAACCATCCCTGCATCCCTGGTATAAATCCTACTTGATCATGGTGGATGATTATTCTGATCACTTGCTGGAGTCTTTTTGCTAGTATCCTATTTAAGACTTTTGCATGTATATTCATTAGGGAGATTGGTCTATAGTTTTTTTTCTCTGTTTTTGACCTGCCTGGTTTTGGAATCAGTACCATGTTTGTGTCGTAAAAGGAGTTTGGTAGAACTCCCTCTTTGCTTATTATGTCAAATAGTTTGTATAGTATTGGGATTAACTGTTCTCTGAATGTTTGATAGAATTCACTGGTGAATCCATCAGGCCCTGGGGATTTTTTCTTAGGAAGTTCTTTGATGGCTTGTTGGATTTCATTTTCTGATATGGGATTATTAAAAATTCTATTTCCTCTTCTGTTAGTCTAGGCAGTTTGTACTTTTGTATATATTCATCCATATCACCTAAATTGGTGTATTTATTGCCATATACTTGGGCAAAGTAATTTCTAATGATTGCCTTAATTTCCTCTTCATTGGAGGTGCTGTCCCCCATTTCATCTTTGATGCTGTTAATTTGATTTTCTTCCTTAATTTTTTAAATTAGATTGACCAGTACTTTGTCTATTTTGTTTGTTTTTTCAAAGTACCAGCTTTTTGTCTTATTTATTAAATCAATAGTTCTATCACTTTCAATTTTATTAATTTCTCCCTTAATTTTTAGGATTTCTAGTTTGGTTTTCTGCTGGGGGGTTTTAATTTGATCGCTTTTGAGTTTTTTCATTTGCATTTCCAATTGATTGATCTCTGCTCTCCCTAGTTTGTTGATATATGTACTCAGGGATATGAATTTACCTCTGATTACCCCTTTGGCTGCATCCCAAAAGGTTTGAAAGAATGTTTCGCCATTGTCATTTTCCTCGATAAAATTATTAATTGTTTCTATTATTTCTTCTCTAACTAAATGATTTTGGAGTATTATATTGTTTAATTTTCAATTAGTTTTTGATTTGGTTTTCCATGTACCTTTACTGATCATTATTTTTATTGCCTTGTGATCTGAGAAGACTGCATTTATTATTTCTGCTTTTCTGCATTTGTGTGCTATGTTTCTGTGACCTAATATATGGTCAATTTTTGTGATTGTGCCATGTGGTGATGAGAAGAAGGTGTATTCCTTTTTATCCCTATTTATTTTTCTCCATACGTCTATTAATTCTAATTTTTCGAAGATTTCATTCACTTCATTCACCTCTTTTTTATTTATTTTTTGGTTTGATTTATCTAAATTTGATAATGGTTGGTTTAAGTCTCCCACTAATATGGTTTTACTGTCTATTTCTTCCTTCAATTCTCCTAGTTTCTCCATTAGAAATTTGGGTGCTATATCATTTGGTGCATACATGTTGATTAGTGATATTTCCTCATTATCTAAAGTCCCTTTTAACAAAATATAATTACCTTCCCTATCCGTTTTGATCAGGTCTATTTTTGCTTTGACTTCATCAGATATTATGTTTACCTCTCCTGCCTTCTTTCTGTCAGTTGAAGCACAGAAGGTCTTACTCCATCCTTTAATTCTGACCTTGGGGGTATCAGCCTGCCTCATATGTGTTTCTTGAAGACAACATATGGTAGGGTTTTGGATTCTAATCCATTCTGTAATTTGCCTACATTTTATGGGTAAGTTCATCCCATTCACGTTTAAAATTATGACTGTCATTTGTGGCCTCCCTGGTATTTTGATATCCTTCCCTGGTTCTAACCTTTTCTTCTTCGGCTCTACCTTTTAGTCCAGTGATATACTTTAAATTGGTCCCCCTTGTCCCCTCCCTTGATATGTTTCCCTTTTTAGTCCCTCCCTTTTGGTTCCCTCCCCTCCCCCCCCCTTTCCCTCCCGTTTTGTTTTCCCTCTCCCCCTCCCCCCTTGGTTTTCCCTTCTCCCTACCCTTGTTGGGTAAGATAGAATTCAAGATCCCAATGGATCTGGATGTTTTTCCCTCTCAGAGTTGATTTCCCTGAGATTGAGGTTTAAGTAACCCCCCCCCCCTCTCTTCCTCTCCTTCTTATAGGAGTTTTCTTCCCCTCCCCTTCCCATGTGAATCTTTGTGTGAGAAAGATTATTCTATTTGGTCTTTCTTTACCCCCTATTTACACATTACATTTTCCCCACATGTTAGTATACATAGATTGATATAAATGTAGTCCTTGTAGAAGAGAGTTTGAATAAAAGAAGAAGATAATATTTTTCTCCTTTTCCCTTTCCTTCATATTTACCTTTTCAGGTATTCCATGCTTTGTTTTTTGGTGTCGATCTTTCCACAGAGCTCTGGTCTTTTCATTGCAAAAAGTTGGAAATCTTTTATTTTGTTGAATGCCCATACTTTCCCTTGGAAGTATATAGTCAGTTTTGCTGGATAGCAGATTCTTGGTTGAAGACCCAGCTCTCTTGCCTTTCTGAAGATCATGTTCCATGCCTTACGATCATTCAGAGTGGAACTTGCAAGGTCTTATGTGACCTTGATTGGCATTCCTTTATATTTAAATTGTCTTTTTCTGGCTTATTGTAGGATTTTTTCTTTTGTTTGAGTTTTGGAATTTGGCAATTACATTCCTGGGAGTTGTCTTTTGGGGTTTAGTGTAGAAGGTGTTCTGTGAGCTCTGTCAGTGGTTGTATTGCCTCCTTGTTCTAGAATCTCTGGGCAATTTTCTTTGATTATCTCTTGTATTACAATGTCGAGTTTGCTGTTTATTTCTGGCTTTTCTGGAAGTCCAATTATTCTTAAATTATCTCTTCTCCCTCTATTTTCCAAATCTGTCACTTTGTCAGTGAGATATTTTATGTTCTCTTCCAATTTCTTGGTATTTTGGCTTTGCTTTATTAGTTCTTGCTTTCAAGCCTAGTTTTCTTTTACAGTTTGCTCAAACTGGTTTTGTAGAGGCGTGAATTTCTTTTGCATTATTTCCCACTTTTCCTCCCAGAAGGCTTCCATCTTTTTGATCATTTCAGATTCAAATTCTTCATGGGTTTGTGGAGAGTTTCCATTTCTTTTGGAAGGTTTCTGAGCATTTGCTTTTGTTTCCTCTCCTATCTCCTCTGTGTTTTGTATTTTTGCTCCATAAAATGTGTCCAAAGTCACCCCCTTCTTCTTGTTTCTTTTTGAATTTTGGGACTTTTGTGCTTCTGTGGAGTTTGCCATCTCTATCTGAGTGGGGAGGGGGGCTAGCTTTTCTTATCTCTGTCTGGAGTTCAGAGGTTTTAGCCCCAGGCAGATTGTCCATTCTATGCAGTTGTTTTTCCATCTTCCAGGGAAGCCAGGAGTAGCTGGTGTGTCCCTGTTACTGCCCTCCTCTCCTCGGCACCCTCCTGATGCTTCTCCATTGTCTTACTTCCAAGCTCTAAGCCCAGCTTGGCCCTTGTTCCTGTGCCTTATCCGGCCAGCTCCTGCACTCTGTGGGGGGAGGATCCTCAGCTTCCCAGAGCTCAGAGGGCTCCTAATGAGTTTAGCTTTCCCTGGGTTGAATTCAGTATGAGTTGAGGCAAGGACTTTTGTGAGAATCTGATGGAAGGGTCCAGCCAGGGGGTTACAAGCTCCCCCCTCTCTCTCTGTTTCCCTGCTGTCTGGGTGCCCCCTCGACTGGATCAAGTTGTTTTCAGGATGTGGCCTTCAGTATAGCCGGCTCCCGAGGCCCTTTTTCCAGCCCTGAGTGTTGCTGTTGTTCCAGATGACCCTGCTCTCTGAGGGGGAGGGGCCTTGGCTTCCCAGAGCTCTGATGGCTCCTCCCAGGAGGTTACGTGCTCCCCTGTTCCTCTCTGTTTCCCTGCTGTCTGGGTTAGGTTGTTTTCAGGATGTGGCCTTCAGAATAGCAGGCCGTGGGGCTCTGAGGTTGCCTCTACTGCCTCGGACTCAGACTCGGTGCTCTGGGTTGAGTTGGATGGGTGCTAGGACCTTCCTTCTGCCTACCCCTTAGGGCCGAGTGGTCTCCGGTTCTGGCTTTTGGGGGGGGGGGACTGTACCTTTTGATCCAGGTCCTGGTCCAGGAGGAGGACTCCCGGGGTCTATGCTGTTGATCGTTTTTGAATCTCGGTGCCCTAGGAGCATTTGCTTTGAGATCGGTAAGGAAGGGTTTCAGGAGATCTGGACTTTAGCTTTCTCTAAGCCACCATCTTGACCAGAAGTGAATGACTTTCTTTATAGAAAAGACCTATAAGAAAATTAGGTGAACACAGAATAGTATACTTGTCAGATCACTGGGAAAGGAAAGATTTTAAGGCCAAGCAAGAGTTAGAAAAAATTACAAAATGCTAAATAAATAATTTTGATTACATTAATTAAAAAAAGTTTTGTATAAACAAAACCAATGCAACCAGAATTAGAAGGGAAGCAACAAATTGAGGAAAAAGTCTTCATGACAAAAATCTATCTGATAAGGGTCTAATTATTAAAATTTATAAAGAGCTAAATCAATTATACAAAAAATCAATTTTCAGATAAAGAAATCAAACCCATTAATAAGCCTATGAAAAAATGTTCTAAATCTCTTATAATGAGAGAAATGAAGATCAAAACAACTCTGAGGCATCACTTCACACCTACAAGATTGCCTAACTTGACAGCAAAGGAAAATAATGGATGTTGGGATGGGGTGTGGCAAAATTGGGACATTAATGCATTGCTGATGGTGTTGTAAATTGATCCAACCATTCTGGAAGGCAATTTGAAACTATGCCCAAAGGGCACTAAAAGACTATCTGCCATTTGATCCAACCATGGCATACTCCAAAGAGATAATAAGGGGAAAGTATTATAGAAGAATATTAATAGCCCCACTGATTGTGGTGGAAAAAATTTTGGAAAATGAGGGGATGCTGTTCAATTTTGGAATGGCTGAACAAATTGTGTGGTACATGTTGGTGATGGAACATTATTGTGTTAAAAGGAATAATGAACTGGAGGAATTCCATGTTATCTGGAAAGACCTCTAGGAATTAATGCAGAGTGAAAGGAGCAGAACCAGGAGAACATTGTACATAGAGACTGATGCACTGTGGTAAAATCAAATGTAATGAACATCTCTACAAGTAGCAATGCAATGATCCAGAACTATTTGGAAGGACATATGAGAAATAATGCTATTCACCTCCAGAAAAAGAACTGGGGGGAAAGAAACATAGAAGAAAAACAACTGCTTGATCACATGGGTTGGTGGGGCTATGACTGGGAATGTAGACTCTAAAAGATCACCCTAGTGCAAATATTAATAATATGGATATGGGTCTTGATCAATAGTATAGTAGTCTCTCGGTGATCGAGAATGACTATTGTCTTTGTGCAGTTTCATCTACGGTGTACCCTCATGTGGCTTTGGAGTCCAAAGGTTGAGGCGCAGAGTTTGTGGCACATGGGGCATGGGACGCCAGTTGATACGGGAGGTGAGGTTGTGGCCTGGTGTTGGCGTTCACGCACAGCGGCAAGACGTCAACGTCGCTCATCTTCAAAGGTGGTGGCGGCATTGTGAATGTGGGTTCGCCAGCTGCTTCTGTCAGAGGCAGCGAGTTCTAGTTGCCTTGGTGTAATGCCAGCCCACCTCAAGTTGGACTTTAGCTGATCCTTGAATCTTTCCTTTGGTCAGCCTTGTTTCCTGAGTCCAGCTGATAGTTCACCATAGAATACCTGTCTTGGTATATGCTGTGGATCCATGCGGATGACGTGTCCAGATCATTGTAGCTGGGTTTTGAGGACCATGACTTCAATGCTGGTGGAGTTGGCTCTGTCGAGGACTTCCTGATTGGTGATTCGGTCCTGCCATCGGATCCTCATGATTGACCGAAGGGAGCGTTGGTGGAATTGCTCTACCTGTTTCATGTGCTTTCCTTACAGTGTCCATGTCTCTCAACCGTACAGGAGAGAGCTGAGGACCACTGCGTTGTACACTTTGAGCTTTGTGGCAGTGCTTACACCACTGTGTTGGAGGACTTTGCAGTGCAGCCGCCCAAGTGCCTGGCTGGCCTTTTGGATCCTGGCATTAATCTCGTGGTCTAAGGACCCGTCGTTGTCGATAGTGCTGCCCAGGTACTTGAAAGTGTTGAAGTTAGAAAGCTGCGTGCCATCGATTGTAATGCATGGCTGGTTCGTTGGCCTCCCTGGTGCAGGTTGGAACAGCACCTCTGTTTTGCTGAGGCTGATAGTCAGGCCAAACAGTTATGTTGCAGTGGAGAACCTGTCCACAATGGTTTGGAGATGATTTTCTTGGTGGGCCATGAGAGCACAGTCATCTGTGAAGAGAGCTTCCAGGATGAGTCTCTCTGTTGTCTTTGTTTTTGCAATCAGGCGGCGAAGGTCGAATAGTGAGCCATCCAGTCGGTATTTGATGTAGACTCCCAGGTCTAGATCCATCACAGCATGTCGTAATACTTGGGTGAAATATAGGTTGAATAGTACCAGAGCAAGGACGCAGCCTTGTTTCATGCCATTGGAGATGTTGAAGTGATCGGAAGTCTCTCCACCAGATAGGACTTCCCCTGTCATGTCGACATAAAAGAGTTGGATCAGTTTGACAAATTTTGCTGGGCAACCGAGCTTGCTAAAGATCACCCACAATGCGTCCCTATTCACTGTGTCGAACGCCTTTGTCAGGTCTATGAAGACAATGTAGAGACTCAGGTTCTGCTCAAGGCATTTTTCCTGCATTTGCCTCACCGTGAAGACCATGTCGATGGTGCTGCGATCTATTTGGAAGCCACATTGTGATTCAGGCAGGTTCTGCTCTGAAACAGATGACAGGAGTCTGTTGAGTATAACACGGGCAAGGATATTTTCAGCAGTGGAGAGTAGTAAGATGCCTCTGTAGTTGTCACAGGCTGCTCGTGAGCCTTTGTTCTTGTAAAGGGCTATGATGGAGGCATCTCTGAGTTCTGGGGGCATGTCTTCCTCTTCCCGAATGCTGGTCAGCACTATGTGGAATTCCTGGAGCACCTTTCCATTTAAGGCCTTGTACACCCCAGTTGGGATCCCGTCTTTACCAGGTGCCTTGCCTGCACTCATTTGTTTGATGGCTTTTTGGACTTCCTCTATTGACGGAGGGACATCAAGTTGTTCAATGGAGCGGTTTTGGGGGATCTGGTCAAGGGCGCTTTGGTCGACTGAAGAGGGTCGGTTGAGAAGCTGACTGAAGTGTTCTTTCAACCTGTTGCTGATGCCTATTTTATCTTCTATGAGAGTGTCACCATCAGAGGATAGCAAGGGAGTGGTGGTGGGTTTTTGATGGCCCATAGACAGTCTTGAGGGCACAGAAAAATTTTTTGTAGTTTTTCATATCAGCAAACCGCTAGATTTCTTCTGCCTTTTTTTCCCACCATCGGTCTTGCATCTTCCTGATCTCACACTGCGCCATGGCTTGGAGAGACTTGTATCTGTCCTTTTTAGGAGCAGAGTTTGGGTTATTTTGCCACTCCATAAAGGCTTTGTTCTTCTTGCTCAATAGGTCTTCAATAGCAGTGTTGTTCTCGTCGAACCAGTCCTGGTGGTTGCGTTGTTTTGGGCCTAGGACTGCCTTTGATGTTTCCTTCACTGCATCTCTGAACTGGTTCCATTTCTCAGTTGAGCTTCCAGTGAGTGGTCCCTTGGCAGACAGCTTGTTGACCAGGCAGGACTGGAATGTTTGCAAATAAGATGGATCTCTAAGACGACTCATGTTGTAAAATGCGCGAACTGTCTGGGCATGTTTTGGATGGCGAGGCTCAATGCACATTTGAAGAGTCTCTAACCAATTGGTGGTCTGTCCAGCATTCAGCTCCTCTCATGGCTCTGGTGATCTTTACATCCTGGATGTCTCGCCGGTGTACAATGATGTAGTCAATGAGATGCCACTGTTTTGATCGTGGGTGCATCCACGTTGTTTTATATTTGTTCACCATTCTGAACACAGTGTTCATGGTGGTGAGTTAGAACTCTGAGCATTTGTTGAGTAGCAGTAGGCCGTTGTTGTTCATTTTGCCCACGCCGTGTTTGCCGAGCACTCCTTTCCATCTTTCATGGTCCTGGCCAACGCAGGCGTTGAAGTCTCCCAGTAGTATCAACTTGTCATTTGGGGTGTATGGGGTGCTCAGGGAGAGGTAGTATCTCTGGTATGGAGGGCCTGTTGTGCCCTCCTAGGGCAGCTCTCCTGCCTCTGACCCCCACCTGACATCCAGCTCTCACTTGTGGCTCCCAGTAGCTGCTAGCATGTGGCAGTGGCCACACCCCGGGCAACGGCTTCGACAGGCTGACTAAACCTTGTGAGGGTAGCCATCGGGTTTTCGACCCCTGGTGAACCAGGGCTTTTCTCACCCAGCATGTGAAGACTGCTTCGGCTGAACAGATGGAAGAAACCAATAAGAAGGTTCAACGGCTGAGAGGGTGATGCAGCGAAGCACTGTGGAGTGCTTAGGGCGTGTTGGAGCACAAAAGACAACACGGCCATCCAATGCAGCTGAGGAAGTCTCCAGATGTAACAATTTTTTCGTGCCACTGTACCCAGGCTTCCAACGCCGATAGAGTGGGACTGTCTCTGTGCAACGATTTTTCCACTCAAATCTCCTTCACGCACAAGTATCTTTGTGCACACTCATCTATCCTAACCCCGTCCACCCTCTTCAAGACCTGCGGCGATGGGGGAATGATGACACAACAGGTAGAGGTGACCACTGGCAGTTGTAGTCATGATCCTGCACGTAGGTCTTGATCAATGATACATGTTAAACCCAGTGAAATTGCAAGTCAGATATGGGAAGGGGGAAAGGGGAGTGGAGAGATGGAACATGTGTCCTGAAACCATGGAAAATGTTCTAAATCATCTAATTAAATAAAATTAAAACAAAAACAAAATAAATGAACAAATTGATATACAAAAAAAAGGACAATGGAAATTCCTTTCTGCCCTTTGGACTTTTCCTTAGGTCCTCTTTTAATATAGATATGCATCTTCCAGTTTCACCCTGATAACCATGGGGTGATACATATTTCAATCATCCCTTGAATCCCACAGATTAACCCTTATACCCCCCCCCAGCACAATGTTTCCTCATTCCTAATTCACACCCAGTAACATCCTGTAGCCCCTATTTTCAAAGGAGTATTAAGGCCCAAACCTCATCTTTCTGGTAGGCAGTGTTCTATGTGGTCACTGTTTCCTGTCAGGTCATTCAATATTTCTTCCAAATTAATATATTATCTTTTTATTTTTAGGCTAATTTTTGGAGTCTTGCATTCTTACAAAGAGTAGCTGTCCCAAACCTGGAGTTTTACCTTAAGCTCTCCCAAAACAGTATAATAAAAGTACCTTTCTTTAATAATTGTTGTAGTTTATTTTTTTCTTCAGTCTACTGAGTATATTGATTTATTAAGTAGTATATGTCAATTGCCCAACAAATTGGGACCAATTGCCTTCCTCAGCTTGGGCACTGTACCCTGACTACAGGAGGAGTCAAACTTTTCTATATTAAAAACAGTTAATTAAATAAGGCCAATTAATTAAAATGAAATAATACATTAGATAACATGGTTTCAAATTATAGGAAAGATTAGGTACCTTCCAAGTTGGGAAGGGAAGACCTAACTGGTGAAATTCCCTGAAATGAGAAAAAAATTTGTCCTACTCTCCCCAAGTATCAGTACACAACATGGAAATATTAACCCATGAATCATTTGGAAGCCAAGCTTCAAATAAGACATATGACTTGTTTGAAAGGTATAATTGTGATTATATCAAATTCCTTAAGTTTGTCCTAGCATCTGACCAACTTTCTGTCTGCTTAACCTGAGTCCTTAATTAAGGAAATTTAAGCAGTGATTCATAGAGATCCAGGTTGCCATACTGTAAAAATGGAAATTTGAATCCCAGACTTCAATCCCCAGAAGTCCTTGGCACTTCCCAGAATTCCCTATAATCTCACCTGAGATCCCCACTTGGGCTGAGAACAAAATTTGTATTCAAACTGTCTGTACTGCCTACTTGGCTCTCTGCTTTCATTTCTAAGCACATGCATCTCTCAAGATGTAGAGTAAGTGGCCGTGAATGGGCTATTCAGCCCTAGACACGTGCTTTTCTTATTTTGTATTTTCTTATTTCCTTTATTTCTAATAATCATTAAGAAACCACTAAAAATAGAATACTTTTAGTAGAGAAACTAATTTAACTGTTACAGTTAATGATGACCAAAGAGGAAAAACTCTCAATTAAAAAAAAGTATATATATATGTACATATACATATATATACCCTAGATAAATTTCTTTGAAGCCACATTTCTCCAAGGCTTTTCAGAAAAGCACCTTGATCAGCTTGTCCGAACCTGCTTGCCTGCACTACTGCCTGCTTGCCACTCACCTGGTCCTAGTCCCGCCCACCCAGCTGCTGCCTACAAAGTGGATCCAAATTGTTCTCATGGGCACAAACCACCCAGCCCTGTAACTCGGGCCTCTGAGCAGATCACTCATCACCCCAGGCCCAGGACTCACTTCCACCAGCTGGTAAAAATGGGAGTATTTTTTCTTTAGGTTAAAATTAGTCTCCATGTGGATTGGGGGAAGGAGATCACAGTGAGGGAGAAAGAGGGAAAGAAGGAAGAGACTTTTCCTAACAGGAAGATACAAGCATGACTGCTTTAAAAGGATATCTTTTGACTGCATTGATCCTTTTAATTATATCACCTGAGAGTCAGGGGAAACATTCAACTCCCTACAATTCTTTGGCAAAATTTGAGATTCCAAAAATCCACCCTCACTATGGTAAGGCAGCTCAGGGGCTCAGTGAATTGAGAGCCAGGCCTAGAGATGGGAGGTCCTGGGTTAAAAATCTGGCCTCAGATACTTCCTGGCGGTGTGGCCCTGGGCAGGTCATTTAACCCCCATTGCCTACCCCTTACCAATTATCTGCCAACTGACAATAGGCATCTAAATGGATAATTTAAAAAAAGGAACTTTAAAGAGACTGGAGGTTATATTTTTAAGGCATTTCAGATTCCAATGTTTTATAAACATTTCTGTACTCTATTGCATTTTACTGATTGTTTTAAGATTTAAATTTTTTATTTTAAGTTCTTATATTAATATATCCAATACTATTCTATTACATTGAATCATTTTAATGTGCTGGGTTTTAACTACTGTTAAATTCTGTTGCTTTTCCCCCTATAACTGTGCTAAACAAATATTATTGAATAAGCCCATATAAAAACAGCTTTTCTATTTTTGACTTTGTAAATTGTCACATAGAGAATAGATGGATTCCATCAGAACATTTCTACAATTGTATAACGACCTTTGGAAAATTTAATGAGCTAAATATCTCAAATTGATTTTAAGGGTTCTTTAGATATAATTTTTAGAATTGTTTTTAAGAATCCCTGGTCATTTTTCCTGCCCCTAATAGGAGGTAAGGCTCATTTTAGTAGCTGAAGTGAAATATAAATTTGATCTCCAACTCCTGCATTTATAAAAATGTGAATGGAAGCTGGGAAATAATCCCAGGGCATATAGTACCCCTGGAAGACTCCCAAAAGAGGAGCATCTCTCATTTGTAACTTCTCAGCTCATTTTACTTCCACCAGAATGATATCTAGATTTCTTGATGATGTTCTAAACCCAAAATAAATTTTCCTTTGTTTAAAAAATATGTTTACCAAGGTTGAAAGATTTGCTATATTTGTAAAAATTGTGAAAAATATCCATCAGTTCATAGGCTTTTAAAAATGACATACAACAACTGATGTAAAAATTATAGTTTGTTTGTTATTGTAATTAATCAGACTATTGAGAATTTTGGGGATATTGTTACTTACATATTTGTAATACTGTTCTCTATTAAAAAAACTGTTACCTTATAAAAATTAATTTGCTTGTACTCACAGTGGATCATGGCCAGATATGAAGGGGAAATGGATCTCATTTTTGGTGAGAAAGTATTGTATTCAATATTTCTTTAGCTGACACAGTGTGTCAATGATTATAAGTTATATTTTAGAATTTTTAAAACTCTTTTATTATTATATTTTTCTTGCATGTGCAATATATTATTTCAGCTTTTTTTTCCTCTCCTTTTTATATTTGAAGTACATGTCACCGATATTATGATTTTCTTTAACTTTTTTGATTTAGCAGTAATATAAGTTTAAAATACATTTGCTATAATGTCAGTGCATGCCCCCAAACCTTGAGACTATAAAAATGATGCCACTAGTTGTTTAAAAAAAATTATGGGACTTTGCTTAATGAGTCTGTCTGATTCTAGGACCCGATAATACAAAAGAGCCATTGCAAAGGGCCAAAGAAATCAATCCAGGCAGTATTGATGCACTTCTAAGCCAATACAAAGGACTTAAACCTAGTGTGAAGTCTCAAGGTTGTGATGCTTAAGATACATTAAGATGTAGGCCTTCCTTGTATCCACACTCTTTGTGAAAATACTTACAGATGAATATGCCAAACTTGGCTCCTAACCTGGCTCCTATAATCTAGTCCCTTTTGCCTTCCATAGTGTGGCAAACTTTCTGTTGTCCTGGCTATTGGCTGGGTAAATGCTTACTTGCTTATATCATTTCAAGGACCTGTTATAGATTTATTTTTCCTTTACTTGGAATTTTTACATATAAGATTTTGATAGTCTATATTTCATCCAGAAATTATCTTTTTTATTTGGATTTTTCTGATGTCTTTTTAATTTCTCTTGCCAATTGACTCATATACCTCATAACTCAGCCATGTATCCCTAAGTGATCCCTGTGTTTTTCAATCACCCTCTTCAAGGGAGGAATGTAAAAATATTATTACTTTAAATTGAAAAGTTTAAATTCCTTTGGAGAAGAATTTTAGATTAAGAAACATGATACGTCTCCTAATCCAGAAACTGAAATGTTTGGAGAAGACACCATGAAGATACCTCCAGACCACAAGCTGCACAAGAAGATCAAGAATGAACTTCAGGTGTGGTTGATTGAACATTTATTTGTATGTATACTCTCATGCCAAAGGGGACTGGCCCCTGACTGTTCTTTCTTCCTCTTATCCTCAAATTATTGTAATCTTTAAGTTGATTATGTTTTCATGATCCTTTTTGGGGAAACTTTTCCCAATAACAATCAAACAGGGGAATGTAAAAATGGAGATTTGAACCCAAGACTTCAATGCCCAGAAGTCCTTGGCACTTCCCAGAATTCCCTATAATCTCACCTGAGATCCCCACCTGGACTAAGAATAAAATTTGTCTTTAAACTGACTGTACCGCCTACTTGGCTCTCTGCTTCCACTTCTAAGCACACGTGTCTCTCAAGATGTAGAGTAAGTGGCTGTGAATGGGCTATTCAGCCCTAGACACATGCTTTTCTCATTTTGTATTTTCTTATTTCCTTGATTTCTAATAATCTTTAACAAATCTCTAAAAATATAATACTTTTAGTAGAGAAAATAATTTAATTGTTACAATACCAAAAGGTTGGTTCAAACAATGCACTAAAGTTTTCTTTCAGTTAACGTAGTTGAATAAAGTTTTCTTTCAAGTAAGAAACCAAACTAGATTCATAATTGGATTGAAAGGAAACTGAGCTAGCTCTAGAATTGAGTCATAAAATGGAGTCTTTTTCATTCACTTAATTCCCACAATTATCTACTCGTTGTCCCAATCCCTTCAGTGGAGTGTAGTCCAATAGCTGTGAGTATCAAATGAGATACCATTTGTAAAGCTCTTAGCACTGTGTCTGCCATGTTATTAGTAATATATAAACATCAACTATTATTAAGTAGAAATATTAAAGATAAGTAACCCATAAAACATTAGTGAAAGTTTCCAATATCCATAAAGTTCTCTATTTGGTTTGGTAATGATCTTCTCTTAAAGGATACAAAAGTGTAGTTTCTTCCTAATATCACGTTTCAAGTATTTATCACTTACCAATGACAAATTGTTTTATCTATTACTATCCTACACACACAATTCACACACACAAAAATAAATTCATAATTTGAGACTTAACTCTAGCTATCATATTTACCAAAGTTAAAACAGTTTCTCTGAATAAGATGAAGCTAAAAGCTGTGAAAATATGGGGGTTATGTTTCTTAAAGCATTTAAGGCTTGAGTAAGGCATTTAAAATTGAGTGAAGGCAAATTAAATTTTAATGAAAGCATGTGTTTATATTTAATATATCAAACATGTATTCCTCACCAGTATTGTGTAAGGCACTCTGCTAGGCACTTGAGGATTCAAAGATGAATAAAAGATGACCTCTGTTCTCAAAGAACTTACAATCTAAGCAGGGCAATAAGGAGGCACAAAGAATGATGTATATGGCAACAGTAAAAATAAATTATAGGGACTTGAGAAAGGTAAGAATAAAAACATGTAATGAGATACCTGAAAAAATAGATATTACATATTGCCTATATGACCTGCACCTTGAAGAATTGATATCACTTTAATAGGAAAAAATGTGTTCTTAAGTTCTATATACATATCAAAATAATGAAATCCTTTGTGTAGACTAAACAATTCTCTCATGTCAAGGCTAAAGATATAAACTTAATTTTGAAGCTAGGTAGTATAGTGTATAGAACATTTATCCTGGAAATCTGAAAATCCCAAGCTTATATCTGGCCTCAGATATTCTTAACTGTGTGTCCCTGAGCAAGTCACTTAACCTCTGTCTGCCTTTGTGCCCTCAACTTTAAAAAGAATATAATAATAGTACTTAATAAAGTATTTAATATAGTACCTGACAACATGATCATCAACTATGAATGACTCAGTCACAGGTCCAGGACAAATCCAAAGGCTCATTACAAAAAAAAAGAGTACTATAGAAGGAACAGATAGAGTCCAAATGAAAATTGAAACATACCATTTATTTTATTTCCTCCATAAATTTTTATTTGTCTTGTTTCACAACATGACAAACATGGAATTAAGTACAACCTACATCATATTACCTGACCTCTTGGTGAAAGTGAAGAGTAGGAGGGAGAGTGAAAGCATGGATTGCAAAATATTAGGAAATGAATATTAAAAAATTATATTGACATGTAAAAGTACCTGCCACATAGTAGATAATTCATAACTACGCATTCCCTTCCTTCTCTATTATTTAAGACACAAGAGAGGTAATTATACTCTTTAGTCACCAACCCAATCTGAACTGCACTAATTTGGTGTCATGTTATCAGAGGCTAAGATTGAGATAAGTCACATCATATTTCTAGATCATATTTTCTGTGAGATGAGGAATTTTGATTAATTAGAATCTAAGGTTTTCCCCATCACCTCAGATCCTCTTTGAATTCTGTATCTGTGTGTGTGTGTGTGTGTGTGTGTGTGTGTGTGTGTGTGTGTGTGTGTGTGCATACACTGCTTTAAATATTGGGAACATAAAGAAAGATAAAATACTAAGTCAGCCCGTAAGAAGGTCACATTCTACTGTCTATTTCCTCCTCAATTCTCCTAGTTTCTCCATTAAAAATTTGGATGCTATATCATTTGGTGCATACATGTTGATTAGTGATGTTTCCTCATTGTCTATACTCCCTTTTAACAGAATATATTTACCTTTCCTATCCCTTTTGATCAACTCTATTTTTGCTTTGGCTTTGTCAGATATCATGATTGCAACTCTTGCCTTCTTTCTATCAGTTGAGGCCCAAAAGGTCTTAGTCCATCTTTCAATTCTAACCTTGTGAGTATCAACCCGCCTCATATGTGTTTCTTGAAGACAACAAATGGTAGGGTTTTGGGTTCTAATCCAATCTGCTATTTGTCTACATTTATGGGTGAGTTCATCCCATTCACGTTCAAAGTTATGATTGTCACTTGTGGATTCCCTGACGTTTTGATAACTTCCCCTAGTTCTGACCTTTCTTCTTTAGCTATATCCTTTTGAACCAGTGATTTACTTTAGGTCAGTGACCCTAGTCCCCTCCCTTAATATGCTTCCCTTTCCAGCCCCTCCCTTTTTATGCTCCCTTCCCCACCCCCCTCTCCTTCCTTCCCTTTTTATACTCCCTCCTCCCTCACCCTCCTTGATTTTCCTTTCTTTCTTACCCTGTTGGATAACATAGAATTCAGGATCCCACTGGATCTAGATGTTCTTCCCTCTCAGATTTGATTTCACTGAGAGTAAGGTTTAAGTAATACCACTTCATGCTCTCTTCCTCTCCTTCTCATATGAGAGTTCTTCCCCTCCCCTTCCCATGTGTATCTTTATATGGGAAAGATTATTCTATTTAGTCCCCCCCATTTCTTAAAGTAAATGTTAGTATTATCGATGATTCCCCCTCCCTTTTCCTTTCTTTGCCCCCCCTTTCACCAAATATTCTTGATGCCCCAATCTTTCCCTATGCATGATTCTTCTAACTACTCTTATGATACATACAATTTTTGAAAGTCATACAATACATTTCCCCACATATTAATATATATAATTTGATATAAATGTAGTCCTTATAGAAGAGAGTTTGACTTAAAGAAAAAGATAAGATTCATCTCCTTTCCCCTTTCTTTCATATTTACCTTTTCATGTTTCTCTTGCTTTCTGTGATTGAATGTCAAATTTTCAACTAAGTTCTGATTGTTTCTTAGCAAATGCTTGGAATTCTTCTATTTTGTTGAATGCCCATACATTCCCCTGGAAGTATATAGTCAGTTTTGCTGGGTAGTTGATTCTTGGTTGGAGACCCAGCTCTCTTGCCTTTCTAAATATTGTGTTCCATGCTTTGTGGTCTCTTAATGTGTTAGCTGCTAAGTCCTGTGTTATCCTTATGGGATATAGATCTGAAGCTCCTCTTCTTGGCTTCTTGTAGGATTTTCTCCTTTTCTTGGAAGCTCTTGAATTTGGCAATTACATTCCTGGGGGTTGTCTTTTGGGGATTTAGTATAGAGGGTGTTCTATGAACCCTTTCTATTTCTATTTTGCCGCCTTGCTCCAGAACATGTGGGAAATTTTCTTCTACAATCTCCTGTAGAATAGCATCAAGGTTTTTGTCTATCTCTGGTTTTTCGGGGAGACCAATAATTCTGAGGTTGTCTCTTCTTCCTCTGTTTTCCAAATCTGTGAACTTTTCAGTGAGATATTTCATGTTTTCTTCTAATTCATTAATTTTTTGGCTTTGCTTACTGATTCTTGCTGTTTTGTATTCTTGGTGTTTTCCATTTGCTTAATTCTGGTCATTAGGGACTGATTTTGCTTTTCAGCTTTGTCTGCCCTTCTATTAGATGTTTCCAGCTCTTTCTCCAATTGTGAAGTCTTGTCTATCAGACTGCTGATCTCTTTCTCCCATTTTTCTTTCCAAAAGGTTTCCATCTTTTGGGCATGCTCGCTGTCTAATAGTTGCTTAATTCTGGTCATTAGGGACTGGTTTTGCTTTGCAGCTTTGTCTGCCCTTCTATTAGATGCTTCTAGCTCCTTCTCCAATTGTGAAGTCTTGTCTATCAGACTGCTGATCTCTTTCTCCCATTTTTTTTCCAAAAGGTTTCCATCTTTTGGGTAAGCTCCAGTTTGAGATCTTCCAGAGCTTGTGGATAGTTTCCATTTTGGGAGGCATGTTCTGATTTTGTTTGGATTTCATCCTCATTCTCTTCTTTTCCTTGGGTACTCCCTCCATAAAAGTTTTCAATAGTCACTTTTTTCCCCTCTTTCTTCTTGGAGGCTTGATTTTGGGACATGTGAGCCATCCCTTTGGGGGTTTTATTCCCCTTTCTTTTTTTGGTCTAGGGTCTGGGTGATGTGGCGGGTTTTCTGTGAATTTAGGTTGCCTAAGACTAGTCCTTCCCAGCCTCTGAGGTTTCTTAGAGTGCAGGCCCCTGTGCTCAGTGCAGCAGCCCCTTTGCTCAGCCCAGCCTCTCAGTGAGGTCTCCCTCTTGCTCAGCGCAGCCTCTCAGCACAGCCTCCCCTTTGTTCAGCACAGCCTCTCAGCGCAGTTGCCCCTTTGCTCAGTGCAGGATTTTCCCATGAAACTGCCCTGAAAGGTCATTTCCTTGCAGTCTTTAGATCCCAAGGACCCTGGTGTGCCCCCCCAGACAGAGATGCTCCTCACACACTCGCTGTCCCAGTGAGTGCTCTGATAGCTTACTCTGGTTTGGTGGGGGAGAGTGAGGGGAGACTCAGTTCAAGTTTTTGTGTCAACTTTTCCTCCTCCTTTCCTAGTTTGGAAATGTTCAAACCCCATGTACCTTCATTTCTCTGGGGTACTGGGGAGTCCTTCTGTTCTTCCAAAGGTGATTTTTATGCTCTTTTGAGGTAGTCTATTTCATTTGGTGCTGGGGAGGGAAGCGAGTCATGTCTATATTGCAGCCATGTTTACCCGGAAGTCTCTCTGAGAAGCTCACATTCTAATAGGTAAGACAACATGTAAAAAAAACTGTGTGTATACAAGATTGATTCAGACTAATTAGTACATAACTTTATAAAAGAAGTCACTATTGGTGAGGATGAGAGTGAAGAGGGGCTTCTGTCAGAAGGTGGGATTTGAGAATTTGACTTTTGACAACTTTAAAATCTCTACTATCCAATGCATTTTTTAGTAAATGAGGACTAAACACTATTATAGACTTCACCTAACAACTGGAACTTTATCTTTAATTTTTTATAACTTAATTCCTTATAATTTATGTAGGTTTCAATTTCTTTTTTTTTTTTGTATCCCCATATATTTTATTTTATGCATTTAAAACCACTGTTTAACCAAAGGGTTCATAAACTTCTACAGACTGCCAAATAAGCCTATGACATGAGGGTTAAGGATAAAAAGCCCCTGCCCTATGGGTGGGAATATGAAGGTGCTTTTGAAGGTAACTCACTCTCAATCTGAAGGGATATGATTTCTTTTTTTTTCTTTTAACCAATGATTATTTATTTATTTATTTGTTTTATTTAAACATTATTTTATTTGTTTGTTTTCATACATTATTCACTGGAAACAAAGATCCTTTTCTTTTCCCCCCCTTCCCCCCCCCCCCGCCTTTCCCTCTCCCATAGCCGACGCATGATTCCACTGGTTATCACATGTGTTCTTGACTCGAACCCATTTCCCTGTTGTTGGAGTTTGCATTATAGTGTTCATTTAGAGTCTCTCCTCAGTCTTATCTCCTCCAACCCTGTAGTCAAGCAGTTGCTTTTCATTGGTGTTTTTACTCCCACAGTTTATCCTCTGCTTGTGGGTAGTATTTTTTTTTTAGATCCCTGCAGATTGTTCAGGGAAATTGCATTGATACTAATGGAGAACTCCATCAACTTCGATTGTACCACAATGTATCAGTCTCTGTGTATAATGTTTTCCTGATTCTGCTCCTTTCGCTCTGCATCACATCCTGGAGGTTGTTCCAGTCTCCATGGAATTCCTTCACTTTATTATTCCTTTTAGCACAATAGTATTCCATCACCAACATATACTACAATTTGTTCAGCCATTCTCCAATCGAAGGGCATCCCCTCATTTTCCAATTTTTGGCCACCACAAAGAGCGCAGCTATGAATATTCTTGTACAAGTCTTTTTGTCCATTATCTCTTTGGGGTACAAGCCCAGCAGTGCTATGGCTGGATCAAAGGGCAGACAGTCTTTTATCGCCCTTTGGATATACTTCCAAATTGCCCTCCAGAATGGTTGGATCAATTCACAACTCCACCAGCAATGAATTAATGTCCCCACTTTGCCACAACCCCTCCAGCATTCATTACTTTGCATAGCTGTCATGTTAGCCAATCTACTAGGTGTGAGGTGATACCTCAGAGTTGTTTTGATTTGCATCTCTCTGATTATAAGAAATGTAGAGCACTTTTTCATGTGCTTATTAATAGTTTTGATTTCTTTGGCTGAGAACTGCCTGTTCATGTCCCTTGCCCATTTGTCAATTGGAGAATGACTTGATTTTTTGTACAATTGATTTAGTTCTTTATAAATTTGAGTAATTAAACCTTTGTCAGAGGTTTTTATGAAGATTGTTTCCCAATTTGTTGCTATCCTTCTGATTTTGGTTACATTGGTTTTGTTTGTACAAAAACTTTTTAATTTGATGTAATCCAGATTATTTATTTTGCATTTTGTAACTCTTTCTAATTCTGGCTTGGTTTTGAAGTATTTCCCTTCCCAAAGGTCTGACATGTATACTATTCTGTGTTCCCTTAATTTTCTTATAGTTTCCTTCTTTATGTTCAAGTCATTCACCCATTTTGAATTTATCTTGGTATAGGGTGTGAGGTATTGATCTAAACCTAATCTTTCCCACACTGTCCTCCAATTTTCCCAGCAGTATTTATGAAATAGTGGATTTTTGTCCCAAAAGCTGGGATCTTTGGGTTTGTCATATACTGTCTTGCTGAGGTTGCTTGCCCCCAGTCTATTCCACTGATCCATCCTTTCTGTCTCTTAGCCAGTATCAAATTGTTTTGATGACTGCTGCTTTATAATATAGTCTGAGATCTGGGACTGCAAGACCCCCTTCCTTTGTATTTTTTTTCATTATTTCCCTGGATATCCTTGATCTTTTGTTCTTCCAAATGAACTTTGTTATGGTTTGTTCTAAATCAGTAAAAAACATTTTTGGAAGTTCCATGGGTATGGCACTTAAAAGATAGATGAGTTTGGGTAGGATGGTCATTTTTATTATATTGGCTCATCCTACCCATGAACAGTTAATGTTCTTCCAATTGTTCAAGTCTAGTTTTAGTTGTGTGGAAAGTGTTTTGTAGTTGTGTTCATATATATCCTGTGTTTGTCTCGGAAGATAGATTCCTAAGTATTTTATTTTGTCTAGGGTAATTTTGAATGTGATTTCTCTTTCTAGTTCTTGCTGCTGAGGTGTGTAGGAATTATATAGAAATGCTGATGACTTATGTGGGTTTATTTTGTATCCTGCAACTTTGCTAAAGTTGTTGATTATTTCAATTAGCTTTTTGGTTGAATCTCTAGGATTCTTTAAGTAGACCATCATGTCATCTGCAAAGAGTGATAACTTGGTCTCCTCCTTGCATATTTTGATGCCTTCAATTTCTTTTTCTTCTCTAATTGCTACTGCTAGTGTTTCTAATACAATGTCAAATAATAGAGGTGATAATGGGCATCCTTGTTTCACTCCTGATCTTAATGGGAATGGATTTAGTTTATCCCCATTGCAGATGATATTAGCTGATGGTTTTAGATATATACTGTTTATTATTTTTAGGAATGACCCTTCTATTCCTATGCTTTCTAGTGTTTTTAGTAGGAATGGGTGTTGTATTTTATCAAAGGCTTTTTCTGCATCTATTGAGATAATCATGTGGTTCTTGTTGGTTTGCTTGTTGATGTGGTCAATTATGTGGATAGTTTTCGTAATGTTGAACCAGCCCTGCATCTCTGGTATAAATCCTACTTGATCATGGTGGATGACCCTTCTAATCACTTGCTGGATTCTTTTTGCTAGTATACTATTTAAGATTTTTGCATCTATATTCATTAGGGAGATTGGTCTATAATTTTCTTTCTCTGTTTTTGGCCTGCCTGGTTTTGGAATCAGTACCATGTTTGTGTCATAAAAGGAGTTTGGTAGAACTCCCTCTTTGCTTATTATGTCAAATAGTTTGTATAGTATTGGGATTAACTGTTCTCTGAATGTTTTGATAGAATTCGCTGGTGAATCCATCAGGCCCTGGGGATTTTTTCTTAGGAAGTTCTTTGATGGCCTGTTGGATTTCTTTTTCTGATATGGGATTATTTAAGAAAACTATTTCTTCTTCTGTTAGTCTAGGCAATTTATATTTTTGTAAATATTCATCCATATCACCTAGGTTGGTATATTTATTGCCATATAGTTGGGCAAAGTAGTTTTTAATGATTGCCTTAATTTCCTCTTCATTGGAGGTGAGATCTCCCTTTTCATCCTTGATGCTTTTAATTTGCCTTTCTTCTTTCCTTTTTTAATTAAATTAACCAGTACTTTGTCTATTTTGTCTATTTTTTCACTTTCTATTTTATTAATTTCTCCCTTAATTTTTAGGATCTCTAGTATGGTTTTCTTCTGGGGGGTTTTAATTTGTTCATTCTCAAGTTTTTTGATTTGCATTT
Source organism: Monodelphis domestica (assembly GCF_027887165.1). NCBI lineage: Eukaryota > Metazoa > Chordata > Mammalia > Didelphimorphia > Didelphidae > Monodelphis > Monodelphis domestica. Next base: position 558,872,148 of record NC_077227.1, read on the forward strand.
CCAATTCCTTGGTCTCTGTCCTCCCTAATTTGTTAATATATGCACTCAGGGATATGAATTTTCCTCTAAGTACTGCCTTGGCTGCATCCCATAAGGTTTGAAAGGATGTTTCGCCGTTGTCATTTTCTTCAACGAAATTGTTAATTGTTTCTATGATTTCTTCTCTAACTATCTGATTTTGGAGTATCATGTTATTTAATTTCCAATTAATTTTTGATTTGGGTCTCCATGTACCCTTGCCGATCAATATTTTAATTGCCTTGTGATCTGAAAAGGCTGCAGTTAATATTTCTGCTTTTCTGCATTTGAGTGCCATGTTTCTATGACCTAGTGTATGATATATTATTGTGAATGTGCCATGTGGTGCTGCAAGAATGTGTATTCTTTTTTGTCCCTATTTATTTTTCTCCATATGTCTATTAACTCTAATTTTTCTAATATTTCATTCACCTCTTTTACCTCTTTCTTGTTTATTTTTTGGTTTGATTTATCTAAATTTGATAGTGGTTGGTTCAAGTCCCCACTAATATGGTTTTATTGTCTATTTCCTCCTTCAATTCTCCTAGTTTCTCTATTAAAAATTTGGATGCTATACCATTTGGTGCATACATGTTGATTAGTGATATTTCCTCATTGTCTATACTTCCTTTTAGCAGAATATATTTACCTTCCCTATCCCTTTTGATCAGGTCTATTTGTACTTTGGCTTTGTCAGATATCATGATTGCAACTCCTGCCTTCTTTCTATTGGTTGAGGCCCAAAAGATCTTACTCCAACCTTTAATTCTAACCTTGTGAGTGTCAACCCATCTCATATGTGTTTCTTGAAGACAACATATGGAAGGGTTTTGGGTTCTAATCCAATCTGCTATTTGTCTACGTTTTATGGGTGAGTTCATCCCATTCACGTTCAAAGTTATGATTGTCATTTGTGGATTTGCTGGCATTTTGATATCTTCCCCTAGTTCTGACCTTTCTTCTTTAGCTTTCTCCTTTTGAACCAGTGATTTACTTTAGGTCAGTCCCCCTAGTCCCCTCCCTTGAGATGCTTCCCTTTCTAGCCCCTCCCTTTTTATGCTCCCTTCCCCTCCCCCCTCTCCCTCCCTCCCTTTTTGTACTCCCTCCCCCCCCTCCTTGATTTTCCTTTCTTTCTTGCCCTATTGGATAAGATAGAATTCAGGATCCCACTGGATCTAGATGTTCTTCCCTCTCAGATTTGATTTCACTGAGAGTAAGGTTTATGTAATTCCACTTCACGCTCTCTTCCTCTCCTTCTCATATGAGAGTTCTTCCCCTCCCCTTCCCATGTGTATCTTTATATGGGAAAGATTATTCTATTGATTCCCCCCTTTTTTCTTGAAGTTAATCTTAGTATTATCGTGGTTCCCCCCTCCCTTTTCCTTTCTTTGCTCAAACTTTCCCCAAATCTTCTTAATGCCCCAATCTTTCCCTATGCATGTTTCTTCTAACTACTCTTATGATGATACAATTTATGAGAGTTATACAAAACATTTTCCCCACATATTAATATATATAATTTGATGTAAATGTAGTCCTTATAGAAGAGAGTTTGACTTAAAGAAAAAGATAAGATTTATCTCCTTTTCCCTTTCTTTAATATTTACCTTTGTAACAGTTAAAATTTAGGGGAGATGGGGAGACTGAGGCAGGTAGAAATTAGTTTCTCTCTGCAAGGAGTATTATATTTTTAGAGGTTTATTAAAGGTTAAAGATTAAAAAATATACAAGTAAGAAACATGTGCCTAGGCTAGAGGCCTAGACAAAATAACCTCACATCATGCAAGAGACCGCCTGCTCCAAAACGGAAATCCAAAAAGCCCCAAGCCCCCTCAAAAGCCTTTGAATCAGTTTATATCCCTTCTCGATCTCGGCCCAGGTGAGATTACAAGGCATTCTGGGGAAGTGGAGCAAAGGTTCATGGGGATTGTAGTCCTGTATTCGAGTCTATTTTTTACATACCCCCGTGTGATCATTTTGGAAAAATTAATTTTTCCCCAAAAGGATCATAAAAACATAATAAACTTAAAAGATTGCAATAGTGTGAGGATAAGAGAAAAAAGAATAAAACCAATAATTGCTGAACACATTGACAAAAAGCCATTAGGGGGCAGTCCCCTTTGGCATAAAAGTATACATACAAATAAATGTTCAATCAACCACACCCAAAGCTCAATTTTGTGCAACTTGTGGTCTGGAGGCTTCTTCATGGTGGCTTCTCCAACAGTTTAGTTCTGGATTCAGAGAGGTAGCATCTTCTTTACCTAAAATTCTTCTCAAAAGGAACTTAAACTTTGCAATTTAAATAATGATTTTTTTTTTTACATTCCCCCGTGTTGTGGGTGATTGAAAGATTCAGAATCAGTTAGGGATGCATGGCTGAGGTATGAGGTATATGAATCAATTGGCAAGAGATATTAAAAAGACATCAGAAAATCCAAAAGAAAAGAAAAATTTCTGGATGAAAATATAGACTATCAAAGTCTTATGTGTAAAAATTCCAAGTAGAAGAAAAATAAATCTATAACAGGTCCTTCAATCATGGCCCAATCAAAATGATCTAAGTAATGATGCATTTACCCAGTCAGTGCCAGGACTACAGAAAGGTACCACACTATGAGAGGCAGAAAAGAAAGGGACCAGATTATAGAAGCCAAGTAGGAGCCAAGGTTTTGGGGATACTCATCTGTGAGTATCTTCAGAGTGAGTGTAGATACAAGGAAAGCCTATGTCTTAACACATGTTAAACATAGTAACCTCGAGTCTTCACACTAGGTTCAAGACCTTTGTATTGGCCTAGAAGTGCATCAATCCATCCTAGATTGGCCTTTCTTTGGCCCTATGAAATGGCTCTTGTGTGTATCTCTTGTCCTGGAATCAGACAGAATCATTAAGCAAAGTCCCATAATTTATTTAAATAATTAGTGGCATCATTTTTATAGTCACAAGCCTTTTAAGACATGTATTAGCAAATGTATCTTAAACTTGTAGCACTGAAAATCAAAAGGTTAAAGAAAATCTTAATACTGGTGACATGTGCTTCAAATATAAAAAGGAGAGAAAAAATAATAAAAAAAACTGAAAAAGTATATTGCACATGCAAGAAAAATATTTCTACACCAAGAGAGAGAAAAAGTTTTAGGAATTATTTCTATCAAGAGTTATGAGTCAGAAATAAAATTCTTCAATAAACCCAAATTACTCAAATAATAATACTACATAATATAATTGTCAAGAGCAAGATTATTTGCTAGAATCTTTTTCCTTGTCCTGCAGTAAAAGACCCACTAACTTGAGGGTTAATTAATAATAATGTAAAATATCTTTTCCATTTCCAGTTTTCTGCTATGTCAAGTATAACTACACTGGCAGAAAGAACTCAACTGTGACAATTAACTCCATTGTTTTCTCCAGGAAAGTATACAATAATATCAATGATAATAAAAAACATTTTGGATTTCTGCTTCCTCAGATATTTCCTTCTCAGATAATACAATCTTCTGTCAAAAACTGCTAGAGGATTTCTGAAAGAGAGATCTCCTGTGGCAATTCTCTTAACAGTATTAGGAAAATTGTTAAGAGGGAGGTTTTAGTGGAAATATTTTGAGTTCAATTTTGAACAATTTGAGTTTTAGGTGCCTACAGGACATCCAATTTAAGTTCTCCAAGAGACAACTGATGTTAGTAGACTGGAAGCTCCGAAGAGGGACTATTACTGAATATATAGAAATGGGAAAGGGGGGGAGTTGATATATTAGAAAAGAAGAGAAAACCCAGAATAGATACTTGACATTGATGATGGTTAATGAACATGGCCAAAATAAAGATTCAACACATGATACTGAAGAGCAAACAGGTAGAAGGGAAACCAAAAGAGAAGAATATTAAAAGTCCCAGACATGAGTGAATATCCAGACAGAGACATTGATAAGTCATTGATCAGCAAGATGGCCCAGTACTGTGTTTGAAGTCAGAAGGACCTGAATCCTAATCTTTCCTCTCACATTTTCAGTCTTTCTCCTGACAGTTAAAAAGCTACATGATCGTGAGCAAGTCATTTAAGCTTTCTGACTCAGTTTCTTCAACTATAAAATAGAGATAATAATAGCATCTATATCTCAGAGTTCTTGCAAGGATCGAATGAGATATTTTTGTGAAGAGTTTAGTACAGTGCCTCCCTCATAGTAGGTGCATGATAAATACTCCGCTCTTCTTTTCCCCTCAGAGACTTCCAATAAATATGGAAGAATCAAGAGAGAAAAGCCCACTAGATTTATCAATCAAGAGATCATCAATAACTTGTAGAGATCAGATTCAGTTGTGTAATAAGATCAGAGGCTGGACTGAAACACTTAAAAGAAAATGGGAAGTGAGCAAGTGGAGAGCTTTGACTTAGATAACTTTTTTCAAAGGAGTTTAGCTGAGAAAAGAAAGAGAGAAGGCATACGGTAAGGACTGTTGCAACATATGAGTTTGAGTATTTGTATTTTTGGATATGGAAAACAGAAATGTGTTTATAGGCAGCATAGATAAGAGAATAGAAATGAATGAACAGCAGTTGGCTAGAAAATATGGGAGGCCATGGGATCAAGGGCACATAAAGACAGATAAATCTTATCAAAGAGACAATCTGTTCCTTCATATGAAACAAAGGTAAAGGGGGAGATAAAGAGTCACATGCCTATGTGTTATGCCTATGTGTTGATTGAGGAAGATGGGTAAAGATAGCAACAAGTAGCAAATGACCTAAGTTTTTCATGTGATTTAACAAGTGATATCATCACCAAAATTAATAAGCTTGAAAGAGTTTTAGGGGTGCAGTTTTGGGGATGTTACATTGATTCAAGAAGTATAAAAAGAGGTCTTGTGGCAGAGGCCAAGTTGAGATTTTGAAAAAAATTGTAGGAGACCAAATCAGTTTTAATTTTTAAAAAATATAATGTAGCTTTATTTAACAATTTGTGAATAAGCACAATGAGTCATGGGGTGGCCATAATCCAAAGGTGGATTTGTTAAAGAATAATTGTCAATGAAAAAAGGAGTCAAAGGAATAAATTAACTATAGAGTTGAACTGATTAACTAAGATTTTGAGATAGGGAAGTGAGGACAATTTAACTAGAACAGAGATAAAAGCCTGTCAAAGAACTGAGGAGTGAAGGGATTAGAAGACATAATAAGAATGAAGATTAACATTAGGACAAAAAATAGCAGGAGATAAAGAATATATTATAATATTTATATCAGATTCTTGAAATCAGAAAAATGAATTTCAAAATTTATGAAACTAGAAACCTTATGGGTAATAGCAAAATCAAGGATTTTACCATCTCTGGGTATAGATACAGAATAACAGATTAAACCATATGAACTGAGTAGATTAAAGGATTGGGGGATTATAAGATTTAAAGTATTCAATATGTGTTACAAATTCCCCTAGCCCCTAGATGAGATCAACTGTGGTAGAGTACCTGGAGTCAGGAAGACTTGAGGTTACATTTGGCCTCAGACAGAGAATAACATATGAACATAGACAAGTCATTTATCCTGTGTTTGCCTCAGTTTTTTCAAATACAAAATATATATGATAATAGCAGATACTTGTTGCAACAATCAAATAAAATAATAATATTTGTGAAGCACTTAGTATAGGCCCTAGCACATAGCAAAAGTTTTAGTAATTTTTATTATTAGAGCAATTATTATTATTATCAACAAACCAATAAGATGAAAGCAAAATCCCTGTTCTTATAGCATTTTGTTGTTTCTTATTTTCCTTTATAAATGCTTATGTTTAACACTGAGTGTTAATAAATGAATCATTTTAAAAATTGTTATTTAATCCATATCTTCTGTCTTAGATTCCATAGCAAATTTTTAGTTCCAAGACAGAAAAGTGGTAAGGATTAGGCAATGGAGGTTAAGTGACTTGGCCAGGGTCACACAACTAAAAAGTATTTTTTATTCCATTTGAATTAGTTTATTTAGTCAATTTAGAACATTATTCCTTGTTTACAACAATCACATCATTTCCCTCCTACCCCTCCACCCACTCTACCCGCAGCCAACATGCAATTTCATTGGATATTACAAGTGTCCTTGAAAAAACCCATATCTATGTTGTTGTTTAGACTAGGATGTTCAACAATCCATGTATTTAAGCAATTGTTTTTCTTTGGTGTTTTAACTCCCATAGTGGTTCCTCTGGATGTGGATAGTGGATTTTTTTGTAGATTCCTCCAAGTTGTTCAGAATCACTGCATCGCCACTAATAGAGAAGTCCATTACATTCAATTGTACCACAGTGTATCACTTTCTGTGTACAACATTCTGTTTTTGCTCCTCTCACTCTGCATCAATTCCTGGAGGTTGTTCCAGTCCCCATGGAATTCCTCCACTTTATTATTCCTTTGAGCACAATAGTATTATATCACCAACATATACCACAATTTATTCAGCCAATCCCCAATTGAAGGGCATCCCCTCATTTTCCAATTTTTGCCACCACAAAGAGAGCAGCTATGAATATTTTTGTACATGTATTTTTCCTTATTATCTCTTTGGGGTACAAAGCCAGCAGTACTATGGTTGGATCAAAGGGAAGACAGTCTTTTTTCACCCTTAGGGGGTAGTTCCAAATTGCCCTCCAGAATGGTTGGATCAATTCACAACTATACCAGTAATGCATTAATGTCCCAACTTTGCACATCCCCTCCAACATTCATTACTTTCCTTTGCTGTCATGTTAGCCAATATACTAGGTGTGAGGTGATACCTCAGAGTTGTTTTCATTTGTATTTCTCTAATTATAAGAGATTTAGAGTACTTTTTCATGTGCTTATTAATAGTTTTGATTTCTTTAACTGAAAATTGTCTATTCATGTCCCTTGCCCATTTTTCAATTGGAGAATGGCTTGATTTTTTGTGCAACTGGTTTAGCTCTTTATGAATTTGAGTAATTAGACCTTTTTCAGACGTTTTTATAAAGAAGATTGTTTCCCAATTTGTTGCTTCCCTTCTAATTTTGGATGCATTAGTTTTTTTTCTACAAAAAACTTTTTAATTTGATGTAATCAAAATTACTGATTTTACATTTTCTGGTTTTTTCCAGCTCTTGCTTGGTTTTAAAGTTTTTCCTTTCCCAGAGATCTGACAAGTATACTGTTCTGTGTTCTCCTAATTTGCTTATAGTTTCCTTCTTTATATTGAGGTCATTCACCCATTCTGAGCTTATATTGGTGTAGGGTGTGAGATGTTGATCCAAACCTAATCTATTCCATACTGTCTTCCATTTTTCCCAGCAGTTTTTTTTTATCAAAAAGTGGATTTTGGTACCAAAAACTGGTAACATTGGGTTTATCATAGACTGTCCCATTGAAGTCATTTACCCCAAGTCTATTTCACTGATCCTCCTTTCTGTCTTTTAGCCAGTACCAAGTTGTTTTGATAACCACTGCTTCATAGTATAATTTGAGATCTGGGACTACAAGTCCTCCTTCCTTTGCATTTTTTTCATGATTTCCTTGGATATCCTTGATCTTTTGTCCTTCCAAATGAACTTTGTTATATTTTTTTCTAATTCCGTTAAGAAGTTTTTTTTTTTTTTTGGTAGTTCAATAGGTATGGCACGAAATTAGTAAATTAATTTGGGTAGGATTGTCATTTTTATTATGTTAACTCATCCCACCCATGAGCAATCAATGTTTTTCTAATTGTTTAGATCTAGTTTTAGTTGTGTCGAGAGTGTTTTGTAGTTCTGTTCATATAGTTTCTGTGTTTGTCTCAGCAAATAGATTCCTAAGTGTTTTATATTGCCTAGGCTGATTTTAAATGGAATTTCTCTTTCTAATTTTTGTTGCTGAGATGGATTGGAAATATATAGAAATGCTGATGACTTATGCGAGTTTATTTAGTATCCTTCAACTTTGCTAAAGTTGTTGATTATTTTGACTAGCTTATTGGTTGATTCTCTAGGATTCTTTAAGTATTCCATCATATCATCCGCAGAGCATGATAGCTGGGTCTCCTCATAGCCAATTTTAATACCTTCAATTTCTTTCCCTTCTCTAATTGCTACTGCTAGTGTTTCTAATACAATGTTAAATAATAGGGATGATAATGGGTATCCTTGTTTCACTCCTGATCTTATTGGGAAAGCTTCTAGTTTATCCCCATTGAAGATGATGTTTGAGGATGGTTTCAGATATATTCTGTTTATTATTTTTAGGAAAGGCCCTTCTATTCCTATCCTTTCTAGTGTTTTCAATAGGAATGAGTGCTATATTTTGTCAAAGGCTTTTTCTGCATCTATTGAGACAATCATGTGATTTTTGTAAGTTTGCTTGTTAATATGGTCAATTTTGCAGATAGTTTTCCTAATGTTGATCCATCCTTGTATTCCTGGTATGAATCCTACCTGGTCATAGTGGCTAACCCTTGTGGTGACTTGCTGGAGTCTTATTGCTAGTATCCTTTTTAAGATTTTTGCATCTATATTCATTAGGGAAATTGGCCTATAGTTTTCTTTCTCTATTTTTGACTTGCCAGGTTATGGGATCAGTACCATGTTTGTGTCGTAAAATGAATTTTGTAGAATTCCTTCTTGGCTTATTATGTCAAATAGTTTCTATAATATTGGGATTAGTTGTTCTTTGAATGTTTGATAGAATTCATTTGTGAATTCATCTGGACCTGGGATTTTTTCTTAGGGAGTTCTTTGGTGGCTTGTTCAATTTCTTTTTCTAATATTGGGTTGTTTAGGTAATTTATTTCTTCCTTTTTTTAGTCTAGGCAATTCATATTTTTGGAAGTATTCATCCATTTCACCTAGATTGACATATTTGTTGCCCTATAATTGGGCATAGTAGTTTTTAATGATTGCCTTAATTTCCTCTTCATTAGAGGTAAGGTCTCCCTTTTCATCTTGGATACTGTCAATTTGGTTTTTTCTTTCCTTTTTTAATTAGGGGACTAGTACTTTGTCTATTTTATTTGTTTTTTCAAAGTACCAGCTTCTAGTCTTATTTATTAAATAGTTATTTATCAATAGTTCTTTGACTTTAAATTTTATTAATTTTTCCTTTGATTTTTTGGATCTCTAATTTAGTCTTCATCTGAGGATTTTTAATTTGTTCATTTCTAGTTTTTTAATTGGCATGTCCAATTCATTGACCTTATTAATTTGTTAATATATGAACTCAAGGATATAAATTTGCCCCTGAGTACTGCTTTGCTTGCATCCCATAGGTTTTAAAAGGATGTCTCGGGGGCAGCTGGGTAGCACAGTGGATTGAGAACCAGTCCTAGAGACGGGAGGTCCTAGGTTCAAATCTGGCTTCAGCCACTTCCCAGCTGTGTGACCCTGGGCAAGTCACTTGACCTCCATTGCCTAGCCCTTACCACACTTCTCCCTTGGAGCCAATACACAGTATTGACTTCAAGATGGAAGGTAAGGGTTTAAAAAAAAAAGGATGTCTCATCATTGTCATTTTCTTCAATGAAGTTATTAATCGTTTCTATGATTTGTTCTTTAACTAACCGGTTTGGGAGAATTGTATTGTTTAATTTCCAATTAATTTTTGACTTACCTCACCATGAACCCTTACTGATTTTTATTTTCATTGCATTATGATCTGAGAAGGTTACATTTATTATTTCTGCCCATTTGCACTGATATGCAATGTTTTTATGTCCTAATACATGGTCAATTTTTGTGAATGTACCATGTGCTGCTTAAAAGAAGGTATATTCCTTTATGTCCCTATTTATTTTTCTCCACATGTCTACTAACTCTAATTTTTCTAAGCTTTCATTCACTTCTCTTACCTCTTTCTTATTTATTTTTTGGTTTGATTTATCTAGTTCAGATAGAGGAAGGTTCAGTTCTCCCACTACTATAGTTTTTCTGTCTATATTATCCTTGAGCTCCTCTAGTTTCTCCTGTAGAAATGTGGATGCTATGCCATTTGGTGCATACATGTTGTAAATAAATCATTTTGAAAAAAATCATTGTAATAGTACAATGTACAATGTACATCCAATTGTAAAATGGATGTGATACTGCTTACTTTCTCAGTGAAAGAGGGAGGAGCTAGAAGGAAGGAAAGATCTATAACTCAAAATTTTTTGAAATGTGAATGTTAGAAAATAAATACTACAATTTAAAAAGAGTTATGCTAGATAGATTATAATCCAGGCACTGCTTTTATTGAGAAAGGAAGGCAAATATCTAATATGACTACTTGAGTCTAGGTTGGTTGATCAATTTAAATACTATGGAACACCAAGGTGATGAGTTTTTGAGTAATTGTGATTAAGGAAGAGTTTTGTTGTGGAAATATGGAGCAATGCATATTCCAAATCCTCTACCATGACCATATATTCATATGATATGATTAAAAATACAAACAGTACTAGAAATCCAGTTATAGAGTATCAGCAGGAGAGAGAGGCAGATATCAGTTATTAATAGAAGATGGAAAGAATGAGAAAGGGAAAGCTTTAAGATGAAACCATGTTTATTAAAAGCGGATGAGATATTTCAGATGGAATAACAGATTGAACAAATACATCTTGCATATGATGCTTGCTGATGGTTTTAGATATATACTATTTATTCTTTTTAGAAAAGGTTCATCTATTCCTATACTTTCTATTATTTTCAATAGGAATGAGTGCTATATTTTGTCAAAGGTTTTTTCTGCATCTATTGAGATAATCATGTGATTTTGTCAGTTTGCTTGTTGATATGGTCAATTATGTGGATGTTTTTCCTAATATTGAACAATCCTTGAATTCCTGATATAAATCCTACCTGATCATAATGAATAACCCTTGTAATCACTTGCTGGACTCTTTTTGCTAGTATTCTCTTTGGGATTTTTGCATCAACATTCATGAAGGAGATTTGTCTGTAGTTTTCTTTCTTTGTTTTTATCTACTTTGCTTTGGAATTGATATCATATTTGTGTCATAAAAGGAAATTGGTAGAACTCCTTCTTTGCTTATTGTGTCAAATAGTTTGTAAAGTATTGAGATAAAAGTTGTTCTTTGAATGTTTGATAGAATTGACATGTGAAACCATCAAACCCTATGGACTTTTTTGGGGGGGAGTTCTTTGATGACATGTTCAATTTCTTTTTTTGATATGAGGTTCCATTCCTTCTTTTGTTAATCTAGGCAATTTATATTTTTGTAAATATTCATCCATATCACGTAGATTGCCATATACTTGGGAAAAAATAGTTTTTAATGATTACCTTAATTTTGTCTTCATTAGAGGTGAGATCTACCTTTTCATATTGGATACAGTCAATTTGGCTTTCTTCTTTCATTTTTTTTAAATTAGATTGACCAGTACCTTGTCTATTTTATTTGTTTTTTTTTTCAAAGTACCAGCTTCTAGTCTTATTTATTAAATCAACAGTTCTTTTACTTTCAAGTATATTAATTTCTCCTTTAATTTTTAGGGTCTCTAATTTAGTTTTCATCTGAGGATTTTTAATTTTTTCACTTTCCACTTTTTTAATTTGCAGGCCAAATTTTTTGACCCTCTCTAATTTGTTAATATATGAAATCAAGAATATGCATTTCCCCATAAGTACTACTTTGGCTTCATCCCAAAATTTTTGAAAGGATGTTTTATCATTGTCATTTTCTTCAACAAAATTATTAATTTTTTCTATGATTTGTTCTTCTACTATCCAATTTTGGAGAATCATATTACTTAATTTCCAATTTATTTTTGATTTGCCTCTCCATGCCTCTATGTAACCAGGAAAAATGTGGATTTCAAGACTGCGAATTGCAAAAACTGTAAAGATAATTTTAGTGTCTTGATTTTTATCAAAAATAAGTGGACCCCATGGGAAAAATTCCCAAATATGAAATGGCCAAATCAGCTGGGTTTATGGAGATTTTAATTAATATGAATGAAGGAATTAAGGGAAGGGAGAGAGACAGAGTAAGAGGAAATAGTAGGAAAAGGCCTAGGCCAAGTGGCCTAGGCCTAAGCCTTAAGATAGACTAGTCAGTCTTTTATCCACTCATCACAAGATTTTGTCCCAAGCAAAACTCCAACTAAGTTCAGAGAGCCAGCTCCTCCACACTAACTCCAAAACTCCAACTAGTCCGAACTCCCCCCAAGTTCAGAGAGCCAGCTCCTTTTAAAGAGAAATTTCTCGTATGTCACCTCCCCCAAATTTTCATATCTACCAATCACAGTAGACATTTTCCCCAGGACTGACCATTCTTAGTTCACATCTTCTTTTGTTATCACCTTCTCTATGTAGACTAAAACTTCACACCTCTTTGCTAAGCTTGCTCTTTCTAAGTTACTTGACCTTTTAGTGATTAATTTGACCTTTATAGGTACTTAGCACCCTTTTGTATTAGATCTAAAAATAGACCTAGCTTAAGGTTCTAGCTTTACTATAAGTATGAGTGAGGGACTTTTTCATTGTTCAGTAAGGAGTTTACAACTTTATCTTCCCCTAAAGAATGCCTAAGTATGGGTGGAGTAATGTTAAAATTCCCAATACATTCCTGATCAAATACCTTCATTTGTTACTGTAAGGGAATAGCCTTAACCAAATGTTCTAAAGTAGGGTCTGAGCAGTTTTAAGATTCACACTTACTAATTATTATTATTTTTTCATAATGATCTGCAAAGATTGTATTCGTTTTTCTGCTATTTTGCACTAGTTTGCAATGTTTTTATGCCTTAATACATGGTTAATTTTTGTGAATGAACCATGTGCTGCTGAAAAGAAGGTGTATTCCTTTTTGTTGCTATTTATTTTTCTCCTCATATCAACTAACTAATTTTTCTAAGATTTCATTCACTTCTCTTACCTCTTTCTTATTTATTTATTTATTTTTTTGGTTTGATTTATCTAGATTTTATAGAGGAAGGTTCAGGTCACCTATTAGTTTAGTTTTTTATCTATTTCATCCTTGATCTCCACTAGTTTTTCCTTTAGAAATTTGGATGCTATGCCATTTGGTGCATACATGTTGAGTATGGATATTTCCTCATTGTCTATATTGCCTTTTATCAGGATTTAATTACATTTCGTAGCCCTTTTAACTAGATCTATTATTACTTTGGCTTTGTCTGATATTGTGAAACCTGCCTTCTTTTTCTCAGTTGATGCCCAATAGATTTGGCTCCATCTGGTACTTTTACCCTGTGTGTGTCTACCCTATTCATGTATGTCTCTTATAGAAAACATATGGTAGGATTTTAGTTTCTAATCCACTCTTGCTATTTGGTTATGTTTTATGGGTGAGTTCATTCCATTCACATTCAGAGTTATGATTACCAGCTGTGTATTTCCCAGCATTTTGATTTCCACTCCTAGTTCTGCACTTTCTTCTTTTACTATTTCCTTCTACACAAGTTTTTTTTGTTTTTATTCAGTCCCCCTATTTCCCACCCTTATTTTACTTCCCTTTCTACCCCCCTTTTCTTCTTATTCCCCTCTTATTTTCTTTATGGTCTTTTTAAACTACCTTCACCCTCTCCCTTCCTTATATTACTTCCCTCCCCACCAGTTCTTTTGTTACTCTTCTTTTTCTCTCTAGGGCTCAAATCAATTGTCTCCCCTAATGGATCTGATTTTTCTTCCCTGTTTGAGTCAATTTCAATGCAAATAAGAATTAAGTATTTCCTCTCTCTGACCTCTTTACCCTTCCAGTGCATTGGTGTTCTCCCCCACTCCTGCCATATCCTTCTTTATGACATATAAATTTACCCCATTTTGTTTCTTTTCTCATTTTTCTTAGTACTTACCTCTAGTTTATATATATATATATAACAAGATAACAAGAAATGTCTTGTTATCTCATCCTATACAGTTTGTCACTGTTCCCACTAAGTATAATTCTAGCTACCCAGGTGATAATAACAATTTTTAAGAGTTACCAAAATCTTTTTTGGGATACAAATCATTTTAACTTATTGGGTCCCTTAAAAAAGCATTTCTCCCCCTTTCTTAATTACCTTTTGGTGATTCTCTTGAATTTGGTGTTGGGCAACAAATTTTCTGTTCAAGTCTAGTCTTTTCTTTATGAATGCTTGGAAGTCTTCTATTTTAATGAATGACTATATTTTCCTCTACAAGAATATAGTAAAATTTGCTGGGTAGTTGATTCTTGGTTGTAGACCTAATTTCCTTGCTTTCTGAAATATCATATTTCATGCCTTTTAGTCCTTCAGTGTAGATGTGTCAGATCCTATGTTATCTTAAGTGTAGTTTCATGGTATCTGAATGACTTCTGCTTAGCTGCTTGTAATATTTTTCCATGGTTTGGTAGTTCTTGAATTTGGATATAACATTCCTGGGTATTGTAAATTGAGGATTAAGTACAGGTGGTGATCTGTGGATTTTTTAAATCTCACTTTTCCCTATTGCTCTAGAATGTCAGGGCAGTTTTCTTGGATAATTTCTTGTAATATTCAAGCTTTTTTTCTTTTGTTATGTTCTTCTCGTAGACCACCAATTCTTAAGTTGTCTCTCCTTGACCTATTTTCTAGATCTTCTGTTTTGTGGATGATGTGTTTCATATTTTCCTCAATTATTTTTATTCTTTTGATTTTGTTTTATAATTTCCTGCTGCCTTGTGAAGTCATTTGCTTCTAGTTTTTGGATTCTAGTTTTTGAAGACTGAATTTTATCCCTGGTTTTTTGGTCATTCTTCTTCTTCTTATCTTTCATCTTCTTTCCCTGATTTTCAATTTCATTAATTTTGGCTTTCAAGACACTGTTTTCTTCTTTTAGTTCAAGTGCCTCTATTTACAGATGACTTATCTTGCTTTTTAAGATCTTTTCCCAGTTGTCTTCAGCCTCTCTTAATTATTTTTGAATTGTATTTTGAGTTCTTTCAAATTCTGTGTTCAATTCCTTATAGTTTCTCTGTTTTTGCTTGCTCTTCCTTGGTCCTCCACTGTTCCATTGATCCCCTCTTTGTTCATTGCCTGGATAGAAACTGTCAATTGTAATTTCTTTTTTCTTTTTCTGTTGCTTACTCACATTTTCCCCCTTCCCCTCCCCCCCAGAGTTGCCTGTAGTCTTGCTCTTCTCATTATGTGCTGGATCTGTGGGTTTGGGCTGTTCTTTCTTGAAGGGGCTTCTTCTCTGTTCTAATGATTTATCAGTCTAGTCCAATTTTCCCCAGTTGACAGCAGCAGCTGAAAAGGATCTGGGCTTCTCATCCTGTTTTCAAGGCTATTGCCTGTAGTTTGTTGTAGCTTTTGCCCTTGGAACTTAGTCAAAAATTCTCTCAGAGCAATCTGTGGGGGAGGATTGTTGGAGCTTGAGCTTCCTTGCCCTCTGAAGGCTTCTTATATGCCCTATTGATGAGATTTAGTCAGGGAAGAATTGATCTGCAAAGCTGAATGAGACCTAAACCTCCAGAAAAGGGGTGGGGTGCAAGAAGGGCCATCTTGGCTTCAACCAGGATCCCTGCTCTTTTCTTCTCCTATAGCTGTCTCTATGCTGTCTGTGTTCTATGCTGTGAGCCTGGCACAGTTTTGCCAGCAGGGTACTTCCTCCAGACTAGCTCTTTTGCCTGCCCAGAGATTCTAGCCACTGCTGGAAATTCAGCACTGTAGGTGGGGGAGGGGACCTGGTAACTTCCTTCTTCCTTGCCCTTAAAATCTTGTGTTCTAGAATTCAGGCTTTTGGGGGGCATACCTTTTAGGTTGGGTCCAGGAGAAGGGTTCCCTAGTTCTGTCTTGTTGTTAGTTTTGGTTTTCAGTCCCCTCGATACATTGTGTTTTGTCTGGTAAAGAAGGGTTTTCAGAGGTCTGAACTTTTGCTTCCTCTAAGCTGCCATCTTGACTCCTCCCTTTATGAACTGATTTAATAAGGGTTTCAAATTAGATCATAGTTATTGTCCCAACAGTTTCATTACTGTTTCCTAAGAATAAATGGAGTGTGGAATTTTTAAACCTATGGACTTTCAATCAATGAGGTTTGGATTCCTATCCCTGATACACTCTGTGAGATCTTCAGTAAGCTAGTTGGCCTCTATAGTCATCTGGCAACTCCAAAGAACTAATTTAGCAGTATTTGTGATTTGCCTTGGTGTAAGCAGTTCTCATAATAAAAATTCCCCAGAATGAGGAAGTCACAACTTATGTGTATATTTTCATATCCTAAAAGAACAGTTCTCTCTTTTTGACAGATAAGATCCATAGTGTTTCTCATATAATGATATTATGAGATTAAAAGGGTATCGTATATGCATATTATTTATAGCTATACACATATTTACATAGACATTTATATATAATACATATCTATATATATTTAAACCCCTTTATTTAATTTAAAAGGCTTTGCAAATTAAATCATCATCCATATCCCATGAACAATAAGCAGAATATATAATCAAAGATAAGGAAATGGTTAAAGAAATTACAGTAAAAACCATAATAAAATATCATCAGATATGGTAATATAAGAAATATAGTTTAAGAGAGAGATATAAAATTATGAGTGTGGGTCAGTGTGTCTATCTAAATATAAAGATAGCTATCTAAATACATATATGCCTATATATGTACATATATACATATGGGGTGTATGGGGTGCTCAGGGAGGGGTAATATCTCTGGTATGGAGGGCTTGTCATGCCCTTATAGGGCAGCTCTCCAGCCACTGACCCTCACCTGACACCCAGCTCTCACTTGTGGCTCCTAGTAGCTGCTAGCATGCGGCAGCGGCCATACCCCGGGCAACGGCTTCGACAGGCCGGCTAAACCTTGTGAGAGTAGCCATCGGGTCATCGACCCCTGGTGAACCAGGGCTTTGCTCACCCAGCATGTGAAGACTGCTTTGGCGGAACAGGCGGAAGAAACCAACAAGAAGGTTCAACGGCTGAGATGGCGATGCAGCAAGGCACTGTGGAGTGCTTAGGTCGTGATGGAGCACAAAAGACAACAAGGCCATCCAATGCAGCTGAGGAAGTCTCCAGGTATAATGACTTTTCGTGCCAATGGACCCAGGCTTCCAACGCCGAGAGAGTGGGACTGTCTCTGTGCATCGACTTTTCCACTTAAATCTTCATGCACAGGTGTCTTTGTGCACAAAAACGCACAAAGAAAATCGTCATCCTCGGTTCAAGAGACAACCAACAGCATGTACATATATTTTATGTAGAAAATAATAAAGATAAAATGACCAATGTATATATTGAGCATGCCAATGATAATGAATAATAAAATAATGATAATAATAACAAATTCTGAAAAAATATAGTCAACTGAGAACAATAATTTATTTCGTTTTAATAACCTTACACATGAAACACTATGTAAAACATAAAAGTTTATTTATAATTTGAATATTTTTCATGTTTTTTTTTGTTGTTTGAGAATGATTGTTATAATTATTTTGTTAAATCCATATCCAAAGACTTATAACTACAAGAAAAGAACTTGGCTTGTCATGTGGAAAAAACAAGCATAATAAATTGACATTCCATGTTTTGCATTTACTAACAACCCATATCAAAAGACTCATAAGTGGCTACTCAAAAAGCAGCAAGGAGCCTCAGTGGATAGGACCCAGGTCTGAAGATAGGAGTTCCTGGGTTGAATCTAGCTACATTCATTTTCCAGCTCTTACCATGGGCAAGTCCCCAGTTGCCTAGTTCTTACCATTTTTCTGCCTTGCATCCAATACTTAATATTGATTATACACAGTAAGGATTTTTTAAAATAGTGGCTTGATCATGAAGGATTTGTAGAAGTATGTGTTCAAGAATCACAATGGATGAGAAACCATGGTTGCTTAATACTCTGCTAGTGGAGAACTACCTGTGAAACCAAACTTAAGTGATTAAAGGAATGTAGAATTGATTACTAATATTGTCTCATGCATGCAAACACATATATTATCCACTCAAATTAAAAACAATCAAATCCCCTTACATTTTTTCACTTTAAATGTTATTCAGACATTTATCCCCTATCTTCTCCTTGTGAAGGTTATTTATAATATCAAAGTATGATTTTGCATTCTTATTAGATCTAAATTGTTGGTATAATTTTAATTTCTTTTTCAGAGAATAAATGGAACTTTAGAGTAGTGGGTTTCCTTTGTATTGTTGTTATTCAGTCATATCCAACTATTTCTGACATCATTTAGAGTTTTGTTAGATAAATCCTGTAGTGGATTGCCATTAACTTTTCCAGTTCATTTCACAAATGAAGAACTGAGGCAAATAGATTCAAGTAACTTTCCCAGGGTCACACACTGAGTATTGAAGGCCAAATTTGAGCTCACAAAGATGAGTCTTATTGATACCAGATTCAGCAATCATAATTGCCTTTTTATTAGAGATATTCAAAGGGCAATTGGGTGGTCTTTCATTAGGTGGATTGTAACAGATACTAGCATCATGGGCTAGATGTTTATCTTGAGGACCTTCCAAAATCAATTATGCTATGATACCATGGCTTGCCAATGTATAAACTGCCCATACATTTATAGGAGAGATTTAAACTCTTAATATTGAGAGTGGAGAAGTTGTGGAACTTCTAAAAAATAGTTGGTTGCAGCAAAGATTTAAATTTCTAATAAATTCAGTTCATCTTCTACCCAAAGCTTTCTGCAACATGATGTAGGATATGGGCTCATATCTATGTGGGGGATTTACCTTTAAAATTTTAATAGGTTAACGCATATGATTGAGGGAATTACAGATTAAATATTTAAATTTGTTGTCTCTTAGGAGCATTTCTGCCTTGATGAGCAGTGTAGAAAATTTTGAAAGCATATTAATAACTTTAATATCTGCCTCTGGGTGGAATTTTCTTAAATTTAATTAAGAATTCCCAGGCTATCTTTTCCTAATACTTTATTCTTATACATAAGCATAAGAAATGAATGCTTCTTGCCGATGGCCACGAGGATAGTTACGTTTGAACCTTTCTTTCTCATGCTGAGATGGGTTGCAAAGAATTTAGTGTCTATATCTGTTTTAAGAACATTTGATAAATGCAAATACTTAGAAATCTGTTAAATTTGTGAATGACCCAATTAAAAAAATTCTATTCTTTTTCTTGTTTTTTTCTGCTCTAAAATTTAATACAAACTTATTTTATTTTGAGATAAACACCATGTCCTAGAAATTATGCAGAAAGAAGTCTTATTAAATGTTCTCCAGTGTGGGTATATTAAAATTAGCTATTGAAGGGGGCAAGGGTTATATCTACACTGAAGATATTTCTAAAATTGTTGCTGAAATCAAATTAAATATTTCTGAATATGTGTCAGTATATTATCATAAAATTTAGTTGTAGAGAATATAAACCCATACATACATACATACATACATGTTCCCTCTCTAGCAATGAATATCTTACATATAAATGCCCGCTTACCTCTATTATTTATCCATGTATTGCCATAAACCCTGCATAAGTGTCTATCTGATATGCTGGGGACCTTTCCCTCAGAGCAAGCAGATTGTCTCCATCTCTCACCCCATGATGTCACCTCCTTTTTAAAATATGTCTCCTTGCTTATATCATTCAGGTGACTTCTGTGTAATTCTTTGTTGATAAGATGCTGCAACATCCTTGTGTCCTCTATAGGCTTATTCATTGGACTACCTACTATTTTAATTCTTCAGAGGATATGAAATTTGAAAATCTTGAGATTTTTTTCATAGACTATCTAATCAAACTCTGCTATGACAAAGAAATATGTTCTTTAATATCTAAAACCATTTGTTTTCCAGTAAGCAGTTCAAATTTTCTAGTGAAGAGGAAAAAAAACCAAGCATTTTTTAAACCCCTATTATGCTATGTGTTCTACAAATAATACCTCATTTGATGCTTTTGACAACCCTGAGATGTAAAACTACTATTATTATACCCATTTTATAGTTGAGTGAAATGACAATGAGTGAGGTCTTGCCTGGTGTCACACAGTCAATAAGTATCTGAGATCAGATATGAAGTATTGCCTCTAGGCCCAGCACTAAATCCACTGGGTCAACTATAAGCTTATGATAATAAACTCACTTTGTCCTTAATTAGTTTTTCCCATGTGAATAGTCTACATTTTAATAATTTTTTCTTTCTTTTTTTGACCTTGATAGGAAAACTGATAGAGAACAAGATCATATGACTTGCCCAAGCCCAAACCTGTAGATATGGGAAGGACTACTTTGTTATCCAGTTTTCCTTAGTCATAATTTTGGTAGATCATATTTATTGGCATTGCATTTGGTCCATTTTCCTGGAAGGACATTTTCTTTTACCATAAGCAAGACTGATAATAATTGTTGATATTTTCAACATACTTAGCTGCTATGGAAAACATATAATATATAAATGTGAGAGGTAGTATGATACACTGCAATGATGGTTAACCTATAGCACAAATGCCAAAGATGGCATGCAGAGTAATCTCTGTGGGCATGGGGCCACCTTCCCCTACCAGAGTTCATTACTAGAAAGTCAGAGGGTCTCAGGCAGAGCTGCTCCCTTCCCCCTCTCCACCATGCCTCCCTACCCCTCTTCCCAGCAGCCCAATGGGAATGTTCAGAGGGTAAGGTGGGTGACTCAAAGTAGCAGGGCTGGATGGGAGTGCTTGGGCCACTCCCCTCCTCCTCTCTACATTCCCTGAGAACATTCTTCACTTCACCCACCTCTTTCTTTGAGCAGCCCAGTGGGAGTACTTTCTCCCTCTCCTATGTGGGATAAGGGGAGGGCAGGGTGTGCCTGGCACTTGAATGTGCCTGGCATTGGGGGGAAAGGGCAGGGCATAACATTGCATAGGGTATCTAGGGGTTGGGGCATAGCACATGGTCTCTAAAAGCCTCACCATTGGGGGCAGCTAGGTGTCTCAGTGGATTGAGAGTCAGGCTCAGAGATGGGAGGTCCTGGGTTTGAATTTGGTTTTAGACACTTCCTAGTTGTATGACCCTGGGCAAGTTCCCTAACTTCCATTGCCTAGCCCTTACCATTATTCTGCCTTAGAACTGGTACACAATATTGGGTCTAAGATGGAAGGTATGGTTTAAAAAAATAAAGTAATAAAATAAAAAAATAAAGCTTCACTATCACTGGTATAAAAGATAGCAATCCAGCCTCAGAGGCAGGAAGTATTTGGTTCAAATCCCATCTCTGGCACAAACTGTCTTTGTGATTTTGTGCAGGTCACTTAATCTCTCACTGCCCCTTGCAAATGCCTAAGAATGTAAATTGCAATAAAAGGTTTCCACTGGTAGAAGTTCATCCCTGAGTGCTCTCTCTAAGAAATAAATAACAAATTCTTTAAAGAAATGTAAAAATATATTTTACAGTCACCAAAATTTGATGAGGGAGGTATCAGATGAATCATGAGTACTTACAAAACTGTTTCTATATACTTAACACTCCATTAAATTCTGTCCAAAGAGGCTAAAATGATAGCACCTATACTCAAGGAGCTTGCATTTTAGTGTAGTTAAGCCTGTCTTGGCAAACATATGGCACATGCGTGTAGGGTGCTTCTCTCTCCCCCTCTCCATGTGTACTTGAGGATATTTCTCACATGACCTGCCCCTCTGCTCAACAGCCCAAAGGGAGTGCTTCCTTCCTCCCCTCTATGTGGAAAGGCAGAGGTGTTAGGTGGGATGGGGCCTCACATGTAGTGTGAGGGTGCAGTTTGGACACTCATTCTATAAGCTTTCTAAAAGGTTCAGCCTCACTGGCATAAGCCATATGTCCACAAATAAGTATAGGATATATATAATTTTTAAAATTATATATTTTTGCATTCAGGAAAATGAGGATCAGAGATGATAAATGGCTCCTGAAGGTTACTAAATGTGTGAGTTGCTGAACCAGGATTCGATTTGAAGTCTTTGTAACCCCTCTATACCACACTACTAAGCATCTGTACCTTTGAGAATCCCTTCCTTCAGAGACAAAGATCATCCCAAGTTCACAGTGCCCATCTCAGAAAGTTTCAATACAAGGATATAGCTGGAGTATTTACCTGGGTCACATAAAAGACATTTTACTATTTTTTGTTTGTTTTCACATGAATTGTACTACTCAGGAGCTGTCACTTTGTCTCCACTTGACTAATAGAGATGTTTGGTGATTTACAAGATGGATTTTTTTCTGCAAAGTGTTTTTAAGTTGTTCCAGAAAAGGCACTATACAAACATGAAGAGTTATTACAGCATAATATCTGCTGTGGCCATCTGGAGCAAATGTCTAGAGGTGAGATTACTTAGCTTCCATGCCCATTTGCTTTTTGGCGTTTCAACTCAGACTGCTGAGCAAAATGCCAACTGTTATTGTTTTGGGAGTCTCAGATATTTTGCTAGGAACTGGACTGAGACCACCACCTCATTCCCCATAGGAAGAAGTGTAGAAATCAGCTGCTTAGCACATTCCATCACTGGAAAGTTGGGGCTCAATCCAAAGAGTGACCTAGATGTGGAAAGCTTCAAATCCCACTGCTAATTCTCAGGGCTCTTCAGTCCTCTCAGAACAGGCTTGCTGCTAAATCAGGTTAAGCTGGTGCACCCTCTGTCACACCTTTATTACAATATTAGGCCACTTGCCATTGGCACAGGATTAAGGTAGTCATATAAAGTTATCAGACATCCCCTTTTTACAGCTGCAAGACATGGCAATTTTAAAAACAGGTCAAATCATCAGGAAAATATGACTAAGAAGCTAGAAGGTGTGTCCTTGAGGTCTGTAAGCTCAAAATTCCTACATTTTCCTTACAGATAACTATGCTAAGTCAATAGAGATAGCTCTCTGAAATCATATGCTACAAGGTCCTTCCAGGCACTATACTAAGCAGGAGACTTGGAATGTAACTCCTTTCCCCATATATGTCCATCAGTCACATTCCTGAGTCCAATTTCAGTTCTAATCACAGAGGCAAATCTTACTTCCAAGTCACAGTCCTGAACCCAAATATACAATCTAGTTATGATTCATTTTATAAGATGTCAGAACCAGAAGGCAGCTCAAACAATAATAACAAGAGTACATTTTAAATTGTCCCTGGATACTCAGGTTCAAAGCCCGATCTTGACTATCATTGACTTTGTGACCTTGGCCACATCAGATTCTAAATTCAACCACCTTGCCAAGAAGATATAACTCGTTGTATAATATGTATAGAATAGAAAGGTGGTTTTTCAACTGCTTGATCACATGGGTTGATGGGGACATGATTGGGAATATAGACTCTAAATGATCACCCTAGTGCAAATATCAATAACATGGAAATAGGTCTTGATCAATGACACATGTAAAATCCAGTGGAATTGTGCATCAGCTACAGGAGAGGTTTAGGGGAGAGGAGGGCAAGAACATGAATCTTGTAACCATGGAAGAATATTCTAGATTAACTAATTTTTTTCCCTTTTAAACATTAATTTATTTGGTCATTTTCAAACATTGTTCATTAGAAACAAAGAGGTATCACATGTGTCCTCAGTCCAAATACTTTTCCATATTGTTGGTATTTTCATTAAGGCGTTGATTTAGAATCTCTCCTCAATCATATCCCCTCCATCCCTGTAGTCAAGCTGTTGCCATTCCTCAGTGTTTTTACTCCCATCCATTGTCCTCTGCTTGAGGATAGTGTTTTTTTCTCCTTGATCCCTGCAGGTTGTTCAAGGACATTGCATTGACATTAATGGAAAAGTCAATTAAGTTCGATTGCACCACAGTGCATCAGTCTCTGTGTACAATGTTATCCTGCCTCTGCTCCTTTAACTCTGCATCACTTCCTGGAGATTGTTCCAGTCTCCTCCACTTTATTATTCCTTTTACCACAATAGTATTCTATCACCAACATATACCACATTTGTTCAGTAATTCCACAATTGAAGGGCATCCCCCCATTTTCCAATTTTTTTACCACCACAAAGAGTGCAGCTATGAATATTCCTTTACAAGTCTTTTCCTTATTATCTCTTTGGGATACAAACCCAGCAATGTTATGGCTGAGTCAAAGGGCAGGCAGTCTTTTATCGCCCTTTGGGCATAGTTCCAAATTGCCCTCCAGAATGGTTGGATCAATTCACAACTCCATCAGCAATGCATTAATGTCCCAACTTTGCCACATCCCCTCCAGCATTCATGACTTTCCTTTGCTGTCATGTTAGCCAATCTGCTAGGTGTGAGGTGATACCTCAGAGTTGTTTTGATTTGCAACTCTCTGATTATAAGAGATTTAGAACACTTTTTCATGTGCTTATTAATGGTTTTGATTTCTTTAACTGAAAATTGCCTATTCATGTCCCTTGCCCATTTATCAATTGGAGAATGGCTTTATTTTTTGTACAATTGCTTTAGCTTGGTATAAATTTGAGTAATTAGACCTTTGTCAGAGGTTTTTGTTATAAAGATTGTTTCCCAATTTGTTGCTTCCCTTCTAATTTTGGTTACATTGGTTTTGTTTGTATAAATTTTTTTTAATTTGATGTAATCAAATTGTTTATTTTACATTTTGTGACTCTTTCTATGTATTGCTTGGTTTTAAATTATTTCCCTTCCCACAGGTCTGACATGTATACTATTCTGTGTTCACCTTGCTTACTTATAGTTTCCTTTTATGTTCAAGGCATTCACCCATTCTGAGTTTATGTTGGTGTAAGGTGTGAGGTGTTGATCCAAACCTAATCTCCTACACACTGTCTTACAATTTTCCCAGCAGTTTTTATCAAATGGTGGATTTTTGTCCCAAAAGCTAGGGTCTTTGGGGTTGTCATAGAATGTCTTGCTGAGGTCCCTTACTCCAAGTCTATTCCACTGATCCTTCTTTCCGTCTCTTAGCCAGTACCAAATTGTTTTGATGACCACTGCTTTATAATATAGTTTGAGATCTGGGACTGCAAGGCCACCTTCCTTTGTATTTTTTTTTCATTATTTCCCTGGATATCCTTGATCCTTTGTTCTTCCAAATGAACTTTGTTATGTTTTTTTTTTTTCCTAATTCAGGAAAAACAAAAATTTGTGGAACTTCAATGGGTATGGCACTAAATAGATAGATAAATTTGGGTAGGATGACCATTTTATTATATTGGCTCATCCTACCCATTAGCAGTTAATGTTTTTCCAATTGCTAAAGTCTAGTTTTAGTTGTGTGGAGAGTGTTGTGTAGTTGTATTCATATAATTCCTGTGTTTGTCTCGGCAGAGATATTCCTAAGGATTTCATTTTGTCTAAGGTAATTTTGAATGGGATTTATCTTTCTAATTCTTGCTGCTGAGCTGTGTTGGAAATATATAGAAATACTTCTGACTTGTGTGGGTTTATTTTGAATCTTGCAACTTTGCTAAAGTTGTTGATTATTTCGACTAGCTTTTTGGTTGATTCTCTAGGATTCTTTAAGTATACCATCATATCATCCGCAGAGAGTGATAACTGGGACTCCTCATTGCCTATTTTAATTCCTTCAATTTCTTTTTCTTCTCTAATTGCTACTGCTAGTGTTTCTAGTACAATGTTAAATAATAGAGGTGATAATGGGCATCCTTGTTTCACTCCTGATCTTATTGGGAATGCATCTAGTTATCCCCATTGCAGATGATGTTAACTGATAGTTTTAGACATATACTGTTTATTATTTTTTAGGAAATACCCTTCTATTCCTATGCTTTCTAGTGTTTTTAATAGGCATGGGTGTTGCATTTTATCACAGATTTTTTCTGCATCTATTGGGATAATCATGTGATTTTTGTTGGTTTGCTTATTGATATGGTCAATTTTGTGGATGATTTTCCTAATATTGTACCAGCCCTGCATTCCTGGTATAAATCCTAT
This sequence comes from Monodelphis domestica, assembly GCF_027887165.1. Taxonomy (NCBI): domain Eukaryota; kingdom Metazoa; phylum Chordata; class Mammalia; order Didelphimorphia; family Didelphidae; genus Monodelphis; species Monodelphis domestica. The sequence goes on from NC_077227.1 coordinate 558,897,968, forward strand.
TTGATCATAGAGAATGACCTTCCTGATCACTTGCTGAAGTATTTTTGCTAGTATCCTATTTAAGATTTTTGCATCTATATTCATTAGGGAGATTGGTCTATAGTTTTCTTTCTCAGTTTTTGACCTGCCTGGTTTTAGAATCAGTACCATATTTGTGTCATAAAAGGAGTTTGGTAGAACTCCCTCTTTGCTTATTATGTCAAATAGTTTGTATAGTATTGGGATTAGCTGTTCTTTGAGTGTTTGATAGAATTCAGTTTTTAATCCATCTGGCCCTGGGGATTTTTTCTTAGGGAGTTCTTTGATGGTCTGTTGGATTTCTTTTTCTGATATGGATTTATTTAAGAATTCTATTTCTTCTTCTGTTGGTCTAGGCAATCTGTATTTTTGCAAGTATTCATCCATATCACCTATATTGGCATATGTTTTGCTATATAAGTGGGCAAATAATTTTTTAATGATTGCCTTAATTTCCTCTTCATTGGAGGAAAGGTCCCCCTTTCCTCTTTGATACTGTTAATTTGCTTTTCTTCTCTCCTTTTTTAAATTAGATTGACCAGTACTTTGTCTATTTTGTTTGTTTTTTCAAAGTACCAGCTTCTTGTCTTATTTATTAGTTCAATAGTTCTATCACTTTCAACTTTATTAACTTATCCCTTAATTTTTAGGCTTTCTACTTTGGTTTTCTTCTTGGGGGTTTTAATTTGTTTGCTTTCAAGTTTTTTTTATTTGTATGTCCAACTCATTGATCTCTGCCCTCCCTATTACTTAATGTGTGCACTCAGGTATGTGAGTAGTGCTGAATACTGCTTCGGCTATATTCCATTAGGTTGGAAAGGATGTCTCACCATTGTCATTTTCTTCAATGAAATTATAAATTGCTTCTATGATTTATTATCTAACTAACCAATTTTGGAGCATCATATTATTTAATTTCCAATTGATTTTTGATTTTGCTCTCCATGTACCCTTACTGATTAGTATTTTATTGACTTATGATATGAAAATGTTGCATTAATTAATTCTGCTTTTCTGCATTTGTATGCCATGTTTTATGACCTAGTGTATGGTCAATCTTTGTGAATGTGTCATGTGCTACTGAAAAGAAAGAGTATTCCTTTTTATCCCTATTTATTTTTCTCCATATATCTATTAACTCTAATTCTTCCAAGATTTCATTCACCTCTTTTACCGCTTTTTTATTTATTTTTTTATTTGATTTATCTACATTTGATATTGGTTGGTTCAGATTTCCTACTAGTTTAGTTTTATCATCTATTTCTTCCTTCAATTCTACTAGTTTCTCCATTAAAACTTTGGGTGCTATACCATTTGGTGCATACATGTCAATTAGTGAAATTTCCTCATTGACTATAGTCCCTTTTAACAAAATATATTTACCTTCCCTATCCCTTTCAATCAGGTCTATTTTTGGTTTGGCTTTGTCAGATATTATGATTGCTAATCCTGCCTTCTTTCTGTCAGTTGAGACCCAATAGGCCTAACTCCAACTTTTAATTCTGAAGTTGTGAGTATCTACCCACCTCATGGGTGTTTCTTGAAGACAACATATGGATTCTAATCCATTCTGCTATTTGTCTACATTTTATGGGTGAGTTCATCCCATTTATGTTCAATGTTATGATTGGCATTTGTGAATTCCCCATCATTTTTATATCCTCCCCTAATTCTGACCTTTCTTCGTTTGCTATAACCTTTTAAACCAGCAATTTACTTTAAATCAGTCCCTCTAGTTCCCTCCCTTGTTATTCTTCCCTTTCTGGCCCCTCCCTTTGTGTTCCCTTCCCCTCCCCCCTCTCCTTCACTCCCTTTTTGTACTCCCTCCCACAGACCTCTTTAGTTTCCCCTCTTCCTTACCCTGTTGGATAAGATAGAATTCAAGATCACAATGGATCTAGATGCTCTTCCCTCTCAGAGTTGATTTCACTGCGAGTAAGGTGTAAATAATACCAATTAGCACTCTTTCCCTCTCCTTCTTATAAGAGAATTCTTCCCCTCCCCTTCCCATGTGTATCTTTCTGTAACAAAGATTATTCTATTTAATTTATTTCTACAAGTATATCTTAGTACCCTCATTGATCCCCCCCCCTTTATCTTTCTATTTGTTTTGTTTTTCCCCTCCAAATCATGTTAATGCCCTGATCTTTCCCTATGAGTGATTCTTCTGGTAACTGTATTATTTCATACAATTTTTGAAAGTTACACATAACATTCTCCCCATACGTTAGTATATATAATCTGATCTAATTTTAGTCCTGATAGAAGAGAGTTTGAATAAAAGAAAAAAAAAACACTTTCTCCTTTTCCCTTTATTTTATATTTACATTTTCATGTTTCTCTTTCTCTTTGTGTTTGGATGTCAAACTTTCCACCACGTTCTGTTCTTTTCTTTTCAAATACTTGGAAATCTTCTATTTTGTTGAATGCCCACCTGGAAGTATATAGTCAGTTTTGATGGGTAGTTGATTCTTGGTTGAATACCCAGTTCTCTTACCTTTCTGAATATCGTGTTCCAGGCTTTGCAGTCTCTTAGTGGGTTCACTGCTAGGTCTTGTGTAATCCTGATTGGTGCTCCTCTGTATCTTAAGTTCCTCTTTTTAGTTTCTTGTAAGATATTTTCCTTAGCTTGGAAGCTATTGAATTTGTTGATTACATTCCTAGGGGTTGTCTTTTGGGGATTTAGTAAAGAGGGTGTTCTATGAATACTTTCTATTTCTCCTTTGCCCCCTTGTTTGAGAATATCAGGGCAATTCTTTCCAATGATTTCTTGTAGTATGGCATCGAGATTTTTGTTAATCTCTGGTTTTTCAGGTAGACCATTGATTCTCAAAATGTCTCTCCTTCCTCTGTTTTCCTGTTCTGTCACCTTGTCAGTAATATATTTTATGTTTTATTCTAATTCATCAATTTTTTGATTTTGCTTTATTAATTCTTGCTGTTTTGCAAGATCATTGGATTCCAGTTGTTCAATTCTGGTCCTTAAGGCCTGGTTTTCTGCTTTAATCTTTTGGTATTCAGCTGTAATTTTTTGGTTCTCTAATATAATTTGTTGTTTTTCTTTTAGAAACATTTCCTACTTCTCTTTCCAGAGGACTTACATATTTCTGATGATAAGCTCCATTTGAGACTCTTCCAGGGCTTGTGGACAGTTTTCATTTTTTTTTTTCAGTTTTGCCTTTGTTTGAGTTTTGTACAGTATTTCCTCTGTAGACTGGGTTTTTTCTCCATAAAAATTTTCAAGGGTGACAGCTTTCTTTTTTGATCTCCTGCAGGGATTTTGAGGCACCTGTGCACAGTTAGCCATGTTTTCTGGATGTTTTCAGTTTCTTCTTTAGTCAGAAATCAGAATCTGCTGAGGAGGTTTTTTTGTGTATGGAGTTAATGAGCTGGCTCTAGATTTTCCTCATTCCTTTGAGGCTTTTCTCAGTACCTTCCTTCCGGGGGCACTCAATGTTTGCACTCTTTTGCCCACCTTGTTTTCTGGTTTAGCTACTTTCAGCGGTGGGTCCCTTGAAGACCTACTCATTTCCCAAGGATAAAAAAAAGCTCTCCCTATTTTTTTCCAGAGGGACTCCTGTCTCACTCCCTGGCTCCAGTGGGCCCGCTGGCTCTGGGCACCTGAAGTCTGCACTCTCTCACATTTTGAGTTTTTCTGCCTAGCTGCCTTCAGTGGGGAGTCCCCCTGCTGTCCTAGTCAGTTCCCATGAACACCGAAGTGCCCTCTCCTTGCTTCAGAGGCACCCCTTTCTCATTTATATGGGCGTGTGCTGGCCCAGGCTCTGGCCCTATAGGTGGGAGTGGGGGAGGGTCAATCAACTCGCATTTGTGTGGAAGCCCTTTCCCCTTCTTATAGGCTGGTAAATCCTCGATCCCATGCACCTTCACTGCTGCTCCCCGCTCTACAGCTCCTTTGTTCCTCTGATATAGATTTTTAAGGTCTTTTGGGGTGATCCTTATCTGTTTATGTCAGGGAGAGTGAGTAAGCCATGTTTAGCTGGACACCATGCTTACTGAAGTCCTAAATTCACTAATTAAATAAAAGTTTCCAAGATTAAAAGTAAAAATAAATAAATAAACAGAAAATCACTTTTTTTGGGGGGGGGATGAGGACAAAGCACTTTTAAGATGTCAGCACTCTAAGGAAATATGAATTATCACCTTTCCTCAATTCTTTTTATAGGTGAAGGAAATGATGCAATGATAGATGACATGACTGATTCCATGAAGTTAATTAGTGGAAGATGTGGAGTTCTCCTTTACCCAAACAAAATCTTTTGACTTTTAATGAGGTGTTTTCTTCATTTTATCACATTGGTTTTAAAGTTGTGTTTTGGAAAATTGCTTTCATGAACAGACATATGACTTTTGATCATTAAGGAATATACTTTTCCCTCTTGGTCCTAAAAGATAAAATAATATTGATGGTTATAATTTGCAAACAGATTAAATAAGGCTTAAAAATACTGAATTGAGTAATAATAAAATCTTCAAAGGTATGTAAAATACAAGCTGGAGGTTGAAGAGTGTGGGTAGAAGGCTTATTTTTAGTTTTCTTTCCTTGGAAAGTTTTTCTCCTTTTTATTATTATATTTTCCCCAAATACACATGTTAATACAATTTTTATAATTGTTTTCTGACATTTTTAATATGTATTCTCTCCCTCTTTCCTCTATCCCGGAGATAGAAGCCAATATGATATAGGTTACACAAATGCTATGATTAAATACACATTTCCATATTCCTCATATTGTGAAAGAAGGCACTTATTGCTTATATAAGGGGCAAAAGAACCCCATGAAGGAAATAAAGTGATCTGCATTCAGACTTGATCGGTTCCTTTTTGAGCAGTGTGATAACCTTTTCATCATGAGTCCTTTGGAGTGGTCTTCAGTCTTGTATTACTCAAAATAGATAAGTATTTCACAGTTTATACTCCTTGGAAGTCTTAAAGCAGAGGATGCAAGATCACTTTTGTGGAGAGTATCTTATAGTAAGAATTCTTTTTCTGTTATGGTTTGAATTAATATTAATGAATACTGAAGTTCTTTCCAACTCTGAGATTCTGATTCTGATAGAAGTAGCATAAAGAAGGCAGCTTTTTCTCTTGTGCCCTGCTCTTACCTTCTTTCTTTCATATCACCAACCCTTATTGCCATTCTGAGTGACAATGGTGAAGACAATTTTCTAAAGCTCAACTATTCATTCTAAATACATTACAGGAAGCTTTTACTTGAATAGCCTCTGCCTTCTATTAGTATTTTTTCTTTAAGGACTTCAAATATATTTGAAATGAATATCTATACTATGATACTACTTTTTTTCTAATCATTGAGATGTATACCTGGTGTGTAGGTAGAGCCTGATTAAAAAATAAAAGAAAAAGATTGGGTAGAATCACAGATTTTGTGTGTGTGTGTGTGTGTGTGTGTGTGTGTGTGAAAGAAAGATAGTCAAAGTACATTGTAAAAAGAAGTTTTAGCCATTCTGATAGAATAATAACTACAGCATTTTTAATAGAGATATAATCCCAAATGCTCGATTTACAAATTAAATAACTAAGTTCCAAAGAGGGGGAGATGACTTTTCTAAGGTCATACATGACATAAGAACAGTCCATAGATTCATACACAGATCCCTTGATTCCAAATCCATTGTATTTTGCATTGTATCATGTAGAGGGAAGTGTGCATATTATTACTATCATCTTTATTACTTCCAGCAAACAGCTCCTGTTACTCACTGATATAAGGAGCTAAACAATATTGTATTATCATCAATGGGTTGAAGAGGCAGCCAATGGGTTCTGTTCCTAGACTTCTAGTTGGCCAATTAGACAGTCAAATTATGTCCCTCATTTGAGAACTCATTTTCCTTTTTCTGGAAAATGAGGTGGAGTATAGACAGGGAGAAAAAAGGTAAATATTTATGTAGTGACTACTATATAAAGGGAACAGGATTAATGTTTTAGAAATATTATCTCATTTGATCCTTACAACAACCCTGAGATATAGGTACTATTATTATTCCCATTTTACAGTACAGAAAACTATGGGAAACACAGGTTAAGTGATTTGTTCAAGGTCACACAGCTTGTTAATTATCTGAGATCAGATTTGAGCTCATATCTTCCTTACTCCAGGCCCAACTCTTTATCTACTGCATTACTTACCTGAAAGGATATATAAGGAATATTACTACATCTTTTATGAAGACTTGCCAAGCCCTTTTCAAGGCAACTTTCCTTTTTTGGTATCCACTCGCCCTCCAACTTGAAGTATTCATTGTGATTATAACCCATTAAATCATCTCAGCAGGTGAGGTAAACAAGGTTGAAGGTAACCAAAGGCCACAAATTCATCAGTGAGCTAAGGGGGTGTCTACTCCAGCTATATGAAGGTTTTCCTTTGCAGAAGGAAAGAATAAGAACAATTTGTTCCAAGAGCATTAAAGGTGATAGAAGTGGGCACTGTGGAGTGCTTAGAGCTTGATTAGACATCAAAGAAGTCTGTCATCCACTGTATCCCAAGCCATCATCAGTCATTTTGACTTTTGTCTTATCATTGTACTTCAATGACTTTGGAAGAGAGTGAGGCTGATGATGTGCAACTCTACCCCACAAAAATCCAGTTCATGTGCAACTCAAAAGACATAACCCATTTGATCCTCTTCAAGGATGAAGGACAACAATGAAGCAACTAATAAGTTCACCTACCTATTTCCAGTAATGGATTGAAATAAATGCTCAAATGCCTTTTACACTTTATTTTGTTCTGAATTTCTAGGATTATAAATGGGTTTGATAAAATAAACTCTTATTAGCTCAGTTTTACTTCATTCAATTTGATTTAAAGTGCATTAAAATGCCATTCTGGGAGGCAGTTAGTTATACTGAACATTGAATAGAATGCTGGTCCCAGAATCAGGAAGATTTTAATATAATATTGTCAGACATTTACTAGCTCTATGAACCTATGTAATACATAGATCTTCTGGCTATTTTAGTTTTCTCAAATGAATATTAGGGAAAACAATAAAATCTACCTGCCAGAATTTTTGTGAGAATCAAATGTAATAATATTTCTTATTATTTGTTTATAAAAACACAAATTATTATTAGTCAGTTTACCACATTTCTTGACACACAGTATAAAATAGAGGCTTATTCCCTTTATTTTATTCATTAACTTCTTCATCTCTTCTTTCTTCCATTCCTGTTTTTATTAGTAGCTTCTACATCTACTCTAGATTACTTGTGATTGGCTAAAATCTTCACCTCAAGTTTGCTTGGTACAGATTATATACCAGACAGATGAGAGGTAGGGAGATATGGAATTTTATGAAGTGACGTAATGAAAAAGAAGCTTTAAAGAAGCCATCTCTTATTTATGTAGTGATTCCAGAGAAACAGAATTCTAAAGAATTTTCTCCAATTTGTTAAGGGTACATTATATGTAAGAGAACCAACAAATAGAAATGTGTTTGTCAATACCCACATTTACTTAGGTTGTTCTGTATCTCCTTCCACTCTGGAGACAAGGTTGCCAGACCAGACAAAAAATATGAACTGTGTAACACCAACCATTTATGCTGAAAACATCTCACCCATGAATTCTGCAAACTGGCAGTTCTATAAGGGGAAATCAAATGGTCTGAAATAGCATTGTCTGTCAAAGACAAAATTACTCTGCCCCCAGAGGTCCTATTCAGGGTATCTTCTAAGGGCAATTACAGGCATTGAGTTTGCCTTTTTCTCAGCTCTCTATGCCTTAGAATAGCATATTCTATATTTACCAAAAAGTATTCATTCTGGTTACCACAAAACCAATATATTTAATGTTAAAATTCTCTAATATTCTCTAGAAAAAGAGATCACCTTAGTCACAATTGGTAATACCAGCCCTTCCTCAAAGATATTGCTTTAGAAATGTTTGGATATTCTTAAATGTGTTGTCCCCAAATATTGATAATGCTGAAGAATCTAGAAAAATAATTATGTAACAATTCTCAATTTGATATTGAACTGTATCTTGAAATGAAGATAGAAAATGAACTATGATTAAAAAGGTTTAGTTCCATGTAGATCCCAACAGAAAAGATCTACATCACATTAATGACAGTTTTTAAAAAACCTTTAATGTTTCTGCCCCATTTTTTCCATTTATTAAGAAATATATTTAGAATTTGACAACTTGTGTTCAACTGCTAGCTCTCCTATGTATTGTCTATGTAATATTGGGTGAATCATTTTCCTCAGTGGATGATACTAGGCGATCTTGAAATTTCCACCTATACTGAGAGCTAACATGGTGGAGTAACCTTAATCTCTACATGCAAACACACACACACACACACATACACACACACTCACACAAACAATAAAATTAATATCTTCAAAACAAAGGAAAGTGGGAGAAACATGTCTTACTGGGGTAAGAAGAGAGTATAGCCCAGGTGGCACAGCATCTCTGGAAACTGGAAAAACTAAGATAAGCCCAGCATGCATCAACTTCAGCAGAAGCAATGAAGCTACAGAATGAGAATAAGTCCAGCCCAAGCCACTAGACATAGGTATAGAAGAAAGAAAGGTCATGGTGAGGGACTGACATAGGCTAACTCACTAGACACAGAGAGCAAAGACAAAGAGGGAGTGAAATCTTCTCACTCTCACATGGTAGCAGAGTGAGGGACCAGTCCAGCCTAAGCCATTCCTCAGGGGTATCAAAGGCAGAGATAGCAAGAAACATCCTCCTATGTGGTAGTAGAACACCTGAGGCAGCAAAGCGGAAGGGTGGGGGACCACTAAACTACAAGAACTAAATTGCCCCCACATGGCACAGTGCCAGAGGCAATAGATCCTAGAGCAATGGACTTGCCACTTTGCAGGATTAGGTAAAAAGCAAAGGAGACATTAACCCAACCCATGAAAGAACATGGAACTGGTAACATAGAGATCTGAATCTAGCTGGACAAAACAACTACAAGCCTCCCCAGAACAAAGTACCAAGGCCACCCCCTTGACAGATACAATATGGGAAAGAAGAGCTTCCAGTCTTAAAAACTGGGTCAGAGGAGAATACTCTGCAAGCTTGGAGCAATGTTTCTTCTACCCCAGGAACAGAGAAGAACCTCAATAAATAGAAAAGGTAATAGAAAAAAAAATAACTACAAAAATCAGCCAAAACAAACAAACAAACAAAAAAAAACAACCACCACAAAAACAATACCTTAGAAAATTACTTCAGTGATAGAGAAGACCAAAATATAAAATTTAAAGAGGTCAATAGTGCCGAAAAAGAAATATATGAAACTTCAAAGGAAAGTATGAAAAAATGTCAGGCCCCAAAGAAATCCTGGGAAAACCTTAAAAGAAAAGTAAAAAAAAAATAAACAAATAATAAGAGAACTGACAGTAAAAGTCAACACTGAAGAAGTTAACTACCTAAAAACTAGAATACAAAGAAAGGAAATAGAAACAAAAATATATGTTTAAAAAACCATCTCTTTAAATAATAGATTAAACCAAATGGAAATGGAAACCAAAATGCTGAAGAAAACAACTATTTAAAATGTATGATTGGCAAAATGGAAAAAAGAAATACAAAATCTAAAGGAAGAAAATTGCACCTTAATAATTAGAAACAAACAAATAGAAGCTAATGAATCAATAAGACATCAGGAAACAATAAGACAAAATCAAAAGAAGAAAAAATGGAAGAAAATCTAAAACACTCACTGGGAAAATAGATCCAAGAATGATAATCTATGAATCCACAATCTGACAGTCATGATAAAAAAAGGGCCTTGACCTAGGCTCTGTGTTACCATAAAACATTAAGGAATATAGCCTTGATATCATTGAGGAAAAGGGAAAGATAGAATTTGAGAAAATACAGCAATTATCCCTGAAAGAGTTCCCAAAATAAAATACCCCAGAACTCCTATTGAGTATTATAGTCAAATTCTAGAACTCCATGGACAAGGATAAGTCACCTCAAACAACCAGTTTGAGACAATTAAAACATTATGGAGCCACAGTCAGAATTAGACAGAAACTAGTAGCTTCTACATTAAAGGACTGGAAGGCATGGAATATGATGCTCCAAAATGAAAATTTTCTAGCACTACTACCAAGAACTACATACCTAGAAAAATTGAGCATAATCCTCTAGGGGATAAAATAAGTGTTTAATGAAAGAGAAGAATTTTAGATTTTCCTGAACAAAAATCCACAGCTAAAAAGAAAATTCTGTGAGCAAATTCAACATTCAAGAGAAGTATAGAAAGTTAAAGGGAAAACTTAATGTTTTCAATAAGGTTGAATTGGGTAAATTCATGCCTTGGAGGGTGATATTTAAAATAATTAGATATCTACAATACTTGGGGTACTTAACATATGCAAAATAACCTAGAATATTTAAGATACTTGAGAATTATATCACTGTTAGTGCAGTAAAAGGGAATGTACATCAAAAGAAGTAAGGAAACTCTATAAAATGGATTGATATCCAAAAAAGGGGTATGGGAAAGAGGAAAATGTGTGGGGAAGAGAAAAGGAGAAATTGAAGGGGATAAACTCTTTCATAAATAGATTTATAAGAAATAAGTAGATTATAGATGAAGACGGAGTTTTATAAGGGTAGTCTTGAACTTTATTTCCATAAGAGGTAACTCAAACAAGGAGTAATACCTACTCTCAGTAAGATTCAGGAACCTACTTTACATTATGGGAAAGTAGAAAGACAGGAGATATAAAGGAAGATAGAGATGGACTAAAAGGAAGGTGAATTGGGGGAGGTGGTCTTTGAAAAAAATTCTGTGAACAGGAATAGGTTAAAAAGAGATGGAGAAAAGAGCAAATAGGGATAAAATAATATTGAGGGAAATACACCATTAATAATCATTATTGATAATGTGAATGGAATGAACTAAACCATAAAATGGAAAAGGACAAAGTAGTGGGTTAAAAAACAAAATCACATCATATGCTGTCTACAAGAAACAGATTTAAAACAGGGAGAGACACATAGTAAAATTTAGAGCTATAGCAAAATTTACTATGTCTATATCTAACGTTAAATAAAAAAAAACCACAAAACTAGGAATAACAATAATGATCTCAGGCAAAGAAAAGTGAAAATTGGTATAATCAAAAGAGATATGGAATGATCACAAGAATAAGGGAAAAAACATCATGATAAAAGGCTGCATAAACAATGAAATAATATCAATGCTAAACACATTTGGACCAAATGGTATAGTATCCAGATTTCTAAAGGAAAATTTACATGAGCTATAGAAGGAAATAGACAGTAAAGCAGTTTTTGTGGGGAACTTCAATCTTCTCCCCTCAGAAGAAGATAAATACAACCAAAAAGTTATCAAGAAAAAAGTTAAGGAGAAAAATAGAGCTTTACAAAGTTTGGATATGATAGAATTCTGGAGAACACTCAATAGGAATAGAAAGGAATTCACCTTTTACTCAACAGTACATGATGCCTTCACAAAAAAAAAAAATCACATTAATGATAATAGGGCATTAAAATCTCACAACCAGATGGATACTTTTCAGACCTTAATGCAATAAAAATTGTATTCAGCAAAGGGCAGCAGAATCAAAGACATCAAATTAATTGAAAACTGAATAAATCATAGAAGTAATCAATAATTTTATTAAGGAAATTATAATAAGGACATAATGCAGCAAAATATTTGGGATGCAGCCAAAGTTGTACTTAAGGAAAAATTTCTATATTTAAATGCTTAGATCAATACAACTGTGAAAGAGCACTCTGTGAATTATGAACTGTATTCCTCTTTAATATGAATCTAGAGGCAGTCATTGTTACAGAGAATAGAGCACTGTTCCTAAAGTCAGGGAACCTAAATTCCTATATAGGCTTAGATAATTACAAGCTGGGTGACCCTGGTAAATTCACTTGACTTCTTAGTCTGTTAAATCATGATAATTACAACACCTATCTTCCAGAGTGGTTGTAAGTATTGAATGAGATAATTTTATAAAGAGCCCATTACAAAACATTCCGCATCATAGGCAATCAGTAACTCCTTGTTTTATAAAGATTTTCTTGACTACAGTATAGATTTGGATTGGTAGCAGGACACCAATGTCCTACATGCATTTGAGTTAGTTGACAGGGGAAATGGCATCATTCATATCCAGAACAACAGGGCATTGTTGGTATTAGAATGTATACTCAATGAAGATGGGAATTGCTTTCTAAATTTATTGACTTTTCCTGCACATACTGAAGGATCAACAAATATTTATGGAATAAATTGAGGATAATACAGTGACGTGAGGAAACCCTTTTAAGGGGAAACCAAGGCAAATAGCTTTGAGAACTTCCATGTGAGTATCCTGAAATATTCTTAAAACTGATACTTGCTTATCTCCTTAAAATTCAAACACACACACATACACACAGACTAACACATACACATATGTATATGCATATATATACATTCACTCACAATCTAGAAATAAAATTCCCATTGCTGAGCAGCCTTGAAGTTACTTGAAAATTTTATAGAATTCTGAAATTCTGAAAGTCTGGAATATCACATGGGGACCTTACTATGTGGTTCTATTCTACATTTTTGCTGACCCAAATCATTAGTTGTCTGATTTAAATACCTATAGACCCATGACTCAAATATATGTGATGGTTTTTTCCCAGTATTTGACACAAATTTTGAAAGAATTATTGTCCTTTCTAAAAAGTATTCTTTCTTATTATGGTATAAACATTTTACTTGCTGAGAAATATTTGGCCATGTGAGTTCAGAGCCACTGGGAAGCATGATAAGGAGCCAGCATGGGAGTTGGGTAAGCAAACTGTGAGACATTTTATGTACGTTTATGTAATTGCTTCCATGTATTCTCATATTAGCTTTAACTGCCTAGATTTCACCTTTGGAAATCTCTATGGATGTTCTTCAGGCACCAGGCTGACAATAAAGCAATGGGTGGATTCACTAGCAGAATGTCCTTGCCCTACACTTTCCCTTCCCCTTCAGAACATATCTTCATTGAGCCTAAGGGAAGAAGAATTATAATCACACTTGATAAGATGACTTGTTGTGAATGTTAACAACTTTTGTGTCCTAATTCATATTTTCTAGATCAACTTTAAGTAATTTTTTCATTATTCCATTTTTCTAACATTATAAGATATTACTCAATCAATTCAGCTTACCATTGTTTTAGATTAGAAAAGATTGTAAGCCTTATCCAATAGACTCCATAGTATCTGAGAACATAAAAAATCAAATTATTTCATGAGATAATAAGATATAATCATATTTTAAAAAAGAAAATAATGAAGAAAATGTGATCCCTAATATATAAAATGAATAAACTTGAACTACCAAACTCTTCAAGTAAAGATAACTTAAAAATTATTGGACTACCTAAAATATTTGAAAAAACATTGAGACTATATATGATTAAACCAGAAGTAAAAATTATTCAGATACTGGACAGGAAGGCAAAACAAAAAAAAAAAAAATTAAACAACCATTGATAATATCCTAAAAGGAAAAGAAAAAGAAAAAAATAGCCAAAATCCATAGCTCCCTTCTTGAAGAAAAATAATAAAAGTATCCAAAAGGAAAGACTTCAACTACCAAGAAATTTTATTCAATAGCAAATTTTTCTCCACTTTGTTTTCTACATACAGCAGATATGTATCCTCTATTGATCATGGAAGGGTGGTGGTGGTGGTGGTGGTGGTGAGGAGTTGTTATTCTTTTTTCTTAAATATACATTTGTGTTTTTGTGTTTGAGAAATTTCCTTTGTTTTCATAAACAACAAAGATTTTGGTCACAAAGATGGAAAGAAGTAAAACAAAGAGGGCTAAGGGACTCAGCAGCAGGAGGAAAGAAAGGAGTAGGAGATGAATGGGGAATAGGAAAAAATAGGAAATAGGAGAAGGAAAAGTAGAAAAGGAATGTGGAAGAAAAAAAGGAGAAAGGAAGGAGGGAGGAGGGGGAAATGGGGGAAAGAACAAAGGAAAGGGGGAAAGGGAAGGGTGTGGGGGAAGAAGAACAAGAAAAAGAGGAGAAGGGGGAGAAGAAAATAATCTTAATTATTTTGTTGTGGTTGATAAGTTGTTTTCTGTTGTGTCTGATTTTTTGTGTCCCTATTTGATAGATTGTGTGTGTGTGTGTGTGTGTGTGTGTGTGTGTGTGTGTGTGTGTGTGTGTGTGTTTGCATAGATACTGTAGTGGTTTGCCATTTCCTTTTCCAGAGTATTTTATAGAAAAAGAAACTGAGGCAATCTGGGTTAAGTGACTTAACCAGGGTCATATAACTATTGTTTTCCAGGCCTGGTAGTTCATATGCACCACCTAGCTGCCCTCTGAATTAGAATTAGTGTTGAATATTTTTTTTTGAATTAGGGAACAACAAGAAATTAAAACAACCTCAGTGAAGACTCATAATAAAATTTGATAGAGCAACTTCACATATACATTATAAATGGGTAATAAAGACAATGTAAACCATCTTTGATTTGGCCACCAAGTCAAATTTCCTGAAACACCACTTTCATCATATTATCCTCTTGGTCTATAAAGCTCTATGACCTAAAGTATAGATTCAAAATTTCTGAATTATGCTTTTAAGTCTCTTCATGATCAAGCCCTATCTTATGTTCTGTAATCTCCTATTCCTCTAGAATAAATCTCTGCTAGTTTCAAGCTGTTTTGTTGCCTTTGCTTGAAAATGCTGTTTGTTCAACCCTATGTCCTTTTCCAAGTTGTTCCTGTATCTAGAATATCTTATGCTTGATCCAATTCTATTTTTGCTTTAAGTTATAATCTAAACCCCATCTAATTCACCATATCATCTGGAAATGATATTGCCTCCAAATTTCCTTAGCATTTACTTTGTATTATTTGTGTATATCTTATCTGCTAAATAATGAATATAAGACCAAATATTATCCTCTGTATATGTCTCATCATCACAGTATTTATTAGTACTAAAGAAATGTCTTTTGATTTATTGAAGAATTTATCCTGTGTAAAAGAAGAAATCCCCTGAGTCTTCTAAAACAGAAAGCAAATAGAAGATTATGACCCACTTATATCTATGTCAAACAAGGAATAAGCCTGCACCCAAGGAATGCATTAAGCATATGCTAGTAAACTTGGTAATTGCATGAGTAGTTACAGTGAGATTGAAGGGGAAAAATAAGCTCATGAAAAAATTTTGTAAAATGTGTTCCTCTGGACAACTTTTGAAAGCAAAATTGCTCATATTTTAATTTTGTTAACAAGGAAATTTGTCTGAAAATTCATGATGACATATGTGCTTTCACAATGTTATGTTCTGATCTTAATATCTATAATAAGGTGCTTTGATAATAATTTTCTATTTAATTATCATAAACTTTTTCATTAATATAGATTGAGAATGCCCAGAAATTCTTATTTTATATCTCTGATTGATAACTATTAGACTACATAATGTGGAAGTTTCTTCAATTTGCCTCAGCAGCCTCCTCACCTTAAAGTTCCCTCTACCTCTGTGGCCACTTACACTAAATGAATTGGTTCCTCCCTGAACTTTAATTTTAAGGAAACTACACAGTCCAATTATGGCTTGATTGCTTTGCAACTTCCATTCTTGATTCTGACTTTTTTTCATTCTTTTATGCATCAGTAACTCTGTCTCTGTGTCTGTTTGTCTCGCTTCATTTATAGCTTCCCTTTCTCTACTATCTTCTCCAATTAAAATGTAAGCTACTTACTTGTAGGCAAGAACTTTCTTTTTGTTTGTATTTATATTCCCACTGCTTAGCACAATGCCTAGAACATGGTAAAAGCTTAACAAATACTAGCTAAAAGGCTAGATCTGGAAGGATTTTAAAGGGTTTGGTTTTGATTTACAGGATGTTTTGAGTGAAAGTTCTATCACTGCCTATGTAAGTCTTAGGAAATCTTTTGAAAAATTTAGGCCTCAATTTCCTTGTTTCTAAATTCAAAAGTTTTATTTATATTATATTTTCCAATGTTTCTTTAATGAAAGAACTATTTAAATAAAGAGGCACCTCTGTGACACAGTAGATAGAGAGCTAGATGTGAATTTGGGGAGATTAGACCTTGACTCTAGCCTCACACACCCTGAGAAAGTCACTTAACATCTATATGCTTCAATTTCATCAACTTTAAAATGGGGACAATAAGATCCTAACATAATAAGAGTTGTAAGGATCAAATGAGAGAATATTTCATAATATATTTAATACAATTTCTTTCATTTAGACAGTTAATAAATGTTCCAATACCAACTTTTAAAAACCACTGTTGCATTCAAAATCTAGATTTGGAAGATATCTCAGAGATTACCTAATCCTACCCCTTTATTGTACAGATGAAGAAATTGAATCTCTATGTAGATATATGATTTTCCCAAGTTTACACAAGGTAGTATAGAAAGGGTTTTTAATTTTGGTTATATGGCTCTAGAATCAGTGTTTTTTTCATTATATCTTAATGTTTACTATATACCATTTAGGATGCTAAATATTTGGGACATAAATGCAGGATTAAGGATTCCATTGTCCTCAAGGGCCTTACTTATTTTCTAAGGAAGGACAAAACATAAACATAAAGGAATGTTAGTCAAGGAAGGGAACTTTTGTATTTTGGGGAAAGAACAGTGATTATGAGACCATAAGGTACTGAATGAATTGTTATGCCCTTTCCAGGAGCAAAGATGGGTTTGACTTGATTACTATGGCTAGATGAAGAAGTATCTAGGGGACCAACAGCAAATAACAAACTGCTCAACTATATAGATGGCTGGATCTGATGTGAAGTATGGTCAGATCAAAGGTTTGCTAGAAATCATGCTAGAACCTCTGGGACAATTATTCTTTTACAAAGAATGGAATTTATTTCTTTGTTCCAGTGTTATTCAATACCTATTATGTTTGGAGAAATAATCCAAATAATATATTATTATATGTGGAGAAATAATACATATGGAGAAATGACAAAAGAGATTTCCCTCAGATAGGAGGTTTGCTAAGCCTCACATTTATCTCTTACCAAAATTTATATGACAATTGAACTGTGAGACCATTGAAGGTTGTGATGTTCAGGCTAAATTAAGAGATGGAGGTAGATGAGAAGAGTCAAGAGACAAATTAAAGAAAGTCAAGTGGAATTGAGAATAGAATTGAGGAATAAAAAGAAACACTTAGGACATGAATGCTAAGAGATCCAAAGGCAAACTAGATATCATCTTGGATTTCAGTATTTCTTCATGTGGCTTTATTGAAAATAATTGAGCTTCATGGTTCTTGACAGATTGAAGCCTGGCTGAGTGTAAGACATTTCTTAGAGATTGACTAAGGAGCTTAGCTGAGAAGTTTAACTAGGAGACCTAGCTCTGGGACCTGAAGCAAGTTGCTCAGCTATTGTTTGAGGATCCTAATTGAGAAGGACCTCAGTCCTCTATGTTGGGGGAAAATAGTAATCATGATAGATCAAGGCCAAGTTGCAGGTCATTCTAGAAACAGCTTTGAGGTATAACTAAGGTACAGGAGAAGACAATAAGAGCAGACCAAGTGATCTCTAGCTTCTTCAACACTGGGGGAAGAATAAAAAGAAAAACTTATGAATCAGAGTATATCTACTTATAGCTACTCCCAGTACATTGTGTCTTTGATAAAAAAAATCACTGAATTAGTTGTAAAATGACAGCACATCTAATGGAGTTTATAAAATGACAAGTAACTCTTGAAATAGTCAAATAGAGAGCAATGTGGAACAAAGCTTAGCTGAAAGCAATGAAAAGGAAGACCTAGGGGACAGACATGGAGAGGGATGCTTGAAAGGGAACAAGGGAGACACAGTGTATCATGGGAAGAAGAGGGGAAAAGACTAGTGACATATAATTGAAAACAAGGTGTAATTATATCATTAGAAGTCATCAGAATTTGCTAAATCAATTCCCCTCCCTACGGATGTCTTAGTAATGCATCCTCTTAGTAATATAGTAATGCTCTCTTAGTAATGTGTCCTCTGTAGGTATTTTCATTCATGTATATAGTCTAGCCACATGTGTTAACCATGCTTGTAAACTGCATACATGATCATTAAGAAGGTCCTCTGAGTAAGCATTTTATTTGTGGAATTTTTTGGGGGGAAGAGTATATTACCATTTATTTATAGAGTTCTTTAATTAAAATGTCTTTGTTATGAACTCAACTACATGTGATACATAGCTAACCAGTCAAAATAACACACATGTTTAGGGGCTCAGGACAATGGTTTGGAGGTTATTTGGGTCAACAAAACACTGTTAACTTCAGTTTGCTAATTTAGGGGTTCAGAGTGAGGAACTAACT
Organism: Monodelphis domestica; assembly: GCF_027887165.1. Classification (NCBI taxonomy): domain Eukaryota; kingdom Metazoa; phylum Chordata; class Mammalia; order Didelphimorphia; family Didelphidae; genus Monodelphis; species Monodelphis domestica. Next base: position 558,916,373 of record NC_077227.1, read on the forward strand.
AACTATATTGTGATCTAATCATTTAAAAAAGCCACTATCAGCAGTGCAAAGATCTAGGACAACTCAAAAGAACTCAGGAGGAAAAAAGCTAGTAGTTACTACCATAGAAGTAACTGATGAAGTCTGAATGCAAATTCAAGCATATCATTCTTTTTTTTTTCAGATTACTTGATAGTATTTTTAATAATTATTTTTTGACATTTTGCAATCCATATTCTCTCTTCCTCTTACTGCTTTATCCTTTCAAAGATAGAAGGCAATATGATATAAATTATACATGTGTTCTCATACAATATATATTCATATGTTCAGCATGATGCAAAAAATACATATTGTTTAGTCTATGAAAAAATCATTGAGGAAATGAGGTGAAAAATGGTATGCTTCAGTCTGTACTCAAACACTATCAGTTCAGTCTATGATGATGGAAAACCTTTTTCACGAGTTACATAAAGGTCCAGATCCATGTGCATTACTGATAATAGTTAAGTCATTCACAGTTGATTATCACCATCATTGTTCTTACTGAGTACAATATCCTCTCATTCTAATCTAACTCTGTATTACTTTATATAAAGAAGTTTGTGTGGTTTGTGTGTTCATTATGTTATTTCTTATGGCACAATACTATTCCATTACAATCATATTCCACAACTTATTCAGCCATTCCCTAATTGGTGGACATCCCTTTAGTCTCCAATTCTTTGCCACTATAGAAAGAACTGCTATAAATATTTTTGTACAAGTATGTCCTATCTCCTTATCTTTGATCTTTTTGGGATACAGCCTAGTAGTGCTATTGCTGGGGCAAAGGGTATGTAGTTTGTCGGCCCTTTGGCATGGTTCTGGATTGCTCTCCAGAACGGTTTTACCAGTTCAAAGCTCCACCAACAGTTTAATAGTAACCCAATATTTCCACATCCTTCCTACAATTATCATGTTCCTTTTCTGTCATGTTAATCAGTCTGATATGTCCAAAGTGGTATCTCAGAGTTGTTTTGATTTGCATGTATCTAATTCACAGTGATTTGAAGGATTTTTTCATATGACTATAGATAGTTTTAATTTCTTCATCTGAAAACTACCCATCTGCTTTATATTCCATATTTTTCTGTCTTATTTTTACCTAAATTCTTCCCTTATCTTTACGTCTGATGGGCAAACTACTTTGTGTTCCCCTATTTTGTTTGGGATATCATTCATTACATCTAAATCATATGTGTTATATACATATTAAGATATGTATATATGTATATATATATAATATATATATATATATTTTTACTTTACCTTGATATATGATGTGAAATGTTGGTCTATTCCTAGTTTCAGCAATACTATTTTCCAGTTTTTCAAGCAGTTTTTGTCCAGTAGCTTGGATATTTGAGTTTGTCAGACATTAGGTTACTATGGTCTTTTACCACTATAGATTAAGTGTCTAATCTATTCCACTGATCCACCACTCTATTTCTTACCCAGAACCAAATTGTTTTAATGGTGCCACTTTATAAAACAGTTTGAGATCATTACAGTTAAACTGCTTTCCTTCATATTTTTTTTCTTTAATTCACTTGATATCCTTGACTTTTTTCCTTCAAGATTAATTTTATTACTGTTTTTTTCTAGCTTTATAAAATAATTTTGGGATATTTTTATGGAATTGAAAAAGAAAATTAACTTAGGTAGGATTGTCATTTTTATTTTATTGTCTAAGCCTAACTATGAACAATTAATGATTTCCCCAAAGATTTCAATCTGACTTTTTTGTGGAAACGTGTTTTGTAGTTTTGATCATATAGAATGTATACCATTCTTCACATCATTTCCTCCATTAATTTTTATATAATGTATGCTACACGTGTCTTCTTTCACAATATTATACACATGGTCATATGTATTAAATAACAACACATGTACAACCTATAACATATTATCTGCTGTCTTGGAGAAGGGGAAGGATAGGGAAGGAAGGAGAGAACATGAATCCCAAATTGTAAGACACAATTATTAACAATTATACTGACATGTAATCTGAAAAAAATTAAAAATTAAAAAAGTCAAGAGAAAGTTGTCTTCAATATTGTAAACTGAGAGAGAAGGAAATTAGCCAATCAAAGTTGAATAAGGCAATATCAGTAATTAGACAATGAACTGGAAGCTGCATTCATTGTATAAAGGCTGACCTTAGATGGAGGGGACCTGAGAGTTCATCATTCACAAATCATCTTTCTTCTTTCACTTATGATGAAAAAGTCAGTTAAAGAGAAGAATATGATTCTGGTCAGTTAGTATATTTTTTAAAAATTATCCACTATTCAGGCAACATATTAATCAAAGAAGATCACCACATAGTTGGGAACCAAAATCAGGTGTAAGAGTGTCTATTAATACTCCAATCTGCATATTTAAGTATTGCCCCAGAGGTAGTAAAACACCTTTTAATAAGGTGGGGCTTGTCTGATATTTTGTTATGTGGCCAATAATAATAATAATTACTTTGCTTTGTTTTTGAATCAAAACATTTCAGAGGGAGAAACACAGAGAAGCCATGAAGTATTTATTAAAGGACTACGCATTTGAACATATTTCAGTTTGTAATGTCCTTCTACAATATGACATAGCTAGTACAAAGTGGTTCTTTCTTATTGTTCCTTTTGATGTCTTATTTCAAAGTAAATGAACATTTGATTAAAATATAACAAATAAAAGTGTATTTAGCTATGTCCTTTAAAAGGGTGGCACTTTTATTCATTTTAATAAAGAAGGTACTGAATAGTGGTATGCCAAAACAACATCCAAGATTTTTTGAGCTTGTAGACAGTAATACATTGTTTTTTTATTTACTTAATTATATTCACCATCAGACTTCAATTTAGTCTATTATCACTCAAAATGTGATGTTTTACAAAATATACTTTTTATCATAAATGCTCACAACTGAAAAAGCATTAAAGCATCTTTCTGAATGCAGACATTTTTTCTTTCTTTCCTGTCTCTTTATTTTCAATGCTACCACTAGACTTAAAAAAATAAAACCCAAAACATATGAATAGGCAGTTTTCAGATGAAGAAATCAAAGCAATCAATAATAATATGGAAAAATGTTCTAAACTTCTTCTGATTAGAGAAATGAAAATCAAAACAACTATGAATTACCATCTAATACCTAGCAGATTGAACAATATCACAGTAAATGAAAATAGTAAATGTTAGAGGGGATATGGCAAAATTAGGACACTAATGCATTGCTGGTGGAGTTGTGAATTGAACCAAGCATTCTGGAAGCCAATTTGAAATTATGACAAAAGGGCTTAAAAAGAAAGTATGGCCTTTGATCCAGCAATACCACTACTAGATTTGTACCCTGTGAAAGTGAATTTTTTTATCTTAACTTTTTCAAATACTTGGAGTGCTCTACCCTTTTAACTTAGTCAGGAACTTTAGGATCCTTTTGATAAAAGTTCACACTCTCAGAGGACAGGAAGTGGATTCCACAGGCACAGTGCCAGACAAAGTAAGAAACTATGATTGGTTCCTGAGATGTGATAGGCCAGCCCACAGTAAAAGGAAGTAGAAACCAGAGAGACAGGAAGTGACATAGAGAAAACTGCTTATAAAAACCAGCCAGGGGCATTCTGGTTTATTCTTCTGCATTAAGACTTCTACATTGGAGGGATTCTGCTGTGTTGAGTGATTCTGGATTGCATTCTACATTGGTAGTTCTTGCTGAAGAGACTACCATGACTCCTGGTTGGAGATTGGGACCTGAGGGAACCTTTGTTGGAGTTGGGCTGTATTCTCCCAGATCATAAATCATAGAATATTTAACTAGGAATACTCTCTACCTCCTTCCTACTTTTCCCTCTTTACTATCTCTACTTTGCTGTAATAAAGTTACTAAAGTTACTAATGGCCTTGTGGCTTAAGAGTTAATTTTTATAAATGGTAGTCACAACACCTTGCTATAAATCTTAATTTGACCAAAACCAATTTTAACTCTTACAATCCCAAAGAGATAAAAAAAATGGAAATGGACAAGTTTGTAAAAAAAACAAACAAACTTATATCTGGGCTTTTCCTGGTGGCAAAAAATTGGCAAATGAGAAGATGTCTCTCAATTGGGAAATAGCTGAACAAGTTGTGGTATATGAAAGTGATGGAATACTATTGTGCTATAAAGAATGATGAACTGGCTGATCATTTTAAGAACTGGAAACACCTAAATGAACTGATGTAGAGTAAAATAAGCAAAACCAGGAGAACATTATACACAGTCACTGAAACATTGTGGTATGATCACATGCAGCAGATTTTGCTACAATGCAATGATCCAGGACAGTTCTGAGAGACTTATGAGAAAGAATGCAATCCATACTAGAGAAAAAAAAGGTTGAAGTAGAAATGCAAAAGAACACATATGAGTTATAACTTGTTTTTATGGGTATATGATTTGGGAATTTTGGTTTTAAAAGATTACTCTATTACAAAAATGAATAATATCAAAATAGGTTTTGAATGATAATACCTGTATAACCCAATGGAATTGCTTATCAACTCTAAGAGCTTGGGAGGGAAGAGAGGAGAGAGACAATATGAATCATGTGACCATGGGGGAAAATAGAAAAGAAATAAAAAGTAAAGCTAAACCCTCCCCCTAAAAAATTACTTTCAATATTAGAATCAACAAAGCATTGATTCCAAAGCAGAAGAATGGTAATACAATTTGCCTGAGGCTACAAGAAGTTGTACATATTCAGTGGCCACATCTAGGAAACTCTCTCAGTAGGTAAGCTAAACCTGATTAGTCTGAAGGGCCACAAACCTAGATAGTTGGGGATATATCTACCCTATGCATGTGAAGACCTTCCCCAATGGGGAATGGGCTGATGAAAATAAATTTATTCCAATTTCTATGAAGGCACCCAAAGCAGGTGCTGTGGAGTGCTTAGAGCTTGGTCAGACATCAAAGATGTTAAGGTCATCCATTACATCTTGGACCATCACTACTCATCTTCACTTTTGTCTTGCCACGGGATTTCTGTGATTCTAGTAGAATGAGACTGATAACTTTGTGAATTTAAATCCAATTATGTAAATCAAGATATCACCATGAGGTCATTGGTACTCTTCAAAAATGAAGAGCAAAAAAGATCATATTTTTAGGTGACAAAAAAATAGAAAGTTAAACTGCTTACCATTTTGATTATTTCTAAAGCAGAAAGAAATAATTAAAAAAGAAACTTTTTTCCAATTTTTGACATAAAGTTGAAATTTATATATAAGCACAGTTTATCAGTAAAAATAAATTTTATCATGCACTTCTTTATCTTCTGTTCATATGAATTTTTTTCTTAAAATTTTATTTTGTTATTAAATAGCAAGCCTTTACTAAGCAAATATTTTATCAAACATATGTATGCTGAGCAGCAAAAGTTAATGTAGTGTAGTGGAAAGAATTAGACTGTAACTAGCTTATTGCTATAAGCAAACCCTAGTATTCCTCCAGGGTATAGAAGTAAGCACAGAGAAAATGCCTGCCTTTTTTTTCTGTGAGGATCTGAGATAGATAGGGAAGATATCCATGGGGAGAAGGCAAAAGCCCTTTGCAAATTCTGTATTCCCTATCCAGAAATGAGCAAAGTGTTCTCCAGTTCAAATCCATTGTTAGGTTCAAGATAGGCAAAGAATAGGAAATGTTGGAGCAAATGAAAGAGGAAAGGAGAAGGAAGTACATTCCTTAACTCCTTGGGCAAGTCACTTCACTTGTCTGTTTGTTTATTCTTTGATTTAAAAAATGAAGAAGGAGAATGGACTGGTTAACTTCTAAGGTATATTCAGACATGTCAAACATGTAGCACAATGTCTTCCACATAACAAATGTTATGTAAATATTAATTGTTGTTATTGTTGTTTGTCTTATGATCTTATTGCTTTGGCCTAGTTACTCCTAGGACTTCTGTTTCATCTATCAAATAAAAAAATTAAAATAAATTTAAATTAAGTTAATTAAAATAAAATCCTTTTTGGTTTTAGAACCATATATATGTATATATACCTAGCATAAATGGATTTTTTTAATTCAAAAAGTTGTGAGAAATTAAACAAAAATGTATTCCATGTGACTTGTACTCTCAGACTCTTTTTAGCTATGTAACTATTCCTCCCCTAAAAGAACCTACTTTTAAATGGGGGAATCAATAGATATCTGGATTTCATGGCCAGGGAAATTTTAGGGATATTGAGTTGGAAATAATTTACATGTTCTAGGAATGATAGTACTGATTTGATATTTTTTCCAAAAGTAAGAACTGCAATGGCAGAGGGAATAGGTATTTTCAGAAACATGTTGTGAGGGGGGCTGATTCAGATTCATAAGGTTGAATTTCTTCTGTGTTGTGCTAGAAATGATGAATACTCACCAAACAGAAGACTAGGGATCCAATCCATGTCAGTAGAGAGCTGAATGAAAGATGAAGTATGGAGTACAGAAACATAGCATGAAGAAAGATAATGATATGTCTACTCATTTTATTTTTAGATCTTTTAGACAATTATGTTTTTATATAATTTTAATGAAGCTTGTATAAGTTCAGCCTGAACACAGTGATATTAATGTACCATAATAATGCTTTAAAAACTCTCTTCATACACAGAACTACCACACTATACTTGTCATTGGTTTTGAAAGAGTGGATCTACACTCTCTAGATATGACTCCCTATCCACCGATCCATTGGAGTGCTTTTTATGAAATGTTTAAACCATGGTTCATTATGTTCTACAATAGCAAGTCAGGACAGGGTGAGTCTCTAAGCCTGTTTCGGGCATGTAGAATGAGAGCTTTGTGTTTTCTTTTCAATATTTCTACAGCAAAAGTGAACCTAGTCTCAAGAACTGATTGCAACAGAATACTATTGTGCTATAAAAATTATGAACATAATTATGACATTCACAAAAAACCCTTGAAATATTTATATGAAGTGATGCAAAGTGAAGTAAACAGAACCAGGAGAACATCATACACAGTAATAGTAATAAAGTACAATGACCAATTGTGGATGACCACTATTATCAACAAAGCAAGGATACAGAACAACTCTCAGAGACTCATCATAAAAAATATTATCCAGTGCTATATAAGGAACTGATGGAGTCTGAATGCAGATTGTAGAATGTTCTTCTGCACTTTATATCATCCATGAATTTTTCTCTAGGGTAAGGGAAATGTGTCTTCTTTCACAACAAAATGAACATGGAAATCTATATTGTATAATAAAACATCATATTACCTGCCATCTTGGCAAAGGCAGAGGAGTGGGGAGGAGAGAGACAATGTGGATAAAAGTATCAGAAAATGATTTTTGAAAATTGTACCAATATATAATTTGGAAAAAAAAGAAATTATGAATACATAAAAAGATTGAGTTTGTTCATTAATCCATACAAACAGTTTATTTTTGACTGCATTATATCAGGACTCCCAGAACTCTTGGGCTCTTGGTGGAGAATTCAGGAGAATTCATTTAATTTGCTTATAGAATAAATATGTGGATTCACTTGAAAGGACTAGCCTAGCCTCTTTTTCATCTATGTGCAAGAGGCATTCCCTTTACCTCTTTTTTTTTTAAACTTTACCTTCTCTCTTAGAATTAATAAATATTGATCACAAAGCAGAAGAACAGTAAGGACTAGGCAAATGGAGTTAAATGACTTGTCCACAGTCACACAGCTAGAAAGTATCTCAATCCAGTTTTGAATCCAGCACCTCCTGTCCTTAGATCTTGATCTCAATCCACTGCTCCTTTTTTTTTTTTCTTTTGCAGAAGCTTAATAAGAAAGTGATTTTAAATTCACACACATGAGCATTCATATGTTTGTACATGCACCTAAACACACACAAAAAGAGAACTGGAATCAGGAAATCTTACACATAGTTGAGAAAGTACAAAGAAAGCTGGGAAGGACAATCTGCTAAAATGGAGATATTATATTGACCATGTGGATGTCTCTATAAAAAAGAAAGACTAAAAGAAACTTCAACCCAAGCCAATGATGAGAGGCTACAAGTGATGAGTTGGAACATTAAATGCCATTTTGCTGGATGAAATGCTATTATGGGGGAGATCAGTTGAGAAATGGACTTTTATGGGTCCAGAAGACGTATATATGCTGAGCAGGTCATTGCCAGAGCCTCTTCAGGATATCAGCCAACCCCCAGGGCTCCTGAAGTTCCTTCTAACTGTGTTCTGGTGAGAAACTGAGAGTAGACTCTCTCCAGAGCCTATGAGTCAACCCTACACAATCTGCCATCTTTTGTAGGGTGGTCTATAGTTTTAAATGTAGCTACACTGTCTATCATCTACAGTAGTGTGGAACACTTCAGTATTTTGTTGTTATTGTAGCTGTTATTATTGTTGTCATTATTTCCCAGAATGGGTCTTTAATCTCCAGGTCTCTGTGATCAAGTCCTCATTGAATATACTGTTGAGTAGTCAACATGTATCAGTTTAGGTCAGCTAGATCTATGCTTCAATTTCCTGGAAGCCCCAGATTTGCTTAAATTGTCTCATTTCATTGTTACAAAGCAAGTGCATTATGAACCTTAAATCACTATGTAGATGAGTGATCATATTATACATATTTTAAGGCAAATATTTTTTAAAAGGAGAAAAATCTCAGAAAAATCTACCAAAAAGAAGCTTAGAGTCTAAATAAAGGAGATATACATGCAAATTTATATGGTAACTGAGATAAGTAAAAATTTAAGGTGTTAGACAAAGAAATCTGAGCAGATTGATTTTGTGATGGAATTATACATTGAAGGCTTTACAAAGTAGGCACTATTTGAATTTGACATTAGAAATCAGTTAATTGGCTTAGTTAATTTAGAGACAGGAGGTCTTTGGGTTCAAATGTGCCCTCACACTTGTGAGCTTTGTGACCCTGGGCAAATCATTTAAGCCCTATTGCCTAGCCCTTACTGCTCTTCTGCCTTGAAACCAATACCTAGTTCCAAGGAGGAAGCTAAAGGTTTAAAAAATTAGATTGAATTTCAAAAAAGGGTTGGGTATTACAGGTATAGTGAATGCTGTGCTTTAAAATGTAGAGTCGAGACTTATGGGTAAACATGGCTGCAATCTAGATGTGAATTGCTTCCTCTCCCCAGCACCCAATGAAATAGACTACCTCAAAAGAACATAAAAATCATCTTTGGAAGAATTAAGGGACTCTACAGTAGGGCACAGCAACGAAGGTACATGGGGTTTGAGCATCTCCACACTATAAGAAGGAGAAAAAGCTCACACCCAAACTTGATCTGGACTACCCTCCCCCACCTCACCTATGGAACCAGAGAAGGAACCAGCTTGCTCGCCAGAGAAAGCGAATGAGTGAGGAACATCTCTGTAGTGACTGGGGGGGCACACCAGGGTCCTTGGAATTTAACTAGGACTGCCAGGGAACTACCCCCCAGAGCAGATTCACAGGAGATCCCTGATCACTGGAGAGCACACAGACTGTGGGGGCTCTTGCAAACTGCGAAAGCTGCGAAGGCTCTAGAGACAGTATGAGGTAAAAGATCTGTGCCTTGCTGTAGTGGGGGGGGGACACCAGGGTCCTTGGGAACTGACAAGTTCTACCAGAGAACTACCCCTCAAAGCAGTTTCACAGGAGACTCCTGTGGATGGAGAGCACAGAGCACAGACCACGCTCTAACAAATTGTGGAGGCTGTGAAGAATCTGCCTGAGGCAAAAGCATCACCACATAACTCCAAAGAAAACCTGCCCATTTCACTCAGACTTCTGTCTAAAAAGGAAAGGGAAAACCACCAAAGGGATGGCTCATACTGCCCAAGATCAACCCTCCAAGAAGAAAGGGAAAGAAGTGACTACTGAAAATGTTTATGGAGGGAAAACTCAGGTTACAGAGGAAAAAGAGGATGAAATTCAAAAAAAGTCAAAACCTTCCCCCCCAAAAGGAAATTGTCCACAAGTTCTAGAAGAACTTAAATTGGAGCTAATCCAAAAGATGGAAACCTTCCAGCAAGAAAAATGGGAAGAAATCAAGAGAAAATTCAACAGTCTAATAGACAAGAACTCCCAATTGGAGAAAAAGCTGGAAGCCTCAAAAAGCAGGGCAGACCAAATTGAAAAGCAAAACTAGTCCTTAAAGACAGGAATTAAGCAACTGGAAGAAAATGATCTTGCAAAACAGCAAGAATTAATAAAGCAAAGTAAAAAAAGTAATGAATTAGAAGAAAACATAAAATATCTCACTGACAAGGTGACAGACCAGGAAAACAAAGGAAGGAGAGACAATTTAAGAATCATTGGTCTACCTGAAAAAAACAGAGATTTACAAAAATCTCGATGCCATCCTAAAAGAAATAATCTAAGAAAATTGCCCTGATCTTCTCAAACAAGGGGGCAATATAGAAATTGAATGGGTTCATAGAACACCCTGAATACTAAATCCCCAAAAGACGACCCCCAGGCATGTAATCTCCAAATTCAAGAGCTTCCAAGCTAGGAGAAAATCTTAAAAGAAACCAAAAAGAGAAACTTCAGATACAAAGGAGCAACAATCAGGATTAACCAAGACCTAGCAGCGGCCATGCTAAAAGACCGCATAGCCTGGAACACGATATTCAGAAAGGCAAGATAACTGGGTCTTCAACCAAGAATCAGCTATCCATCAAAACTGACTATATACTTCCAGGGGAAAGTATGGGCATTCAACAAAATAGAAGATTTCCATGTATTTGCAAAGAAAAGACCAGAACTCAGTGGAAAATTTGACATTAAACACAAAGAGAAAGAGAAACATGAAAAGTTAAATATGAAAGAAAGGGAAAAGGAGAAATTTTTTTTCTTTTATTCAAACTCTCTTCTATAAGGGCTACAATTAGATCAAATTATATATATATATATGTATATATATATATATATACATATATATATATTGGGGAAATGTTATGTGTAACTCTCAAAAATTGTATGCATTAATAGAGTAATCAGAAGAATAATTTATGAAGAAAGATTGGGGCATTAACATTATTTGGAGGAAAAAAACAAAAAGAAAGAAAAAGGGATGGGGGAATCAATGAGGGTACCAAGATATACTTGAAGAAATGGAAATAAATTGAATAGAATAATCCTTTTCATGCAAAGATACACACGGGAAGGGGAGGGGAAGAATTTTCTTATAAGAAGGAGAGGAAAAGAGTGCTAATTGGTATTATTTACACTTTACTCTCAGTGAAATCAACTCTGAGAGGGAAGAGCATCTAGATCCACTGGGATCTTGAATTCTATCTTACACAACAGGGTAAGGGAGAGGGGAAACTAAAGAGGGCTGTGGGAGGGAGTACAAAAGGGGAGTGAAGGAGAGGGGGGAGGGGAAGGGAACAAAAAGGGAGTGGCCATAAAGGGAAGCATAACAAGGGAGGGAACTAGGGGGACTGATTTAAAGTAAATCACTGGTTTAAAAGGTTATAGCAAAAGAAGAAAGGTCAGATTTAGGGAAGGATATAAAAATGATGGGGAATTCCCAAATGCCAATCAAAACATTAAATGTGAATGGGATGAACTCACCCATAAAATGTAGACAAATAGCAGAATGGATTAGAATCCAAAACCCTACCATATGTTGTCTTCAAGAAACTTACATGAGGCGGGTAGATACTCACAACGTCAAAATAAAAGGTTAGAGTTAGGCCTATTGGGTCTCAACTGACAGAAAGAAGGCAGGATTAGCAATCATGATATCTGACAAAGCCAAAGCAAAAATAGACCCAATTAAAAGGGATAGGGAAGGTAAATACATCCTGATACAAGTGAGTATAGACAATGAGGAAATATCATTAATCAATATTTATGCACAAAATGGTATAGCACCCAAAGTTTTAATGGAGAAACTAGGAGAATTGAAGGAGGAAATAGATAGTAAAAGTATTCTAAAGGGAGATCTGACCAACCACTATCAAATTTAGATGAATTAAATAAAAAAATAAATAAGAAAGAGGTAAAAGATATAAATGAAATATTAGAAAAATTAGAGTTAATATATGGAGAAAAATAGGGACAAAAAGGAATACACCTTTTTAGCAGCACAGGGCACATTCACAAAGATTGACAATACACTAGGTAATAGAAACATGGCAAACAAATGCAGAAAAGAAGAAATAATTAATGCATCCTTTTGAGATCATAAGGCAATAAAAATAATGATCAATAAGGTTAATGGAGAGCAAAATCAAAAATCAATTGGAACTTAAATAATATGATGCTCCACAATCAGTTAGAGAACAAATCATAGAAACAATTAATAATTGCATTGAAGAAAATGACAATGGTTAGACATCTTTTCAAACTTTATGAGATGCAGGGAAAGCAGTACTCAGAGGAAAATTCATATCCCTGAGAGCATATATTAACAAATTAGGGAGGGCAGAGATCAATGAATTGGACATGAAAATCAAAAACCTTCAAAGTGAACAAATTAAACACCCCCAGAAGAAAACCAAGTTGGAAATCCTAAAAATTAAGGGAGAAATTAATGAAATCAAAATTGATAAAACTATTGAACTCATAAATAAGACTAGGAGCTGGTACCTTGAAAATAATAGACAAAGTACTGGTCAATCTAATTAAATAAAGGAAAGAAGAAAAGCAAATTAACCATATCATAGATGTAAAGGGGGACCTTACCTCCAATGGAGAGGAAATTAAGGCAATCATTAAAAATTTCTTTGCCCAATTATATGGCAATAAATATGCCAATGTGGCAATATGGATGAATATTTATAAAAATATAAATTGCCTAGAATAACAGAAGAAGAAAAAGAATTTGTAATTAATCCCATATCAGAAAAAGAAATACAACAGGCCATCAAAGAACTCACTAAGAAAAAAATCCTCAGGTCCAGATGGATTCACAAGTGAATTCTATCAAACATTCAAAGAACAACTATTCCCAATATTATACAAACTATTTGATATAATGAGCAAAGTGGGAGTTCTACCAAATTCCTTTTATGACATAAATATGGTACTGATTCCAAAGCCAGGCAGGACAAAAATGGAAAAAGAAAACTACAGACCAATCTCCCTAATGAATATAGATGGGAAAATCTTAAACTGGATACTAGCAAAAAGACTCTAGCAGGTGATCATGAGGGTCATTCACTATGATCAAGTAGAATTTATACCAGGAATGCAGGGCTGGTTCAATATTAGGAAAACCATCCACAAAATTGACCATATCAACAAGCAAACCAACAATAATCACATGATTATCTCAATAGAGTCAGAAAAAGCCTTTGATAAAATAGAACACCCATTCTTATTAAAAACACTAGAAAGCATAGGAATAGAAGAGTTTTCCCTAAAAATAATAAACAATATCTATCTAAAACCATCAGCCAACATCATCTGCAATGGGGATAAACTAGAAGTCTTCCCAATAAGGTCAGAAGTGAAACAAGGATGCCCATTATCACCTCTATTATTTAACATTATACTAGAAACACTAGCAGTAGCAATTAGAGAAGAAAAAGAAATTGAAGGCATTAAAATATGCAATGAGGAGACCAAGGTGTCACTCTTTGAGGATGATATGATGGTCTACTTAAAGAATCCTAGAGAATCAACAAAAAAGGCAGTGGAAAAAATCAGCAATGCTAGCAAAGTTGCAGGATACAAAATAAAGCCACATAAGTCATCAGCATTTCTATATATTTCCAACACATCTCAGCAGCAAAATTTAGAAAGAGAAATCCCATTCAAAATCACCTTAGACAAAATGAAATACTTGGGAATCTATCTGCTGAGACAAACACAGGAATTATATGACTACAACTACAAAACACTACACAACTAAAACTAGATCTGAGCAATTGGAAAAACATTAACTGCTCATGGGCGGGATGATATAACATAATAAAAATGACTATCCTACTCAAACTTATCTATCTATTTAGTACCATACTGGTTGAACTTCCAAAAAACTTTTTTTTACTGAATTAGAAAAACAAAACAAAACAAAACAAAGTTCATTTCGAAAAACAAATGATCAAGGATATCCAGGAAAATAATGAAAAAAAAAAACAGAAAGGAAGGGGGCCTTGCAGTGCCAGATATGAAACTATACTATAAAGCATTGCTCATCAAAACAATTTGGTACTGGCTAAGAGACAGAAAGTGGGATAGACTTGGGGTAAGTGACCTCAGCAAGACAATTTATGACAAACCCAAAGACCCATCTTTTGGGACAACAATCCACTATTTGATAAAAAAAAAAAAAACAAACCTTCTGGAAAAACTGGAAGACAGTGTGGGAGAAATTAGGTTTGGATCAACACCTCACACCCTACACCAACATAAACTCAGAATGGGTGAATGACTTGAACATAAAGAAGAAAAGTATAAGTAAATTAGGTGCACACAGAATAGTATATATGTCACACCTTTGGGGAGGGAAAGATTTTAAAACCAAACAAGACTTAGAGCCATAAAATGTAAAATAAGTAATTTTGATTACATGAAATTAAAAATTTTTTGTACAAACAAAACCAATGTAACCAAAATTAGAAGGCAAACAACAAATTGGGAAACAATCTTCCTAACAAAAACCTCTGACAAAGGTCTAATTACTTAAATTTATACCAAGCTAAATCAATTGTACAAAAAAACAAGCCATTCTCCAATTGATAAATGGGCAAGGGACATGAATAGGCAGTTTTCAGGTAAAGAAATCAAAACTATTAATAAGCACATGAAAAAGTATTCTAAATCTCTTATAATCAGAGAGATGCAAATCAAAACAACTCTGAGGTATCAACTCATGCCTAGCAGATTGGCTAACATGACAGCAAAGGAAAGTAATGAATGCTGGAGGGGATGTGGCAAAGTTGGGACATTAATGCATTGCTGATGGAGTTGTGAATTGATCCAACCATTCTGGGGGGCAATTTGGAACTATGCCCAAAGGGTGATAAAAGACTGCCTGCCCTTTGACTCAGCCATAACATTGTTGGGTTTGTATCCCAAAGAGATAATAAGGAAAAAGACTTGTACAAGAATATTCAAAGCTGGGCTCTTTGTGGTGTCAAAAAATTGGAAAATGAGGGGATGCCCTTCAATTGTTAAATGACTGAACAAATTGTGGTATATGTTGGTGATAGAATACTATTGTGCTTATAGGAATAATAAAGTGGAGGAATTCCATGGAGACTGGAACAACCATCAGGAAGTGATGCAGAGCGAAAGGAGCAGAACCAGGAGAACATTGTACACAGAGACTGATACACTGTGGTACAGTCGAACATAATGGACTTTTCCATTAATGTCAATGCAATGTCCCTGAACAACCTGCAGGTTTCAAGGAGAGAAAAAAAAAACACTACCCTCAATCAGAGGACAATGGATGGGAGTAAATACACTGAGGAAAGTCAACAGCTTGACTACAGGGGTCGAGGGGATATGATTGAGGAGAGACTCTAAATAAACACCCTAAAGCAAAAACCTGTAACATGAAAATGAGTTCGGGTCGAGGACACATGTGACACCCAGAGGAATCATGCATCGCCAATGGGAGGGGTGGTGGGAGGGGGAGGGAGGAAAAGAAAATGATCTTTTTTTCTAATGAACAATGTTTGAAAATGACCAAATAAAATAATGTTTAAAAGGGAAAAAAAACGTATAGAGTCAAAGGATCTCAAGAAATGTTTTTCAAATGATAAGTAATCTAGCTTGGTTAAAGTATAGGACATATAAAGGGCAATTGCTTGAGAAAAAACTGAAAAGGCAGCTTAAAGAATAGAGTCTTAAATCAATCATTGATCTCTTTGTGATTGCAGAATGCCTAAGAGTTTTGTCATAAGTCTTTACTACTATTTAGTGGCAGTGTACCTAAATTTCCAAGATATTTCTTTAAGTGTGAATTAAACATTGTATACAAGAGCTGAAAACATATATCACAAAATGACAACTCTATGACTTTTATTTAAGGATTCATGCAATTACTTACTATTTCTCTTAAATTTGTAAGGTAAATATTATCACTTCTGTAGTACCAATGATGGAATTAAGAACACAAAGACATAAAAGGGTATATATTTTAAACTGACATTGTTAATTTGTTGCAGAACTGGATTAGTGAACATTATTTCTTTCATGACATGAGGACAGATTTCACCAGAATAAAAATGGATTCCAATCACCCATTTTTAGGACTCTTTTGTCTAGACATGAGTTTATATTTCTTTTGTGCATTTTTAAATGAATTACTTATCTGTGTACTTCTGGTTTCTTTCCTGTCGAGTATAAATTCTGTGTGGGTAGATGATTTTATATTATGTTTTAGCATCCCTAAATTATAGCACAGTTCCTAACTCTTCTTTTTTTGTTCTCTTCCTCCCCTTTGTTTTCTTTCTTCTCCTTGTTTTTCTTTTCAAACAATCAACAAGAATTTGTGTTAAAGTCCTATGGGTATAATAGCAACAAATTAGTCCGAAGATGAAAGAAACATTCTTTTTTTGGAAAAATGTACACATATAAATAAACACATAAATTAGAAGTAAAAGTGATGACTCCTTCTACATGTGTATATGCATATTTGTGTTCTATTTGATTCAATAAACCCCTATTAAGCAGCTACTGTTTTCTAGGCATTGTGCTAAGTGCTAGGTATACAAAAAGAGACAAAGGATAATTTTTGCCCTCATGGAGCTTGTATTCTAATGTGGATGAACAACATGTGAATGCATATGTACAAAGTAAGCAATATACAGGATAAACTGGAATAACAGCAGGATGGCACTGGAATTAATATGGTTTTGGGAAGGCTTCTTGTTGGAGGTTGGATTTTATTTGGGATTTAAAGGAAACCAGTGAGGTCAGGAGACAGAGTGGAGGGAGAAAAATCCAGGCATGAGGGGCAGCTAGAAAGTATCTGAATTGGAGAATTGGAGTTCTTTATTATTGTAACTGCCAGGAGGCTTATTTTGGATTTAAGAAAGTGTTTTGGGGAGTAAGATATAAGAAGACTGGAAATATAGGCAGATCCTAGGATGTGAATGACTTTGAATGCCAAATATAACATTTTGGGCTTGCTCTGGAAGACTACAGGAACCTCCTGGAGTTTATTCAGTAGGGGAATGATGTGATGTGGGGAAAATTCTCTTTAAAAAGGTCATATAAGAGAAACTGAGTCCAAAGCAAAAAAAGGAATTTGGAGAGGGCTGGTCTTCTAATAAAGTCAGACATTTGGTCAAGACCAAAAGACCCTGACCATTGTGAGAGGACTTCTTTTATCCCCAAAGAATTAGACAGTTTTGACACCAGTACAAAAATTGTCCAAGACAAGTTATACCCATCTGAAAATAGAGACACATGGAAACAATGTTCACTGGTCAGGGCAACTGGGAAATACTTTTAATTAGTAGAAGAAACCATTTGACAATGACTTAGAAGTTACTTGATAGAAAAGAGGGTAGTGGGGGAGACTGGGTTAGTGACACAAAAGATGAGGGTAGGTGGTGTTGGATGGTACCAGGCTTTGAAAGCCAGGTTAGGCTTAGTGACTTATACTGGATCATAAGTTCAAGACCATAATTATTGCTGATGGTGCATGATATAGCAAATTTGACAGGTGAGGCTAGCACTAAGGTCTATGCTAACAATGATTATATATATTAATTACTTAATTCAACCTTACCAGTTATACTAAAACAATCACAAAGGGCCTATTTAAATCATCAGTTAGGCTAACATTAATTACCTCTTAGACTTACATTTTATGATTAACTTGATACTACTGCTAACATTAAAATCTAATCCTCAAATTTCTTAGGTAGGGGATTTTTCACTCACAGTGATGAGATATGTCTTCCTCTCTCCTCCCTTTTCTTCAATTGCTCTGGAAACAATATTCACATCAATATTTGACCATCCTCCATTATTTCCAAGTGAAATCATTTAAAAAATGCATACTCCTTTAATTTCATATAGAAAGAAGCAAGGAAGAGGAGGAAGAAAGGAAAATATGAAAGAAGCAAATAAGTACTTATTAAATACCTACTATATTCCAGCCACTATACTAAACACTTAAAAATAATTCATTTGATCTTACAACTTTTGGATGTAGTTGTTATTCTTATCCCATTTTTTAAGTTTGAGGAAATTGAGGCAGACAGAATTTAAGTAACTTGTCAAGGATCATACAGCTGGAAGATATCAAAGACTGGATTTGGATTAAGGTCTTTCTGAGTGCTTCAAGTCTTCCAGGTGCGGCTATCTCTCCACCATTTGAAATAGGTAGTTGACAGGTAATTTGGCATTCAGAAGCTTCCAGATGATATTGACTACACACCTATTATTGAAATCAGGAAGAGTTGGGTTCAAGTCTGTCCTCTAACATATACTACTTGTATTACTTGGGGAGAGTCTCAAACTTTCAATGTTCTAGGCAATTTTAAAAGACTAAATGATAAAGACAAGGTACAGAAATATATATTGGTAGAAGGATCCTCTTTACTTGATAATCCACCATACCCATATTGGCAAACATATGGCACTTGTTCCAGAGCATGCAGAGAGAACTGCTCCCTTCCCCTTTTCCATGTGCTCCTAAGAATATTTCTTACATCACCCATGGGGAGAGCTTCCTCCCTCCACTGTCTGGGGTAAGATGGGGAGCTCACATACAGTGTGAAGATTGAAGTTTGGCCACTCAGTCTTTTCTTTGTTCTAAGAGCTCTGGAATTTGTCTACAATATTCCTGAATGTTTTCATTTGGGAATTTATTTAAGGAAATAATCAGTGGATTCTTCCAATTTTTATTTTACACTTGATAGCATTTTATATTCTTGTTCAAGAATATCAGGGCAATTTTCTTTGATAATTTCTAATAATATGCCTAGACTTATTTTGTTATCATGGATTTCAGGTAGTGTAGTAATTCTTAAATTATTTCTTTAGGTTCTGTTTTCCAGGCCAGTTGTTTTTGCAATAAGATATTTCACATTTTATTTGAATTTTATTTCTTTTTCTTTTATTTTAGTTTTCCTTGCTTTCTCATGAATTCTTTAACTTCTACTTGCCCACTTCTAATTTTCAAGGAATGATTTTCATCAATGAGCTTTTGAACATCCTTTTCCATTTGGCATCTTGTACTTTTAAAGGAATTATTTACTTGGATTTTTATATCTCTTTTTCCTTTGATGCAATTCATTTTTTAAGAATATAATTTCTTCAATAATTTTTGATCTTCTTCAAGCTGTTGACTCTTTCTTTTACTACTTTCATTCCTTTATTTAACTATTTTTGAGCTCTTCTAAGACCTGGAACTTTTTACATTTTTCTTTGAAGTTTTATATATAGTTGTTTTGACCTCACTGTCCCATTTTGAGTTTTTGCATTGCTCTTTCTTGTCTCAATAATAATTTTCTATGATTAGGTGCATTTTTTTCTGTACATTGATTTTCCCACACTTATTCTTAATTTTTATTTTAATTTTATATTTAAAGGTGGACTCTGTTGTCAGGATAAAGGGGGCATTGCCTTAAACTTAACTTTTTCTTTGCTGTCACCATCACCTCCAGTTCTGGGTTTCTGCAAGTTTAATTTTTTTTCCAAAGTGGTTTGATGACCTGTGGGCTCAGAACGCTGGAGGCTACCTCTTATTGTTGATACAGTCTTCCCCAGGGCAATATTTTGTCTTGGAGAACCACAGGTACAGTGAAACACCTTGGTCAGAGCCTTGGGGACTCACCTCAGGGTTGAGGAGTGGCCATATATCTCTTTGGGCTTGCACTAGCCATGTACCATGGTGGACCCCTCTTACCCAAATGAAATAGACATTCTCTGCTTACCTTCTCAATTTTTTTTTAGCAAGAAAATTTATTCACTCCATTCCATTGTTAGTTCTATCACTTCAATAGTCATTTGGAAGCATTATTTTAAAGTTGTTTGAAAAGGATTCTCAAAGAGTTTGAAGATTACTGTGCCTCTATTTTTCCATCTTCTGCCTGGATATTCTGGAACAAGAGAGAAAAATAGAAATTTAAATAATCTACAAATTAACTCTTAAAAGACATCCTAAAATATAAATTCCTAAGAATACTATAGCCAAGTTCCAGAACTCCCAGGCCAAAAAGAAAGTACTACAAAGTAGCCTAAGAGAAAAAAGTATTATTATATTGCCACAGTAGAATTAAACAGAATGCCACAACTTTTATATCAAAGGATTGGAAGGGATGGTATATCATAGCTTTCAAGGCAAGGATCTAGGATTATAACTAAGAATCACCTATCTAATGAAACTGACCATAATACTCCAGGGGGAAAATGGATATTTAATGAAATAGAGCAAATCTATACATTACTGATGAAATAACTAGAGCTAAAAAGAAAATTTAATGATCAAATATGGCATTCAAGAGAAACATAAAAAGGTAAACAAAAAAAGAAAAGCTAACAAAAAACAGCAAACTCAAGGGACACAGTGGGGTTAAACTGATTACAATCCCACATGGGGGAGGGGTGAAAATACTAGTTAATAATTAATTAAATACTTAAGGTATTCATTATACTTGAGATACACAATTTACTTACAGTTTTAATAATACCTAAGAACTTTAACTATTAGGGAAGTGGGAAAGATTATTATTATTAAAAGAAAGTTGTTAGGGAGTAGATTGAATATGGTATGCCTTTTAAATTAAATCATTTATGTTTCTTTCTTCTTCAGAAATGAACCCCCTCTCAACAACTTATAGGTAAAATCAATTTTTGACATTCTTTTCTAACTTTTTGAATTCCACATTCTTCCCCTTTCCATACTTTCTTTCCATGAAGTGGTAAGCAATTTGGTAACAATTTTATGTATACAAAAACATATTTTAATATTCATCATGTTGGTAGAGAAGATCCATTAAAAATTAAGACAAAATGAAGAATAGTTTATTTCAATCTGTATTCACAATTCAGCAGTTCTTTCTCTGGAGTTGAATCACATTTTTCATTATAAGTACTTTGGGATTGTCTTGGATCATTGTATTGTGGTAAATATCTATGTCATTCCTAGTTCATCATGCAGAAAGGCTGTTGATTTGTATAATGTTCCCCCACTTTTTCTCATTTCACTCTACATCAGTCCCTGTAGTTTTTTTTTATTTTTTTTCTGAAATCCCCCTGATTATCATTTATAAGAATACAATAGTATTCTATTACAATAATATACCACAATTTATTCATCCACACCCCATGTGATGGCATCCCCTCAGTTTTCAATTCTTTTTTAACATAAAAAGAGCTGCTTTAAATATTTTTGTACAAATACATCATTTTCTCTCTTTTTATCTCTTTTTTTGTATATACTAGTGGTATGTTATTTTATTAGATTAAAGGAGATATATAATTTTATGTCCTTTTTGAGCACAGTTCCAAATTCATCTCCAGAATGGTTAGCAGTGCATTCATCTTTCAGTTTTCCCACATCTGCTCCAACATTTATGATTTGTTTTCCTTTTCTGCCATATTATCTGGTTTGTTGACTGTGAGGTGATATCTCAGAGTGGTTTTAATTTGCATTTCTCTAACCAAAATTGAGTTGGAGCATTTTTTCATATGACTTTTGATAATTTGAATGTCTTTTTTTCTAAAAAACTGCCTCTTTATAACCTTTGACCATTTATCATTTTTGGAATGACTTATACTCCTTATAAATTTGGATCATTTTTATATGTTTTTGAGATTCCTTTTTCAGAGACATTTACTGTATACATTTTTCCATTTTTCCTTCTACTTTATGGTTGTGTTGGTTTTGTTTGTGCAAACCTTTTTAAATTTGATGTAGTCAAAAACATCAGTTTTGCATCCTAAAATGCTTTCTATATCTTCTTTGGCCATAAATTCTTTAAATAATAATAATTCTAATACATAAACTATTCCTTGTTCCTCTAACTTGCTTATGGTAGCATATCTTATATCTAAGACATTATACACATTTTGACCTTATCTGGGATATATAGTGTATGATACATAGTTTCTGACATACAGTTTTCAAAATCTTCTAGCATATTTTGTCAAATAGTGAGTTGTTACCCCAAATGCTTGGATGTTCAGATTTTTCAAAAACTAATTTACTGTGGTCATTTTCTGTTTATTGTGTACCTAATCTATTAGTTCAAATGTTCTAGCATTCTCCTTGATTACTGCTTTATAATACAGTTTGAGATCTGCTACTGCTGGGCCATCTTCCTTTAAATTCTTTTTCCTTAATTCCTTTGATATAAGTAGATGTTTTTTTGAAGTTCTTTCCAATTCTGAAATCCAGGGTGCTTGTAAAACTTCACAAGAAAAACAGTTACTTCATCTTGAGGGAACTGGGAAATTTTTCTTCAAAAAGCTGGTATTTGAACAATGATTAACATTTTAATAGTTGTAAATAAGAGAAAAGTGAGATGTAAGACATGGACAACCCACAAAACAATCAAAACTGGGGTGTTTTGAAGTAGGAAAGGAAATATAGTTTTGGTAGGCTATCTAGATTTCAGTTGATCATTCTCATTAAGAATAATGTTCAACTCACTAGCTCCCTTAACCAAATATAAGTGTTGCCTGACTGCTCTGAAAAGAGGTAGTTAGCAGCTGCCCTTATAAATATAAATGCCATGTAGCAGAGAGCCAGTCAATTCCATTTCAATAACTTTGTTGGCAAGATAAGTCTGGGAAATACATCCAAAATAGAAATGGTAGCTTGGTGTGTTGAGGGCAGCAGGTGTCATTGACATGATTGGACTTGGTGCCAGTTCCTGATTTCTCTCATTACTACTCATTCTTGATTGCAAGCAGTTTGGTAAAATTCAGAGAAAGGGACAGCTGACTGGCAGCCTGACTGAACTCAGCCAGGGTGCTGGCCAGATTTCAAAACTCACCCATCTGTATTTTATTGCCTACAGTCCAAGGGAGATATTCAGATGGAATCTTCTGCAGATGGTAACACTGACAATGAAGGTTATGCAACACAAATGGGTGAAATAACAATTTGCTCTTAGGTTATAGAAATAAATATTATTGGATACGTGCAGAAAAAATTCCCAAACAATTTATGAAGGCAATATTACAAAATCTAAGCCTATTAATTCCAACAAATTATTAAAAATGGTACTCCTAACCATCAATCAGTTCTCCATCCCCAAAGTCCTATCTGCTACTCCTATGCAAAAGCATTTTGAGTGTAATGATAAGGTTTATACTGTACAGCAGTCTTGGGGTTTTTTGGAGGTTACCAGAAGATAAAGACTATAGGGGACCCAACAGGATGATAACATTGGGTTGAAGGTTATCTTGTATTTCTACAGATAATGGAAACATCTGGACACCCAGCAAACACATCAAACCATGGAGAAGACCAGATCCAGATGCAGACAGAGCAGATATGCATGCAGGACTGAGCATGCCACGCCATGTGGCTCAGGACCAGGAAGAGAAGCAGACTAGCAACACAGATGATGTTGATCACCTGCACACCAGCCACACTCAAGACACATCTGATGACATGCTCACTGATGACTACACACATGTAAAAGACTGACATTTCAACTCTCTTAGTAATATTCACTATCATTGCCCTGATAGACAGTTGTCATACTGAAATCTATTTGTCTATTATACCTAAACGCCTAGTATTAAGAATGTTAACTTGGATGGACAATCCCTCATTTGCATATGTTAATGACACAAAATGGCTCCCATACCCAACTTTAGCCAAAGACATTTCCATGGAATCAGAAGGAGCTAGCTACAATTAGTCAGATACTACTGTATACCCTCCATTTTGTATGTCTATATTATGCACTGACAAAAAAATTCATTAATTCATTTTTTATATCTCATAGAATCCAAACTTGGATTTTAAGAAATACTACTGATAACAATTATATAGGCACTGGCATGGATGTCATAGGAAAAGGGGATAGAATATATCACCCACCACATAAACCTAACCAACCTGAGAACAAAAATTTGTGTTTGAATCAGGTAGAGACTCTGCACAGGGTTTTATCATGGACAGATTATTCTGTTCAAACTCCTTGAAAGATAGAGATGTCAAGTAAAGTAGGCTTTGAGGTTTTTAATTGGGGACCTATATTAATTACATTGTGGATTTTATGATCTAATGATACATTCAAATGGAACTAGAGGATGTGAAAGATGACACATTCCATGTAAAACACAGTATAAGACTTAAGGATTATACAAGCTGATGTATCTGGTCCAAGACTTGCTATTGATGCAAGTCCCATTCAAAATACTCAGTGGAAAATCATGGCTGTCACTCAGTCAATTTGTAAATTTCAAGTCAATATTATGAATAATGGGATTGATTTTGAAAATGCCACTCACATCAACATCATAGCTTATGTATTTGCTTCTTATGTAATGTTAGTAGATAGTACACTTAACATCTCTATAAACAATAAGGGACTGTTTTGGATTCAATGCTTAAACTGTTATCTACATCAATGTATAGATTCTATGCATGACAATATATATGTAGCTATTAAAAACCAACCACCATTGGTGTGGTTACCTGTTAATATTATAGAAATACGGGCATCTACTGAAACTGTTCATTTCATTCACAAAGCATTTAATCTAATTATACATTGCTCCAAATATTTTATATTAAAAATCATAGGAATAGTAGCTTCCATCATTGCTGTGATTACAGCATTAACTACAGCAACATTTGCATTGAATAACTCTATACAAAAGCAAGGTTTTATACAAGAAGTTGTATCTAATTCATCTGAATTTTGGCACATGCAGCAAAGTCTTGACCTTTTTTAAGGATGATTTAGAAACTGTGAAAGATGCTGTATTTGGGCTAGGAAAAGAGGTTGAAGCTTTACACACTAGAATTACTTATCCATGTCATTTCAACCAAACAGGATATTATATTACATCTTTAAAATATGATAATATTTCATATGAATGGCAATCCATATTACAGCACATTAAAGGTGCTTGGGGACATCATAATAGCACATTGGATATTATACATTTACAATAAGAAATTAATAAATTAGACCAAATTGTATATGAGCAATAAGGTATAAAAATTGCTTTCAAATGGGAAGAAATTTAAACTTCTATTAACCCTAAAAATTGGTTTGGCAGAATTAATCTGACAAACATTGGTCATATCATAGTCTTGATTTTTATCTTAATTGTTTTATTTATACTATGCAGAAAAGGATGTGTAAATAAGGCTTATATTAGAAATATGCAGCCAGAAGTTGCATTTAAAACATGATGATATAGAGCAATAACCAAACAGAATGTAATGTTCATTGGAATAGTGGTACCTTTTAAAATTCACATTAATTTTTTAAATGTTATTGATGTTTTAATGTTATTTAATGTTAATGAAAAACTTTTACATGGTGAAAAATTTTGTACACTCACACTGTGAATCTTAACCAACTTACCCTAGGGAAATACAAATCATTTTTTAATATAAATCCTGCGTTACACACTGGATTAGCTAAAAATTGCCATATGGCAAGTATGACATGATTATAAAATTTTTTGCATTAATTTTATACTTATTTTCAATAAGACATTTAATTGTTATCCTTTTCTCTTATTTCTTTTTCCTGATTACCTTTTCATATTATTTTACTATATATCTTCTTTTCTTAGTACATGAAGTAAATTGAATGCAGTATTAATATTTTGATCATGAATATAACTTTACAATATCTCAAAGCTTTAATTTATATGTATACCCAAAAGCTTGAGACCATAGGAACCTGCAAGCATTTGTTAAACATTATGGATCTAATATGAGTTATTGTGTCTGATTGCAGAAAAAAGGGATTGCAATGGACACATTACACTTTGACAGAGAGGCCTAAAATCCATGGATAGGTGGATACATCTACATCTACATGAACATACATGGATACATGTATGTACAAGATGGAGAGATATCAGTTGCTAAGGTCTTGTTGGAGGTAAAAGGATGTGGTGTTTTGACACACTCAAACACAGTACCACCTGGTACCAAAGTTCCAAACAAATCTCTATGTGGCTGGCATCTTGGCTTCAATATCCCTAAAACTCTATGCACAATCAGACTAAGGGAAAGACTTCCCTCTCCCCTCAAACTATAGTCCCTTCTTTCAATTTAAATTTCTAGCAACTTCCTACACTCCTAGCTGAGTATAGGTAAAATGCTTTATTAATGCACCTATCCTACAGAATTATGGGCCTGATATCGCATTAATTCTGGATTACTTGTGAGTTAAGGTAATTTTATTATGTTTTATTATTGGTCTTACATAAGGTTTTTATTTAATTTTGCTATTTGATTTAGAATTCATTTTTCATTTTTATTTTACTTTTGTTATACTTATTATTCTTATTATTTTTATTGTTGTTTTCATTAGTTTATAATTTCTTTTTACCATTACATGCTCTTATCTTAATTTTTAAACAAAAAGGGGGATATGTAGTATCCCAGGTATATTATCATTATTGGTGTATTGATATTATAACCTATGTGCTCATGTACTATACTCATGATCATGTTACTTCTTGATTCTAGTATTTCCAAATCTTCAGTCCAAAAGACAAAATAATTCCTGGTCAAGACATTAGCTGCCACAGGGTCCTAGCTACATCCTTGTTACACCACATTCCATACTAGGTCACATGTTTGATTAACCTCCTCCTCTATGATCATGTGGTTGTCAATTTAACCAATGTTAAATCCTATGTCTTGTCACATGTTCATTAGCTACCCCCCACTTCACATTCCTGGATTCTCTAATAAAAGATTGGGAATACATACAGACCACTCTCTCTCACTACCACCAACAGAGGAGCATACATGCTGGAGCACATGTGTTTTAACTCTTCGTCTCTGAGTCTTTATTCCTTTGTTATGTTCTCTTTCTCTCCCCTCCCCTCTCTCCCTTACCTATTTTCCCTCAGTTTCCAATTCTTCTCAAGTGCCCTCCCACAAAAACATTAATAAGTGACTGCAGGCAGTTGCTTCAATTCAATTTTCCCTTCCCCAACTCTGATTAGGTTATCACAATTTGTGACATTTTTGTAATCAACATATATGTGTAATGTTAAGGTAAGTTATAATTAGAAATATACCCAACATATCTGAAGGAAAAATGTTAGAAATTTCCAACATATCTTCATAAATTAATATTATTGTAGGGAATTTTGGAATAGCAATATCAGTTAAGTAAATTGAGCATTGATCAACTATTGTTAGATTTTTCTCTCTGAGAAATTCATTAAAATATTTGAATTTTTAATTTAAAATTTAACAGAAATTTATGAAGTAGATTTCATACTCCTATATAATAATGATTTGGGAATACCTGTTCAAACCTGGATAACTTTAACATTATTCAGACATTCTTTTTCTGTGTTTTTGATATATATCCAAAAACATGATTTTATTGAAAATATATTCATGTCCATGTATTAAAAATAACCCAATACAGATTATATCTATCATTTTAATGTAATATTACCACCTACACTAAGATGCATCAAAATTGGCCTTCTATCTGTGCATCTTTTATGGCACCCTCACTTTTAACTTTATCACTTTTTACTAGTTGTACCACATGTCTGGAATTAATTCCTCCTGTCTCCATTTCCTAACTTTATTGACTCCCTCACATTTTATCCTCTTTTTAAAAAATATTTCCCCCTAATTCTATGAAATTATAATTTCCAATGTTTTCTAAAAGGATTTGAAATCTCAGATTCACTCCCACACTTTCCTCACTCTTGCCACCAGTGAGATGGTAAACAACCTGCTATAGAATTTTCATATTCTATCACAGCAAACATTATTCCATAATTCTTTTATAGATGAAACTCAAACAAAAAAAAATAAGTAAAAAGTGAAAAAAAGTTTGCTTAGGTTTTGATTCAGATCCCATCAGTTCCTACTCTGGAAGCAGAACATTTTAAATCATGAGCCCTTTGGGGTTGTTTTGTATCACTGTGATGCTGAAGAAAGCTAAGTTATTCATACCTGTCCAATATACTGAATTCTACAGTGTTCTAGTTCTGTTTATTTCACTGCTTTAGCTTGTGTAAGTCTTTCAGGGTTTGTCTGAGCTCCTCCTGCTCATCATTTCTTATATCACAAGAGTATACCATTACATTAATGTAATATAGTTTACTCAACTATATCCCAGTTGATATACCCTTCAATTTCAAATTCTTTGAGCTCACAAGAAGAGGTACTTTAAATATTTTTGTACAAATATGCCCTTAATCTTTTTTTTTCTTGTTTTTTTTTTATTTCTTTGGGATACAAACCTAGTAATGGTATTACTGTATCAAAGCGTATGTATAGCCCTTTGCACAGAGGTCAAAAATGCTTTCCAGGATGGTTAAAGCAGTTCACAACTCACCCACTAGTGCATTAGTCTTATTTTCTCCCACATTCCTTCTAAGTTTTATTTTCCTTTTCTATTATAATAGCCAGTCTGTTGTATGGTGTATGACAATTCAGTTATTTTAATTTGCATTTCTCTAAGTAATAGTGATTTTGAGCATATTCCCATGACTATAGAGAGCTTTAATTATTTTGTTTGAAAACTACCTATTCATATGCTTTGACTATTTATCATTTGGGAAGTGACTTGCTTTCTTATACATTCAACTCATTTCCCTATGTTTTTGAGAGATGGGACCTTTGTTATAGAGACTTGCATTTTTTTTCACCATTATGTATACGATGTATTACTGTCCATCGCATTTCTCTCATTTATTCTTTTTTTTCCTCTCCTTTCATTTTTTCCATTCTCAAACATATTTTGACTACCACAATTTGCCCTCTTTTCTATGATTCCCATACACATAACTTCTCTTATGCCTTTCCCCCTTATACTTTCTTGTAAACTAAGATAGGTTTCTATACCCAATTAATTGTGTATGTCTGTCCTTCTTTGAACAAATTCTGAAAACAGTAAAGTCCAAGTGCTCATCTCCCCACCTCCTCCATCTCCTTCCACACTGTAAAAGCTCTTTCATGCCTCTTTTTTGTGAGATTCTAAAAATCTATTCTATATCTTTCCCCTTTCTCCTAATTCATTCCTCATTTCACCCAGAAATTTTATTTTTTAGATATGCCATCATATTCAACTTATACTCTTGCACTTGGTCTTCTGTGTATGCTCCTTGTAACTGTCCTAATAATAATAAAGTTGTTGGGAGGTATGTCATCTTCCCATGTAAGTTTGTAAACCATTTAACATTATTGAATATATTTTGCTTTCTTTCATTTTTTGCCTTTTTATGCTTTTTTGAGTCTTATATTTGAAAATCAATTTTTCAAATCACTTGGGTTCTATTCATCAGAAATGTCTGGAATTCCTTTATTTCATTGGATACCCATTTTTGCCCTGAAAAATTACTCTTTTCCTGGGGAGATGATTTTTGGATAAACTCTGAGCTCCTTTGCTCTCTGAAATACCCTCTAATCCTTTAATATAGTAGCTGCTAAGTCTTGTGTTATTCTAACTGTGGCTCCACAATAAAAGAATTGTTTCTTCTTGGCTGTTTGCAATATATTCTACTTGATGTGAGAGTTGTGGATTTGGGTTATAATATTCCTGTCATTTGTGTTTCTATGATCTCTTTTCAAAGGTGATCAATGAATTATTTAAATTTCTATTTTGCCTTCTGATTCTAGAATACCACAGTTGATTTGTTTGATAATGTCTTGAATGATGATGTCTAAGTTCATTTATCTGATCATTTCTTTCAGTTAATCCAATTCAGTTGGCTCCCACTCACCCACTTTTAATTTTGAAGACATCATTTTCCTCAGTGAGTTTTTATACGTGCTTATCCCTTTATCCAATTCTACTTTTTGACTTTCTTTTCCTTAGTGAATTTTTGTACCTCTTTTCCCATATGGTCAATTTCACATTTTAAGATGTTCTTATCAGTTGATTTTTAAATATCTTTTTACATTTAGTCAATTCCATTTTTAAGATGCCTTACTTTTCAGGGGATTTTTGTTCATCTTTTTTTTTTTTAAATATATTTTATTTGATCATTTCCAAGCATTATTCGTTAAAGACATAGATCATTTTCTTTTCCTCCCCCCCACCCCCCATAGCCGACGCGTAAGTCCACTGGGCATTAGATGTTTTCTTGATTTGAACCCATTGCTTTGTTGATAGTATTTGCATTAGAGTGTTCATTTAGAGTCCATCCTCTGTGATGTCCCCTCAACCTCTGTATTCAGGCAGTTGCTTTTTCTCGGTGTTTCCACTCCCATAGTTTATCCTTTGCTTATGAATGGTGTTTTTTTTTCTCCTGGATCCCTGAAAGTTGTTCAGGGACATTACACCGCCCCTAATGGAGAAGTCCATTACGTTCGATTATACCACAGTGTATTAGTCTCTGTGTACAATGTTCTCCTGGTTCTGCTCCTCTCGCTCTGCATCACTTCCTGGAGGTTGTTCCAGTGTCCATGGAACTTCTCCACTTTATTATTCCTTTGAGCACAATAGTATTCCATCACCAACATATACCACAGTTTGTTCAGCCATTCCCCAATTGATGGGCATCCCCTCGTTTTCCAGTTTTGGGCCACCACAAAGAGCGCAGCTATGAATATTTTTGTACAAGTCTTTGTGTCCATTATCTCTTTGGGGTACAGACCCAGCAGTGCTATGGCTGGGTCAAAGGGTAGATATTCTTTTGTCGCCCTTTGGGCATAGTTCCAAATTGCCCTCCAGAATGGTTGGATCAGTTCACAACTCCACCAGCAATGAATTAATGTCCCTACTTTGCCACATCCCCTCCAGCATTCATTACTTTCCTTTGCTGTTATGTTAGCCAATCTGCTAGGTGTGAGGTGATACCTCAGAGTTGTTTTGATTTGCATCTCTCTGATTATAAGAGATGTAGAACACTTCTTCATGTGCTTGTTAATAGTTTTGATTTCTTTATCTGAGAACTGCCTACCCATTTCCCTTGCCCATTTATCAATTGGAGAATGGCTTGATTTTTTGTACAATTGATTTAGCTCATTATAAATATGAGTAATTAAACCTTTGTCAGAGGTTTCTATGAAGATTTTTTCCCAATTTGTTGTTTCCCTTCTGATTTTAGTTATATTGGTTTTGTTTGTACAAAAGCTTTTTAGTTTGATGTAGTCAAAATTATTTATTTTACATTTTGTGATTCTTTCTATATCTTGCTTGGTTTTAAAGCCTTTCCCCTCCCAAAGGTCTGACATGTATACTATTCTGTGTTTACCCAATTTACTTATGGTTTCCTTCTTTATGTTTAAGTCACTCACCCATTTTGAATTTATCTTGGTGTAGGGTGTGAGGTGTTGATCTATTCCTAGTCTCTCCCACACTGTCTTCCAATTTTCCCAGCAGTTTTTATCGAATAGTGGATTTTTGTCCCAAAAGCTGGGATCTTTGGGTTTATCGTATACTGTCTTGCTGAGGTCGTTTTCCCCCAGTCTATTCCACTGATCTTCCTTTCTGTTTCTTAGCCAGTACCAAACTGTTTTGATGACTGCTGCTTTGTAATATAGTTTGAGGTCTGGGACTGCAAGGTCCCCATCATATGTGTTTTTTTTCATTATTTCCCTGGATATCCTTGATCTTTTGTTCTTCCAAATGAACTTTGTTATGGTTTTTTTCTAAATCAGTGAAGAAGTATTTTGGTAGTTCAATGGGTATGGCACTAAATAGATAAATAAGTTTGGGTAGGATGGTCATTTTTATTATATTGGCTCGTCCTATCCATGAGCAGTTAATGTTTTTCCAATTGTTCAAGTCTAGTTTTAGTTGTGTGGCGAGTGTTTTGTAGTTGTGTTCATATAGTTCCTGTGTTTGTCTTGGGAGATAGATTCCTAGGTATTTTATTTTGTCTAAGGTGATTTTGAATGGGATTTCTCTTTCTAGTTCTTGCTGCTGAGCTGTGTTGGAGATATATAGAAAAGCTGATGATTTATGTGGGTTTATTTTGTATCCTGCAACTTTGCTAAAGTTGTTGATTATTTCAATTAGCTTTTTGGTTGAATCTCTAGGATTCTTTAAGTAGACCATCATGTCATCCGCAAAGAGTGATAACTTGGTCTCCTCCTTGCCTATTCTGATGCCTTCAATTTCTTTATCTTCTCTAATTGCTACTGCTAGTGTTTCTAGTACAATGTCAAATAGTAGAGGTGATAATGGGCATCCTTGTTTCACTCCTGATCTTATTGGGAATGCATCTAGTTTATCCCCATTGCAGATGATATTAGCTGTTGGTTTTAGATATATACTGTTTATTATTTTTAGGAATGACCCTTCTATTCCTATGCTTTCTAGTGTTTTTAATAGGAATGGGTGTTGTATTTTATCAAAGGCTTTTTCTGCATCTATTGAGATAATCATGTGGTTCTTGCTAGTTTGCTTGTTGATGTGGTCAATTATGTGGATGGTTTTCCTAATGTTGAACCAGCCCTGCATCCCTGGTATGAATCCTACTTGATCATGGTGAATGATCCTTCTGATCACTTGCTGGAGTCTTTTTGCTAGTATCCTATTTAAAATTTTTGCATCTATATTCATTAGGGAGATTGGTCTATAGTTTTCTTTCTCTGTTTTTGACCTGCCTGGTTTTGGAATCAGTACCATGTTTGTGTCGTAAAAGGAGTTTGGTAGAACTCCCTCTTTGCTTATTATGTCAAATAGTTTGTATAGTATTGGGGTTAACTGTTCTCTGAATGTTTGACAGAATTCACAGGTGAATCCATCAGGCCCTGGGGATTTTTTCTTAGGAAGTTCTTTGATGGCTTGATGGATTTCAATTTCTGATATGGGATTATTTAAGAATTCTATTTCCTCTTCTGTTAGTCTAGGCAGTTTGTATTTTTGTATATATTCATCCATTTCTCCTAAATTGGTGTATTTATTGCCATATAATTGGGCAAAGTAATTTCTAATGATTGCCTTAATTTCCTCCTCATTGGAGGTGCTGTCCCCCTTTTCATCTTTAATGCTGTGAATTTGCTTTTCTTCCTTCCTTTTTTTAATTAGATTGACCAGTACTTTGTCTATTTTGTTTGTTTTTTCAAAGTACCAGCTTCTTGTCTTATTTATTAAATCAATAGTTCTACACTTTCGATTTTATTAATTTCTCCCTTAATTTTTAGGATTTCTAATTTGGTTTTCTGCTGGGGGTTTTTAATTTGATCGCTTTCGAGTTTTTTCAATTGCATTTCCAATTGATTGATCTCTGCTCTCCCTTGTTTGTTAATATGAGCTTTCAGGGATATGAATTTGCCTCTGATTACCGCTTTGGCTGCATCCCAAAAGGTTTGAAAGGATGTTTCGCCATTGTCATTTTCCTTGATGAAATTATTAATTGTTTCTATGATTTCTTCTTTAGCTAAACGGTTTTGGAGTATCATATTGTTTAATTTCCAATTGGTTTTAGATTTGGTTTTCCATGTACCATTACTAATCATTATTTTTATTGCCTTGTGATCTGAGAAGGCTGCATTCATTATTTCTGCTTTTTTGCATTTGTGTGCTATGTTTCTGTGACCTAATGTATGGTCAATTTTTGTGAATGTGCCATGTGGTGCTGAGAAGAAGGTGTATTCCTTTTTATCCCTATTTATTTTTCTCCATATGTCTATTAATTCTAATTTTTCTAAGATTTCATTCACTTCTTTTACCTCTTTCTTATTTATTTTTTGATTTGATTTATCTAAATTTGATAATGGTTGGTTTAAGTCTCCCACTAGTATGGTTTTATTGTCTATTTCTTCCTTCAATTCTCCTAGTTTCTCCATTAGAAATTTGGGTGCTATATTATTTGGTGCATACATGTTGATTAATGATATTTCCTCATTGTCTAGAGTCCCTTTTAACAAAATATAATTACCTTCCCTATCCCTTTTGATCAGGTCTATTTTTGCATTGGCTTTATCAGATATCATGATTACCACTCCTGCCTTCTTTCTATCAGTTGAGGCCCAGAAGGTCTTACTCCATCCTTTAATTCTGACCTTGTGGGTGTCAACCCGCCTCATGTGTGTTTCTTGAAGACAACATATGGTAGGGTTTTGGATTCTAATCCATTCAGCTATTCGTCTACGTTTTATGGGTGAGTTCATCCCATTCACATTCAAAGTTATGATTGTCATTTGTGGACTCCCTGGCATTTTGATTGCCTTCCCTAATTCTAACCTTTTCTTCTTCGGCTCTACCTTTTAGTCCAGTGATTTACTTTGAATCAGTCCCCCTTGTCCCCTCCCTTGATGTTTCCCTTTTTAGTCCCTCCCTTTTTGTTCCCTCCCCCTGCCCCCTCTCTTTCCCTCCCTTTTTGTTCTCCCTCTCCCCCTCCCCCCCTTGGTTTTCCCTTCTCCTTACCCTTGTTGGGTAAGATAGAATTCAAGATCCCAATGGATCTGGATGTTTTTCCCTCTCAGAGTTGATTTCCCTGAGATTGAGGTTTAAGTAAACCCCCCCCTCTTCCTCTCCTTCTTATAGGAGTTTTCTTCCCCTCCCCTTCCCCTGTGAATCTTTGTGTGAGAACCATTATTCTATTTGGTCTTTCTTTACCCACTATTTATACATTACATTTTCCCCACATATTAGTATACATAGGTTGATATAAATGTAGTCCTTATAGAAGAGAGTTTGAGTAAAAGAAGATAACATTTTTCCCCTTTCCTTAATATTTACCTTTTCAGGTATTCCTTGCTCTTTGATTTTCGGTATCAAACTTTCCACAGAGCTCTGGTCTTTTCTTTGCAAAAAGTTGGAAGTCTTCTATTTTGTTGAATGCCCATACTTTCCCTTGGAAGTATATAGTCAGTTTTGCTGGGTAGCTGATTCTTGGTTGGAGACCCAGCTCTCTTGCCTTTCTGAAGATCATGTTCCATGCCTTACGATCATTCAGCGTAGAACTTGCAAGGTCTTGTGTGACCCTGATTGGCATTCCTTTATATCTAAATTGTCTTTTTCTGGCTTCCTGTAGGATTTTTTCTTTTGTTTGATAGCTTTGGAATTTGGCAATTACATTCCTGGGAGTTGTCTTCTGGGGGTTTAGTGTAGAAGGTGTTCTGTGAGCTCTGTCAGTGGATGTATTGCCCCCTTGTTCTAGAATCTCTGGGCAATTTTCTTTGATTATATCTTGTATCACCATGTCCAGTTTGGTGTTTATTTCTGGCTTTTCTGGGAGTCCAATTATTCTTAAATTTTCTCTTCTCCCCCTGTTTTCCAGATCTATCACCTTGTCGGTGAGATATTTTATGTTCTCTTCTAATTTCTTGGTGTTTTGGCTTTGCTTTATTAGTTCTTGCTTTAAAGCCTGGTTTTCTTTTACAGTTTGGTCAAACTGGTTTTGTAGATGCGTGAATTTCTTTTGCATCATTTCCCACTTTTCCTCCCAGAGGGCTTCCATCTTTTTGGTCCTTTCTGATTCAAATTCTTCATGGGTTTGTGGAGAGTTTCTATTTCCTTTGGAAGATTTTGGAGAATTTTCTTGTATATCTTCTTCTATCTGCTCTGTATTTTGTATTTTGGCTCCATAGAATGTGTCCAGAGTCGCCCCTTTCTTCTTATTTTTCTTGGTATTTTGGGGCTTCTGTGCTTCTGTGGAGTTTGTCATCTCTGAACGTGGAGGATTGGCTTTTCTTGTCTTTGTCTGGTGATCCGAGGCTTTAGTCCTGGGCAGATGTTGGTTCTATGAGCGTTCCCTGGGTTAAACTGAATATGCCTCACTGGAACTGGAATGGAAGGGTCGGACCACGAGGCCACACTCTCCCCCTGGCTCGATTTCCGGAAGTTGCCTTCAGAATCCCTGGCCGTGAGGCTGTTTCGTAGGCCTGCGGGGGGATGGGCTGCCGCTTCCCCAAGCTCCGAGAGCACAGACTTTCACTGAGACTTGGATAGCAGGATCCAGCCCGTGAGGCTGTCTTGCCCGCCCTGAGGGTTGCTGTTGTTTTGACCAGCTCTCTGCAGCGGAGGCCCCAGGCAGTAACTTTCACCCGGACCGACCAGCTCTTTGCAGAGGAGGCCCCAGGCAGTAACTTTCACCCGGACTGGGACTTGGGTAGAAGACCCTGAGGGTTGTTGTTCCTCAGACCCTGCTCTCTGAGCCCAGCGCGGATGCCTTTTGTTCATCTTTTACCAACTGATCAATGCTGTTTTTTAAAGTGTTATTTTCTTCAATATTTTTGTACCTACTTTAACAAGCTATTATTTTTTCAGGATTATCTTGTATTACTCTCATTTTTTAAAAATTTTCTTCTACCTCTCTTTGATATTCAAAATCCCTTTTCATCTCCCTTATTAATTAATTCTTCCTCTGCATGAGAATAATACAAATTTTTCTTATAGTCAATGGATGCAATAGTATTGATTAACTGTCTTCTTCTAAGTTTTTGTTTTAATGTTTCAACAAAATAACTTGCTTTGTTGAGTTTCTTTTTTATTGTTGTTTGCTCATTTCCCAGGCTATTTTCTTTTCTTTTAACTTAAAAAAGTAACTCTTACAGGTGGATACATTTCCTCTGGTGAAGAGAACATTATTCCAATCTTCAGTTTCCTTTGTAAAGCTGCCTTCAGAGGTAGCTCTGGGGATCAATGACTTTTCAATTGTTCCAAGTTGGAGTGATCTAAGGAACAACATGTTTAATACTCTCATTGCCTGTGTTCTTGTCTCTGAGCAACCACCAGAACTCTTTTTCAGCTTGGAATTGTGACCAGCTTCTCTTGCTCCTTTCAGCCTCTAGTGCAAGTGTATACCAATGCTCCTTCTTACCTTGGGACTATCACCCAAGACTACAACCTTGGGCTCTATATGGATAATGAAGTAAGAGACTTGAATCTAGAGCCTATCCCTCCTCCACTTCACTGGCTCTAGCTGAGATCTCCATAAGACTTGTCTAGTAATTTTGTGGCTTCCAATTCCTGTTGCTATGGTGGGACCTGTCTTGGCATGTTGCTTTATGCTCCATATCCAACTTGGTGCAATAAATCTTTTGTGCCAGTCTTCTAAGATTTTTTGGAGTGAATGGTTATTTCACTCTGTCTTTTAGTGGGTTGTGGGATGTCCAAATAGATGTTTGGAAGGTAATTTTGTAGAAATTTGTGGGTCTGTTTACCTACTCAGAAATCTTTCTTCTACACCTTGAAGAGCTTTCAGCCAGTTCTTCTTAATGAAAATGTCTTCTCTCTGGCATTAAATCCAGTTCCCTGTGTATATATAGCTTATATATATATATATATATATATATATATATATATATATATATATATATATATGCATAGTTCTTTGAAAGTTGTTTTCCCACCTTAAAAATGGGCTTCTTTAGGATAAGGGGGAACTTAAAAATTTTTTTAACATAGCTCCTGGCACACAGTAGGCATATAAAATATTGATTAACTTCACTTGTATTTCTTCTGTAAAGGTGAGAAGCAGAATAATGTATGGAAAATAGCAGTGGTGTTGGATATGATCCTAATAATTTCCATGAGGAATAATTTTACTGACCACATTAAAGAATTTTTTGAGGAAAACTTTGTTAAAACAATATATTCACATGAGTTTTAATAATTAATTTTTTAAAACAACACATCCAACTAATTATCATTATTTTTCCCAGAAGATAAATCCAGGGAAGAATAGCTTGTATTCTTTATTCATTTCCTAACTTCCTTGCTGTCAGAGGGATAATGTGATGAGAAAGAAAATCGAATTTTGAAGAAAGTGATTGTTTTTGAAATATATTTCTAATATTCTCATATTTATAATGCTATCCTGTTTGGATATAAAATCATTGATGTTATGATCCATTTCTTCTCTGTCAAATAAGGATTTGAGTATAGATCCCATCATTGTCATTGGATTAGCAGGGTATTTTTCAAGAGTTTTCTTTGAATTGTCATGCAATCATAGGATTTACAGATTGTAGAGTTTACCAAGAACAACAAATCTAATTTTAAGCTATAATTATGACCTGTTTTTATAAATAATAAGGTAATTATTCTATATTCTCTTTCTGAGATGTTATTCTATACTCTATATCTGAAAACTCCTATTTTGAGTTTTCATTCCCATTTTGAAGAGCATATATTTGATATCACCTACTTTATGTATTATCATTGGTTTTCCCTCATAATGGAAATATTCTCCTTCCTTGCTTTTTACCTACTGATTTTCTGGCTTTTATCAAGTCCCCGCTAAAACCATAATTTTTTCATGGGGCCTTTTTTGGACCTCATTAAAGGTAGAGCCTTTTCTTTATCATCATCACCATTTTATGTTGTACATCTGTTATTTAATTAATTATTTTAATACATATTGCTTTTATACATTACTTTCATAATAGGATGGAATGATAATATAACTATAGCAGTGGTTTGTATTAGAAAGACTTATACAATATGATTAATTCCAATTTGTATGTTACTATTTAGTGCTCAGCATACGTGTTCCCTTCTAGTTCATTTTTCTTCAATAAATTATGTGAGGATATATGAGAATGAAATTTAATTCACATATCTTTATTCCCTTTTTGAACCACATTTTTACCTACTCTTTTCTCATATTTTTTCTGTTGTCTATCAAGTATATATTGATTTAATTTGAGGGTCAATCAACAATGATTTATTAAGCATCTACCATATGACAGCTATCATTCTCAGTACAAAAACAAAAGTTAAAAAATTATCATCTTTGAGGAAGTCTGAAAGCCCTGTAAATCCAATAGAGTATGGAGATGATGATGATGAGGATTAGAATAATAATTTATAAATATATTTAGAGATCATAAAGTTTTTTTAAATCTATTAACTCATTTGAGTATCATAATAATCATATGAGTTTCTAAAAGTATTATTTATTTTATAGGTGATGAAATTGGGGATCAGAGATTTAAAGACTTATTCATTGTCACAAAGTTGGTGTCAAACTGAGCAAATCTATGCTACACAGAAATTATCTTAAATAAGGCAATTGACCTTGCAAAGCCACCAGTCCAATTTAAGTTGAATATAGATTTTATCTTATTAAATATATATATCCTTTTCCTCCAAATATCATTGCATTGCAGCATCCTAGGTCATACCGCCTCTTAATAGAGATTATATGTGTTTAATATTGGTAGAATCCTAATCTAGGATAAACTGAGATTACTGAAAGGTTATGTAAAGAGAGAAAACAAAGAAATAAAAAGAAAATATAAGTGCTTTTTAAAGCTCATGTAAGAAAAGTTTCCATAATGGGTTTCTTACAATCTAGTCCAATAATGTTTCCTTTTCCCCAAATATTGAGGACAAAGACCTAATGCAGAAGAATATGTTTGACATTCAAATGGCAGTTTACCACTTTCTAAGTACCAACTAATTTCTCTAAAAGCTTTATGTGGAGATGCATAAAAATCCATTAAATACACACACACACACACACACACACACACACACACACACACACATATATATATATATATATATGATCTTATGAATTCTTAAATTCTTAACATAATTGACATTTGCTCTCTAAGTAGGAAAGGAAATTATGTTCAACAAATTAATGTTAAAGAAATCAAATTAAAATAAACCTAACTATAAAATATCCCAATAATGTTTATACTCTTCAAGAAATCTATTGTAGAGAGCTTACCTTGTGAATGCATTTTGACTATTGAATAAATAAAACAAATAAGATATGAGTTTCATGCTTCTGTACTTTGAGATATGTCAGCAAAATTCCCCAATGGGCATGAAGACTTATGAATACCAAAAGAGCTTTGTATCATGAGGTTGAGTATCTGGTATGCACATTTTAGACTTGTTTCAGAAGAATTTAAATGTCTTTTATCGGGATGCACAGAAGTTTTGCTACTAGATGTCAGCTGAAAACAAAAACAAAAGGAACAGTTCATGAGCAGCACAAGTCAGTGAAAAACATTAAATATGAAATACAAAATGGAATTCAAAGTGGTATAGACATTATTTAACTTCCAGATTGCATTTTAAAAAGATTACTTAGCTATTAAGATCCTGTGCATCCTAGAATTAGGGCAGAGTTCCATGGTGGTGAGGGAGTCTGTCAACAAAGCTGTTTATGATTTCTCACTGGGGGTCCTTAAGAAAACAGAGTCTATGCATATGTGTATATGTGTGTTTGGGAGAGGAGAAGTAGGCATGGGGGTGTTGGAAAGAGATGGAAGAGAGATTACAATTGTCATTCTCTACTATTAATCTTTTTTTATTTTTCCTTAATTGCCCTCAGTATTTTTGTACAGAACATCATGACTGTTTTTTTTTAATGCTTTAACCAAGAATCAAAAAAAAAAAAGAAAAACTTGGCAAAAATAGTAATGGCAGATGAGAAGCAAATGCCAACCTGTAAAGATAAGAACTGGGCTACCGTGCAAGGTTAGTGTGTGTGTGTATGTGTGTGTGTGTGTGTGTGTGTGTGTGAGAGAGAGAGAGAGAGAAAGAGAGAGAGAGAGAGAGAGAGAGAGAGAGAGAGAGAGAGAGAGAGAGAGAGAGAGATCTATTATCTTTGTAGTTCAAATAATTGTTCTTATTAGATAGGGCTAAGCTTTTTAAATTTCTATTTTGGTAAGAGAGAAAAAATATTAACCCTTCCCTCTAAAGTCTTTAAATCTCAGTCTTTAGCACTAGAAGCTTTGCATTTAGGTCTCATTATTTGTAGTATATAATTAAGTTCTATGATAAAGGAAAATGTATTCTTTGGTTGAAAAGAATATTTAATTTAAATGGTTGCATATGTGATCATTTGTGAGACTAATAATTTAAGATTTTTGAGATTATTGCACTATGTGCAACCTGAATTTTATTAGAACATAAGTTGTTCTATGAGTATATTTAAATTAATAATTTGTCATTTAAAAGACTATATTTACAAAATTAAAAAGAATTATATGTTATATATAGTAACAATGGAAGTTCATTTTCATTTATTTTAAAGTTTATAAGACACTTTCCCCCAGTAACCATATAAATAATATAATGGAAGTTTTATCATCCACATTTTATAGATTTAAAAACTGAGGAAAGCTAAGCAGATTAATGAATGGAGAGTCAGGCCTAGAGATAGGAGGTCATGGGTTCAAATGTGTCCTCAGACATCTCCTAGATATGTGACCCTGGGCAATTCACTTAACCCATTTGCCTAGCCCTTACCTACTCTTATGCCTTGGAATTTATTCTTAGTGTTGATTCTAAGAGAGAAAGTAAGAATTTGTTAGAAAATGAGGCAATGAAGTCTTACTTAAGAAGAATATTTATTCTGCTAATATCCTTTCAAAGCAAATCAACCTCATTTTTTCTCTCAATTCTTCTCTTTCTCTTTAAAAGTGAAGACCATTCCAAAAATTTATTAAATATAAACAACACTCCTTAAAAGGATCCTAGAATTATTATATAACCTAATTTTCTATTATGTCTTCTAACATCTACTTTCCTATATGATAATGAATCTTGCACTTCCATAGAATATCAAATTTTACAAAATTCCTTTCTTACAACAACCCTGATCAGAAAACACTCAAAGAACTTTTTTTTTTAATTTACAGATGATGAGCCTGAGTCTTATAGAGCTAATATGCCTTTCAGGAGGCTACATGAACGTTGATTATTTGAGATAGGACTCTAATTCAGTTTTTTTCTCCAATTCTATCATTCTTTCAACTACCCTTTGATGTCATAATTGTAATAGATTTGCCAAAAGAAGACTTGGAAGAAAAATATTTTTTGGAATCTTTAAGGAAATATCAATTTATACTCCCCATTTTGTATGTCAAGAAGCAGACTTGCATTTATATAGATTTATAACCTCCAAGATGAAATCAGTCATTAACCTTGTATTAAAAGTGTAAATCAGGCATGCAATTTTATTCTTGAAAGATGGTAAATTGAGATAATTCTTATGGGATCAAACTTATAATGCTTAGCTGAAAACCTAAAAAAATCAATTCATTGAGAAATCCTTATCCAAAGCAACAAGAAATTTCCTTTGAAAGCATACTGTAATGAATCCTGAGTTCTAGTTACATTTTGTCAATGTCACTACAGAAGCCATAATCCATTATGGTGCAAGGGATAGAAAGCATAGCTAAATAAAGGTACTAATTTTTATTGAAGAATATGTGTTTATTGTGGGAACAATGATAATCAAAATTGGAAACAATTCTTATTCCAAATTGTGAGTCAATGAGGTCTTCTTTACCTTAAATTTTCCATCATATATTTTTTTAATTTTTAAAATTAATTTATTTAGCCAATTTAGAACATTATTCCTTGTTTCAAAAATCATATTCTTTCCCTCCCTTCCCACTGGGTATTACATGTGTCCATGATCAAAACCTATTTCTATGTTGTTAGTGTTTACATTAGGATGTTCATTTAGAGTCTACATCCCCAACCATATCCCCTCAACTCATGTAATCAAGCAGTTGTTTTTCTTCTGTGTTTCTATTCCCACAATTTTTCTTCTGAATGTGGATAGTGTTCTTCCTCATAGGTCCCTCCAAGTTGTTCACAATCACTGCATACACTATTGGAGAAGTTCTTTACATTTGATTGTATGACAGTGTATCAGTCTCTGTGTAAAATGTTCTCCTTGTTCTGATCCTTTTGCTCTGCATCATCAGTTCATGGAGGTCTTTTCATTTCCCATGGAATTCCTCCAGTTTAGCACAATAGTATTCCATCACCAACATAAACCACAATTTTTTGGCCATTCCCCAATTGAAGGGCATCCCCTCATTTTCCAATTTTTGCCACCACAAAGAGCACAGCTATGTGTATTCTTCTACAAGTCTTTTTCCTTATTAGCTCTTTGGGGTATAAACCCAGCAGTTCTATGGCTGGATCAAAGGGCTCACAATCTTTTAGCACCCTTTGGGCATAGTTCCAAATTGCCCTCCAGAAAGGTTGGATCAATTCACAACCCCAACAGCAATGCATTAATATTCCATCTTTGCTGCATCCCCTCCAGCATTCATTACTTTCCATTGCTCTCTCCATCATATATTTTGCCCAAGTTTTTTTTTCTTTTTCTTTATAGTATCCATTTTGGATTTTTATGCCAAAGTTATAAATTTGAAAATCTGTGATAGTTCTGCAAATGTATGTACAAATATATTCAAAAGTTTAATGAAAAACAATTTGTTCTGATGTTCATAATTTGGAAATAAAATGAATGTTTTATAAAAATATAAATATATGACATGTTTCCTCCAATTTTTTGGTTGAATAAATGTTTTGAAGTTGCTATTTATCAAGGTTGCTTGTCTACAGGAATAAGATTCACTGAGTAATAGATCTTTCTAGTTTGCCTTTGTTGGCAGTTATAGTTGTGAATTTTATTTTTTTTTCCTTTTTTAAAAATCACTTTGCACAGAAAACAGGGATTTCAGAGAGGAATGAGGAGCTACTTCAATGACTCTAGTGAAACAGCTGTCATAAGATTTCTGATGAGTCAAATTTGGGATGTGGAATGTCAGTTAATTTTAATCCAAGTTAACTAAACTTTATCCATCTCTCCTCTTCTTCGTCTCTTAGATCAAAATATCTTTTGAATGACAAATGGGAACTTATTTTAAAACTAAAACCATACT
Source organism: Monodelphis domestica (assembly GCF_027887165.1). Lineage (NCBI taxonomy): Eukaryota > Metazoa > Chordata > Mammalia > Didelphimorphia > Didelphidae > Monodelphis > Monodelphis domestica. Next base: position 558,960,051 of record NC_077227.1, read on the forward strand.
ATCTAGTAACTTAGAGTTTGTGTAAACCTTTGCATTTTCAAGAGCATCAAACTTAAAAGTGTTTCTCTCTGTTTGAAAAATCAATGAAGCTTAAAGAAATCTGTTTACTGGACAGAGCTTTTAAAGAAATAAAGCCTTCTCTCCAAGTTCAACAAATTTCTTGAATATGGAAATGTTGACAAACAGCTGTACAGTTAAAAAGAATAAGGTAGTTATTGCTAAATTTGCAGAAAATTCTTTTCTTTCCCCAGGAAACAAATGAGCTTAATATTATATACTATTATAAATATAATATATATATATAGTATTCATTTAAATTTTAAAATATCTACCTATATTTGATTATTAAGTCAATCCAACTCACCATCATCAATGCTGATTCTACATCAGAGAGCAGGAGCCTCCAAAGTCCACAACCTTTATCCTCCATCTACAGGAAGTACTTAATGACAGGAAGTCAGTGGGATCTTGGGATATTTAGTTAATTTTTAGGGTTACAGATTTTCAATCATACAAAGGTCAGTTATTAAACTTTCTTTGTACCAACTATGTTCATATCTCAGTAGGCTATATTAGGCCTTAAGAAATAGTACTTAAAATAAATAATGATAGAAATAAAAATAAAAAAGAAATAAAAGACTTTTAAAAAGTTTTTTTAATCTTAAGAGGGAAAGAAAAAAAGCAAAAGCAAAAAATCTCTTTCTGTAATACCTAGAGATAGAAAAAGGCATAAATTGTATTTTCACAAACATAGTTCCAAAATACTTGGGAAACTACTTCTGATTGAGGAAATCTCTTGATAGACTTGATGATAGTTCAGATGTTTTGTAATTCAATTGGTTTGGGGGAGTATGATAAGAAGACTCCCTCTATGAATTAAGATATGTAACTTTTGACAATAATATTAGATATTTACTTGAGGCACTGAGAGTTTAACAGGTTCATTCAGATTCTTAAAATCAATATAGTCCAGAAGTAAAAATTTAACCTAGATCTTCCTTAATCCTAACCTGCCTTTCTGTTCACTCTATCACACTCTGATAAACTAAATAATTAGAAGCTGGTAGTCATCTAAAGAAACTTAACTTTGATATCAGCCAATCAAGTTAACTCCAGGGGAAAAATTGAGTTTGTTTCATAAATAATAGTTAGCATAAATATGGTACTTTAAGGTTTACAAAAAGATATATGTATACTATCTCATATGATCCTCACAACAAATTTGAATTAAATGCAATTATTACTACTATTATTGTTTCTGTCAAAGGAAATTGAATCTGAAAGGTTAAGTAGTTTCCTCAGAGTTCTATATAATAAGATAGTGAGGAAGTAAATCCATCGAGGTCTCTCAATCATGAAGTCAAGAATTTAATACTTACTATAATGGGCAAGTCACTTCTACAATCTGTTTCCATTTTCTTCTCTGTAAAATGATGTCATGACACTTAAGGATATTTAATACCCTTTTGGATTTGTAGTCTATCCTCTTTTAAATATTTTGAAATATATTTTATATAAATAAATGTTTCCAAATTGAATATGAAAACATTAACAATCATGCTTTAAAATTTTGATTACCAAATTATCTCCCTCCTTTTTACTCCTTTCTCCAATTTCAGAAGGTAAATAATTTGATATTGATTATACAAATGAAGTCATGCAAAATATGTTTCCAAAATGACTATGTTGAAAAAAGAAAACACAGATTAAAAAATTAAGCAATAAAATGATAGTAAATAAAAATTGTGCTTCAATATATATTTAGAGTTCATCAATTGTTTCTCTGAAGGATAGTCTTTTTCATTACAGATCCTTTGGAATTGTCTTAAATAATTATGCTGAGCTTAGTAGGTATCTTTCACTGTTGATTATCCTTGCAATATCACTGTTATGGTATAAAATGTTCTTCTGTTTCTCACTCTATTTTACATCAGTTCATATAAATCTTTCCAATTTTTTTTCTTGAAACTACCACTTCATCATGTCTTATAACACAATAATATTTCATTACAACTATATAAGACAACTTGTTCAGTTAAACTGTTTTCTAGGGGGAGGAGTCAAGATGGAGGCATAGAAGGAGAAGAAGTTCAGACCTCTGTATACCCTCCCTTACAGATCACAAACTGAACATTCCTAGGGGACTGAAAATCAAACCTAACAACAAGACAGAGCCTAAGAACCCTCCTGCTGGACTCAAATTCAAAACGTACACCCCCCACCCCCAAAAGCCAGAATCTGAGAATACTCAGGTTTAAGGGAAAGGCAGAAGGAAGTTCACAAGACCCCTCCCCCCACCCACCCAAAGCCCTGAAACTCCAGCAGCAGTGAGAATCTCTGGGCAGTCAAAGGCAATTGTCTGGAGGGTGTGCCTTGTGGGCAGGACTGTGTCAAGCTCAGAGTGTCAAACATAGATGGCAGGGAAGGATCTAGAAAGGGAACACAGAGTTGGAAGCCTGGCCAGAGCTGTGTAGATTCTCCATATTTTCTCCAGCATTACAGAGAGTGTAGGCCTCAGAGCACACCCAGCCCAACCAAGCTGAACTTAATCCCATCAAAAGTCTTCAGAACTCAGGGTAGCCCAGGCTCCACATCCCTCCCCCATTGTCTGCTGAACATTAATCGAATCAAAAGCCTCCAGAGGACAGGGAAGCTTAAGCCCCCAACAAACCTCCTCCACAGACTGCACCAAGAGATATTCTGTCAAAGCTCTAAGAGGGGAGACTGACAGAAGTCCCCCCCCAAAAAAACAAAAAAAATGAGAGTAGCAAGAAAACTGATAAATACGGGGAGCAAAGAAAGGATGAATATGAGGAAACAGCAGAAAAATAAGAAAGGAATTGCAATAGATACCTTCTATACAGTGAATATAAAAGAGGGGGAGGGATCAGCAAATAATAAATCAGATATCCCAGTTAATTGGATACAGGCTTTGGAAGAACTCAAAATGCAATTCAAAGAGATAGGGAAGGTAATTATATCCACATAAAAGGCTGTATAAACAATTAGGAAATATCCATACTCAACATGTATGCACCAAAAGGCATAGCATCCAAATTTCTAAAGGAGTAACTAGTGGATGTCAAGGATGAAATAGATAAAACACTATACTAGTGGGAGACCTGAACCTTCCTCTATCTGAACTACATTAATCAAACCAGAAAAATAAATAAGAGGTAAGAGAAGTGAATGAAATCTTAGAAAAATTAGTTAGTAGACATGTGGAGAAAAATGAACAGGGACAAAAAGGAGTATACCTTCTTTTCATGGTACATTCACAAAATTGAGCATATGTTAGGGCATAAAACATTGCAAATAAGTGAAAAAGAGCATAAATAATAAATCCAACCTTCTCAGATTACAATGAAATGAAAATAATAATTAGTAAGGTAACAACATGGAGAGGTAAATCAAAAACTTATTGGAAATTAAACCATATGATACTCCAAAACCAGTTACTGTGTAAACCTTAAAATTTCTTAGACTTATGAATGTTGGAAATTTCCCCATTGGGAAATTTCATACTTAAAAAATATCTCCTACTGATAGTAAGAACTCTATTGGAATATGAAACTCCTTGATTTGGGAGGATCCTTCTCCTCCCTACTTAAGACTACTTTAGGACAGAAACCTTTTGCTAAACAATGGGAAGGGCTTTGACCTATGCTTAAGCATAGAACAGGAAGTTCTTTGAGTCATGATTGATTTTAGAATTGATACAATAGAGATACTTGGAATGACTGAACCAGGTCTTGGAAACTACAATCTCCACCCTACTCAGAGTAACAGGATTTAGGAAGGGCTGCAGCAAAGATCAAGATTTAATTATTTGAGAATATGACCTTCAACAGACATGTGCAAAGCCTCAGTATTTGGTAATTATTTTTTCTATTTTATAAAATAATTATTTGTTCATTTGATTGGCATGACACTGAACAAGTAAATTTACTTAGAATTATAATTTTATTGTATTGTTGCAGCCTGTCCATGAATAATTAATAATTATCCAATTATTTAGGCTCATCTCTATTTGCATGAAAAATATTTTAGGTTTGTATTCATTTCATTCCTGGGTTTGTCTTCTCAGGTAGACTCTAAAATATTTTATATTGTCTACAGTTAATTTACATGAAGTTTCTCCATATTTCATTTCTGTATCTTGTTAGCAGTATATAGAAATTATAATTATTTGTGTGAATTTATTTTATATTATATAACCTTGCAAATATTATTAATTGTTTCAATTGGCTTTTTAGATGATTCTATAGGGTTCTGCTTTACATTTTCTTATCATCTCCAAAGAGTGATATTTTTATTTTCTCTGCTTATTTTTATTCCATCCATTTCTTTTTCTTGTCTTGTTAAAATAACTAGCTTTTCCAATCCAGTACTGAAGGCTTCATGAACATCCCTACTATAAACAATATTTGCTCTTGTTTTTGGATAAATACTACAGATCATTTTAAAATAGTGCATTAATTCTTATGCTTTCTAATGTTTTTAATAGGAATAATTGTTAACAATATTATCATCTGTGAATCTGAGAAGATTGTATTTTTGTAAATATTCATCTATTTCATTAAGATTTTCAGTTTTATTGGCAGATAATTGGGCAAAATAAATTGCTACTCATTTGATTTTATTTTTGTCACTGATACATTCATCCAATTACTTTTTTAAAAATTTTGTTTTATTTTGTTTTTATTTGATTTTATTTCATCAATTTAGAACATTATTCTTTGGTTACAAGGATCATATATTTTCACTCCCTCCCCTTCACCCACCCTTCCTGAAGACAGCACACAATTAGACTGGGTATTACATGTGTCCTTGATCAGAACATACTACCATTTCATTGATGTTTGCACTAGGATGATCATTTCGAGTATATATCTCCAATCATATCCCTTCAACCTATGTGATCAAGCAGGTGTTTTTCTTTGGTGTTTCTACTCCCACAGTATTTCCTTTGAATGTGGATAGTGTTCTTTCTCGTAGATCCATCCAAATTCTTCAAGATCACTGTATTGCCAGTAATGGAGAAGTCCTTTATATTTGATTGTACCACAGTATATCAGTCTCTGTGTATAATGTTCTCCTGGTTCTGCTCCTTTCACTCTGCACCAATTCCTGGAGGTCATTACAGTTCTCATGGAATTCCTCCACTTTATTATTCCTTTGAGCACAATAGTATGCCATCGCCAATATATAACACAAGTTGTTCAGCTATTCCCCAATTGAAGGGCATCCCCCCATTTTCCAATTTTTGGCCACCACAAAGAGAGCAGCTATGAATATTTTGTACATGTCTTTTTCCTTATTATCTCTTTGGGGTACAAACCCAGCAGTTCTATGACTGGATCAAAGGGCAGAGAGTCTTTTATCGCCTTTTGAGCATAGTTCCAAATTGCCCTCCAGAATGCTTGGATCAATTCGCAACTCCACCAGCAATGCCTTTATGTTCCAACTTTGTCACATCCCCTCCAGCATTCATTACTTTCCTTTGCTGTCATGTTAGGCAATCTACTAGGTGTGAGGTGATACCTCAGAATTATTTTGATTTGCATCTCTCTTATTATAAGAGATTTGGAACACTTTTTTCACGTGCTTATTAAAAGTTTTGATTTCTTCATCTGAAAATTGCCTATTCATGCCCCTTGCCCATTTATAAATTTGAGAATGCTTTGAATTTTCATACAATTGATTTAGCTCTTTATAAATTTGAGAAATTAGACCTTTGTCAGAGGTCTTTGTTATGAAGATTGTTTCCCAATTTGTTGCTTCCCTTCTAATTTTGGTTACGTTGGTTTTGTCTGTACAAAATTTTTTAATTTAATGTAATCAAAATTATTTATTTTACATTTTGTGATTTTTTTCTAACTATTGCTTTGTCTTAAAATCTTTCCTTTCTCAAAGATTGGACATGTATACTATTCTATTTTCACATAATTTACATATAGCTTCCTTCTTTATAATCAGATCATTCATCCATTCTGAGGTTATCTTGGTGTAGGGTGTGAGATGCTGATCCAACCCCAATATCTCCTTTACAGCCTTCCAATTTTCCCAGCAGTTTTTATCAAATAGTGGATTCTTGTCCCCAAAGCTAGGGTCTTTGGATTTGTCATAGACTGTCTTGCTGAGGTCATTTACCCCAAGTCTATTCCACTGATTGTCCTTTCTATCTCTTAGCCAGTACACTATTGTTTTGATGACCATTTCTTTACAGTATAGTCTGAGATCTGGTACTGCAAGGCCCCCTCCCTATGCATTTTTTTTCTTTATTTCCCTGGATATCCTTGATTTTTTCTTTCAAATGAACTTTGTTATGGTTCTTTCTAATTCGGTAAAAATGTTTTTTTGGTTGTTTGATGGGTATGGCAATAAATAAGTAAATAAGTTTGGTTAGGATGGTCATTTTTATTATGTTAGCTCATCCTACCCATGAGCAGTTAATTTTTCCATTGTTTAGATCTAGTTTTAATTGTGTGCAAAGGCTTTTATAGTTGTGTTCATATAGTTCCTGTGTTTGTCTCAGTAGATAGATTCCTAAGTACTTCATATTGTCTATGGTAATATTAAATGGAATTTCTCTTTCTAATTCTTGCTGCTGAGATGTGTAAGAGATATATAGAAATGATGATGACTTAGGTGGTTTTATTTTGTATTCTGCAACTTTGCTAAAATTTTTGATTATTTCTACTAGCTTCTTAGTGGATTTTCTAGGCTTCTTTAAGTAGGCTATCATATCATCCACAAACAGTGATAGCTAGGTCTCCTCATTGCCAATTTTAATACCTTCAATTTCTTTTTCTTCTCTAATTGCTACTGTTAGTGTTTCTAATACAATGTTAAATAATAAAGGTGATAATGGGCATCCTCATTTCACTCCTTTTCTTATTGGGAAGGTTTCTAGTAGATCCCCATTGCAATTGATGTTTGCTGATGGTTTTAGATATATATTGTTTATTGTTTTTAGGAAAGGTCCTTCTATTCCTATACTTTCTAGTATTTTTCTGCATCTATTGAGATAATCATGTGATTTTTGTTTGTTTGCTTGTTAATATGGTAAATTATGTGGTTGGTTTTCCTAATATTGAACCATGCTTGCATTCCTGGTATGAATCCTACCTGGTCATAGTGAATAACCCTTGTGATCACTTGCTGGAGAGTTTTTGCCAGAATCCTATTTAAGATTTTTACATCTATATTCATTAAGGAGATTGGTCTATAGTTTTCTTTCTCTGTTTTTGACCTGCCTGGCTTTGGGATCAGTACCATGTTTGTGTCTTAAAATGAATTTGGTAGAACTTCTTCTTTGCTTATTCTGTCAAATAGTTTCTATAATATTGGGATTAGTTGTTCTTTGAATGTTTGATAGAATTCACTTGTGAATCCATCAGGCCCAGGGGGTTTTTCTTAGCGTCTACACTCTTCAGCCTGCTGGGGTTTCAGGTTTAGCTGATCTCAAGGGTAGGTCTTTGATAGTCTTAGTCAGCTGCCAATGACCTAGAGGGGCTCCTCACTAACTCTAGAGGTGCCTCTTGCTCACTCACTGATTCTAGCATGAGCTGGCTCTGACTCTGGCTCTGTAGATTGGGTGGAGGAGTGTGGATCAGCTAGTGTTTTGGTGGAAGCTTTTTTACCTGCTTATAGTGTGGAAATTCCCAAATACCACATACCTTCAATGCTGTGCCCTACTTTAGAGTCACTTTGTTCAGATGAATGTGTTTTATTGTTTGTTTTGCTTTTTGAGGTAGTCTATATGGGTAGGTAGTAAGGAGAAGAAGAGTCCTGCGTCTAGACTGCTGCCATTTTTATCCGGAAATCCAATTCATTTACTTTTAAATGCCAACACTTTAGTTCTCTTTCCTTTTAATAATTGAATTAGCCATTTTTTCTATTTTATCCACCCCCCCCCATAAAAACAGGTATTAGTTGTATATGTTACTTCATTTTTTAACTTTCAATCAACCTATCGTTTGAATTTCAGGATTTGTTGTTCAACACTAGATTTTATTTTTTCTTAGGTTTTGTGTGTGTGTGTGTGTGTGTGTGTGTGTGTGTGTGTGTGTGTGTGTGTGTCTGTGTTATACCAAATTCATTGTTCTGATCTTTCTCACTTTTACTGATGCATCTCTTTTGAGCTAAACATTTCTCCTAAGTACTATTGGTCGCATTTAACAAAATTTGGAATTTTATCTCACTGATATAATTCATTGTTTATATGATTTTAACCATGATCTACTCATTATTTAGAATATATAATTTAGTTTCAATTAATGTCTAATGTGCAATTCCACAGTCCTTTATTAAATATAATTCCACAGCATTATAGTATGAAAAGAGTGTGAAAGTGCCATGTATAGTTAAGAAAATGGGACATTTATCCCTTTTTCCTTTCAGTTTTTTTTCCAGAGAGATAGCATATATAATTTTCCTAAAGCTATATTCATCTTTTCAGCTTCTCCCTCCTGTATATTATGGTTACATTTATCTGTCTCTTTGATGGGAAAATTGGGGCCTTCTAAGAGTAGATTTTTACTATTTCTTCCGGAAATTAATTTATCTTTCCCTCTTGGAATATATATAATTTTTGTAGGTAGGTTAATCTTCTCTGTAATCTGTAAAAATTAAAAATGATCTCAAATAATAAAATATGATATTTTAAGAGACTTATTAGTGATAATTATAATATAATATAATATAATGTAATGTAATGTAATGTAATGTAATGTAATGTAATATAATATAATGTAATATAATATAATATAATATAATATAATATAATATAATATAATATAATATAATATAATATAATATAATATAATATAATATAATATAATATAATATAATATAATATAATATAATATAATATAATATAATATAATATAATATAATATAATATAATATAATATAATATAATATAATATAATATAATATAATATAATATAATATAATATAATATAATATAATATAGGAATAAAATGTAACAAAATTTTAAAAAATGTACCCATGGCTAATCTACATGTTAAAAAAACCCACTTACCACCACAGTCACAACCAAGGAAGCAAAGAGCATGAGACCAGGAGACCAACTCAATATATCCCTCTATCTACATCACCCTATAACAACAGGAAGTCAGTTGGCTTTAGGGCAACAGATTTCCAATTACACAATTCCCCATAAGATCCAGTGGAAGACTGGTCTCTCCAATGGATCTTGTAATCATAATCAACTATTAAATTATAATAATTCGGGAATAAAAGGGAAAAGAACAAAACAAATAATTGCTAGGTACATGGACAAAAAGCCAATTATGGGGCAGTTTTCTTTAGCATAAGTTTACATACAAAACAAATGTATTCAACTTCACACAGTTCAAATGCCACATCCCAAAGTTCACTCTGGATTTTCTGGTGCAGTGTGTCATCTGTGTAGGCATCTTTATGCACATTCTCCAAACAGTTCACTTTCTGGATCTGGAGAGGTGGCATGTTTTTTATCCTAAAATTATTCTCAAAAAGAATGTAAACTTTGCATTTTAGAATAATAATACACATGCCAGCTCTTTTGCATTTTGCAGTTTTCCACATCCTCTACTTTTAAAATCTTTTATGATTCTTCTTTAGGATACATATTATTTCAATGCTTCCTGTCTTATTGTTAGAATTTTTATTCCCTTTGACCTGGGAGCTCCAAAATTGGCTATAATATTTCTGGAAATTTTCTTTTTGTTATCTCTTTCATGTGAGGATTGATGATTTTTCCCCATTTCTACTTAATACACTAGAGCTAAGTTATAGAGACAATTTTCTTTGAAATGTTCCTAAATATCATGCTAGGTTATTTCTTTGTTCATGGATTTCAGGAGTCAAAATTTAAATTTTTTCTCTTCAATTTATTTTCCAGTTCTGCTCTTTTTCCAATTCTTTATTTCACATTTCTCTTTTTTATTTTTTAGACTTTGTTATATTGTTCCCTTATGTCTCAAAGATTCATTATATAATTATATATTTATATATAATTTCTAAGTACTTAGTTTCTTCACAAGCTCTCTTTTTTTTCCTTTGGCCAATTCTATTTTTGTTATTATTTTCTTTAGTATTATTGTGCTTATTTTACCAAGATTTTAATTGCCTTTTTGATATTGTTCTTCCTTTAATTTATTTACCTAATTGTTCTGCTAGCACTCTTATTTGATTTTGAATATAATTTTTAGCTCTTCAAGATTTCTCTTTGGGTTTTATATAAAAATCACTTTTTTATTTGTGAGTTTGCTTTTAGGTATTTTTACTTCATTATATTTTGAGTTTATTTCCTGATTTTCTCTGTTACTATAGTAGAATTTTATTGGCAGTTTCTTTTCTTGTGATTGTTGTTTACTTATTTACCCATCCCTTTTCTTGAGGTCAGACATTTTGTTAATATTGGATTCTGTTCTTGGCATGTGTGTGGAGGCACTGTGTCAAGATTTAAATTTTTTCCACTCCTTTTTAGATATGAGGATTTGGGGATTTTTACTATTTCAAGAGATGTATGTTCTGTGAAGATTGGACTTGGCTCTCCCCTGACTGTAACAATGAAGGTACTTAGCTCTTCTCTGATTGTCAAGATCTAAATTTTAATTGGTCTCTTTTTAGATTTTAATGCCTGTAAGTGTAAACACCCTACTTAAAAGTTAAGTATGGAGACCGGCCTATTTTTAGGTTCAATAAGAAAATGTGCAAACACTGTACTTAAAAGTTAAGTATGAAGCTCTGCCTATTTATATATAAGCACCAAAAGTGCAAATATCCCACTTAATCACAAAGTGGGAGTCCTAGAACAGATTGTCAGCTGTGATTGGTAGATGTGGAACTAGGGGAAGTGACACAAGAGAAAAATGCTTTTAAAAGAGAGTGCTACACAGAGTTTGGACATTCTTGGAGTGGAGTTCAACTTGGACTTCCACTTCTGCTGGATTAAATTATTCATGCTTTGGAGGTGAGGCTGGTGAAGAGGGGCATAAGGATCTTCTGGCTAGACTGACACTTGGTAAGTGAAAAGTTGACTTTTACTTGCTGGATTTTCTGAAGAGACCTCCTTTGTCCTCAGCTTTGCTGAAGCCAGCTGAAACTAATTCTCCCTGCCCAGAGAGGCTGGAGTAAATTACTTAGTGCTCAGGCTAGCTATCTTACCTTATCCTCTCTCTGATTTCTTGCTTCACTCTTTCTACATTTTGTAAATAAATTGTAAATAAAATCTCTTTGGAATTAATTAAATTCCTGGTTAACAAACCCTTAAATAATTAAGTCCAACCCTTTAAAATTAATCCCTTTTACCCCCTTACAGTTCATCCTTGGCTAGAGAGTTCCCAAAGCTACTGCTGCTTTATCAAACTACCTTGTCCCTCCAGTGTCATTTCATCCAAATGAGCTTTATGTCCAGGCCTATGTCATAGATCCTTCTTTCTGACCTCCTAAGTCATCTCACACTGGAAGAATGTGCTTCTCTGACTTTTTTTTTTTGGCTCAAGCATTCCAAAATTTGATGTGAGGTGTTATTTTTAAGTTGTTTGGAGGGGAACATTGGGTAATCTCAGCTGAGTGCTTTCTCTATAATTTTGGCTCCACTCCTGGAAGTCTTTTAAGGATTTTTCAATGTTTGCCAAACATTGATTTTCACTCCAACTAAAAGCATATTTTATTAGCATCTATTATAGGTTAAATTACATGATTGGTTGGCCATTCCCCTGACTTATTTTGTTGCCCATATCATTCTAGGTAACAATATAATTCAAGCACATCTCAGGCTCAACTCAACTTCTGTTGTCCAAATAGGTCTTTCTCACTGTTGTGGTCTAGTTAAAGATAATAAGTAATCAAAACACATGCAAATAATTGGTTTCTGTTCTATCACTAAAAAGTTATTTACAATAGTTGATAAACTACTGGATGTGGAATTAGGGACAACTGAGTTCACATCTTTCCTTATACTTAATAAAAATAATATATTAAACATGTTACTTAACAACCAAACCTGAGTATCTTCATGTATGAAATAAGAATATTTATAATATCTATATAACCATGTAGTTAAGAGAAAAGGCCTAATGCTTTCTGGTTCAACAATGATATACCATCCTGGCTCTACCCTCCATCCTAGCCTCGCACACTGATGGCTGATGACTACCTTCAGGGTAGACTATGCTGACTTGACAAGAACTGTTTAGGCTGTAGTAAGGAATACCAGGCTGTGGTAGATGCCAGGAAGGTAGGTGAAGCAATTTTTTCCTCACACATAAGCAAACATTTGTTGACAGATCATTTTAAAGTTAGTAGTGAAACTCACACATATGTGCAAGTCCAGGATGGAGGGTTGAGCCAGGATGGTATATCAATGGTGAACCAGAAAGCATTGGTCCTGTTCTTTTATGTTTGGTGCTGACTGGATTTCTCTGTGAGCATGGCTAGGGAGTCCAAATGATGGTCCTAGAATAGCAAACTAAATGAAGTAGCAAAGAAAGCACTCTCTCTCTCTCCCTCTCCCTTTCCCCCCATTTCCTTTGTATTAAATAAAATCATTTAATCTACAGCCAATCTCATTATTTCTCTGTTACATTTAATACTTACTAGGTGCCGGACACTGTGTTAAGTGATGTTTACAACAGTACTTAAATATTCATTATTGTTTTTCCCAGGTCATTTTGACAATTGATCCTATGAAGATCATTGGTGTCCCCATCATGAGGTACTTTAGTGCTTCTGCCATGATGTAGGACAAGGCAAAATGAGAAAGAATATCTTCAACCACCAACCAATATTAGCTACACAAAATAAATAGAAAAGTAATTCACTTGCTAGAGATTCTAGTTTAGATTCAACATTTTTTATAGATTGATCTGCAAAAACTCATTATTGCTTTGATCCTTTCCTGGACTCAAAAGCTAGTATGAAATCTGGTGGCATAAAATCACAATGCTTAAAACTTCATGGACATGTAAAACCAAAAACAACCAAAAACCAATCTTCAAGGCCAGTGGAGACAAAAAACAAAATTAGATTTCTATGACACAAGTATTTGCCAAAGAATTAAGATATAGTTTGAGAATATCAGTGAAATACACATGGACTTCAGAAAACTAGTCCCTTAAAGTTACATAAGGGCTATCCCATTCATTTATTTTTTCTGTGATGTGTTGCATAGGCTCTGGATCAGAAATAGCATTTCATAAATCTATTTTGAATGGATTGATTAATTAAATGAATGTTTGGTTATAAAAAAGCTGATTTTGTCTCCATATGGTAATATAATACAGAAAGTGATCAATAGAAAATATGAGGGTTTTTGCTTTTATTATTTATAACATTTATAAGCTGTGTGACACTGGAAAATCACATACATTTTTCACTCTCAATTTCCTCAAATACAAAGTGGATAAAATAGTAGAATATGCCATAAAAGGACATCACTGAGTTAAAATATAAGTAAAGTAGTTTACAAATTTAAAGTGCCTTAAATCATAAGAATAATATAAGGAGGAAGAGGATGAAGATGGTGATAAGCATTTTGAATCTATACAACTTCTTTAAGATATTTCATAAATTTTATTTTTATTTTGAAAGATTTTGTTTGAATATATACTTAATATTTATGTTTTAATTTTAAAATGCTATTATAGTTTAACTTAAATTATTTAAGTCATATACATATACAAATATGTAAATATATATTTACTGGTCAGTATTCTATATTATCCACATGTCATCCACATGCTTTGTTCTAGGAGTATCACTTTGTTTCCTCTGAATAGAAGTATTTTCCTTCCATACATGTGATTACATATAGATTATAATTATATACTCTTTAACCAACCTCTCACAGACCTATTTAAAAAAAGGACTCTGGATCCACTCTTTTTCTTTTTACTTTTTTTTTTGTACTCAACTCCAGTTTATTATGTTTTAGAAATGATTCAATAAAGTTGCAAAATCGACAGCATAAATCAAATACTTCACATTTGAATATTCCATCAGAACTTCAAGGAGCTGACATTTTCTTTTGAACCACTGGGATCATAAGTATCCATTGCAGGACCACCTTTTTTTTTCTGTCTATGACTTTCATTATTTTTACATTAAGAATCATTTTGAATGATAAAGAGGCATTGCTCTTGGTTATTTGAGCAGCACTGTATCCTGCGAATTACCAAGTCTTACTACCATCTGCATAAAAGCTTTATATTTGTGGCCTAGTAAAATATCCAATGTTATTATTCTGGAATTATAAAGAGACAGTTATGAAATCGAAAGCAGTTCATGGGGTTTCACCCTAGAAATCCAATCTTGTTTTGAAAGTTTTCAAAAAGACAGTGCTTTTGATTTCAGGGTGGAAGAATGAAAAGCACATTTTAATTTAATGTGGGTTTTCTGTAAAAGACAATGCTGAAAATGATACATATACATAATTACAAATGATATTACTTTCTTTTTTTAATTTTTTAATTTTAATTTTTATATTTTATTTGATCATTTCCAAGCATTATTCATTAAAGACATAGATCATTTTCTTTTCCTCCCCCCCACCCCCATAGCCGACGCGTAAATCCACTGGGCATTACATGTTTTCTTGATTTGAACCCATTGCTATGTTGATAATATTTGCATTAGAGTGTTCATTTAGAGTCTCTCCTCTGTCATGTCCCCTCAACCTCTGTATTCAGGCAGTTGCTTTTCCTCTGTATTTCTACTCCCTCAGTTTATCCTCTGCTTATGAGTGGTGTTTTTTTCTCCTAGATCCCTGCAAATTGTTGAGGGACATTACAACGCCACTAATGGAGAAGTCCATTACATTCGATTATACCACAGTGTATTAGTCTCTGTGTACAATGTTCTCCTGGTTCTGCTCCTCTCGCTCTGCATCACTCCCTGGAGGTTGTTCCAGTCTCCATGGAACTCCTCCACTTTATTCCATTCCTTTTAGCACAATAGTATTCCATCATGAACATATACCACAATTTGCTCAGCCATTCCCCAATTGATGGGCATCCCCTCATTTTCCAGTTTTGGCCACCACAAAGAGAGCAGCTACGAATATTTTTGTACAAGCCTTTTTGTCCATTATCTCTTTGGGGTACAAACCCAGCAGTGCTATGGCTGGGTCAAAGGGTAGATATTCTTTTGTCGCCCTTTGGGCATAGTTCCAAATTGCCCTCCAGAATGGTTGGATCAGTTCACAACTCCACCAGCAATGAATTAATGTCCCTACTTTGCCACATCCCCTCCAGCATTCATTATTTTCCTTTGCTGTTATGTTAGCTAATTTGATAGGTGTGAGGTGATACCTCAAAGTTGCTTTGATTTGCATCTCTCTGATTATAAGAGATGTAGAACACTTCTTCATGTGCTTATTAATAGTTTTGATTTCTTTATCTGAGAAATGCCTATCCATGTCCCTTGCCCATTTATCAATTGGAGAATGGCTTGATTTTTTGTACAGTTGATTTAGCTCTTTATAAATTTGAGTAATTAAATCTTTGTCAGAGGTTTCTATGAAGATTTTTTCCCAGTTTGTAGTTTCCCTTCTGATTTTAGTTACATTGGTTTTGTTTGTGCAAAAGATTTTTAATTTGATGTAGTCAAAATTATTTATTTTACATTTTGTGATTTTTTCTATGTCTTGCTTGGTTTTAAAGTCTTTCCCCTCCCAAAGGTCTGACATGTATACTATTCTATGTTTACCCAATTTACTTATGGTTTCCTTCTTTATATTTAAGTCACTCACCCATTTTGAATTTATATTGGTGTAGGGTGTGAGGTGTTGATCTATTCCTAGTCTCTCCCACACTGTCTTCCAATTTTCCCAGCAGTTTTTTATCAAATAGTGGACTTTTGACCCAAAAGCTGGGATCTTTGGGTTTATCATATACTGTCTTGCTGAGGTCGCTTTCCCCCAGTCTATTCCACTGATCTTCCTTTCTGTTTCTTAGCCAGTACCAAATTGTTTTGATGAATGTTGCTTTGTAATATAGTTTAAGGTCAGGGTCTGCAAGGCCCCCATCATATGTTTTTTTTTTCATTATTTCCCTGGATATCCTTGATCTTTTGTTGTTCCAAATGAATTTTGTTATAGTTTTTTCTAAATCTGTGAAGAAGTATTTTGGGAGTTCAATGGGTATGGCACTAAATAGATAAATAAGTTTGGGTAGGATGGTCATTTTTATTATATTGGCTCGTCCTATCCATGAGCAGTTAATGTTTTTCCAATTGTTCAAGTCTAGTTTTAGTTGTGTGGAGAGTGTTTTGTAGTTGTGTTCATATAGTTCCTGTGTTTGTCTTGGGAGATAGATTCCTAGGTATTTTATTTTGTCTAAGGTGATTTTGAATGGGATTTCTCTTTCTAGTTTTTGCTGCTGAGCTTTGTTGGAGATATATAGAAAGGCTGAAGATTTATGTGGGTTTATTTTGTATCCTGCAACTTTGCTAAAGTTGTTGATTATTTCAATTAGCTTTTTGGTTGAATCTCTAGGATTCTTTAAGTAGACCATCATGTCATCTGCAAAGAGTGATAACTTGGTCTCCTCCTTGCCTATTTTGATGCCTTCAATTTCTTTTTCTTCTCTAATTGCTACTGCTAGTGTTTCTAGTACAATGTCAAATAGTAGAGGTGATAATGGGCATCCTTGTTTCACTCCTGATCTTATTGGGAATGCATCTAGTTTATCCCCATTGCAGATGATATTAGCTGATGGTATAGATACATTCTGTTTATTATTTTTAGGAACGACCCTTCTATTCCTATGCTTTCTAGGGTTTTTAATAGGAATGGGTGTTGTATTTTATCAAATGCTTTTTCTGCGTCTATTGAGATAATCATGTGGTTCTTGTTGGTTTGCTTGTTGATGTGGTCAATTATGTGGATGGTTTTCCTAATGTTGAACCAGCCCTGCATCCCTGGGATAAATTCTACTTGATATTGGTGGATGATTGTTCTGATCACTTGCTGGAGTCTTTTTGCTAGTATTCTATTTAAGATTTTTGCATCTATATTCATTAGGGAGATTGGTCTATAGTTTTCTTTCTCTGTTTTTGACCTGCCTGGTTTTGGAATCAGTACCATGTTTTTGTCGTAAGAGGAGTTTGGTAGAACTCCCTCTTTGCTTATTATGTCAAATAGTTTGTATAGTATTGGGATTAACTGTTCTCTGAATGTTTGATAGAATTCACTGGTGAATCCATCAGGCCCCTTGGGATTTTTACTTAGGAAGTCTTTGATGGCTTGTTGGATTTCATTTTCTGATATGGGATTATTTAAGAATTCTATTTCCTCTTCTGTTAGTCTAGGCAGTTTGTATTTTTGTATATATTCATCAATATCCCCTAATTGGTGTATTTATTGCCATATAATTGGACAAAGTAATTTCTAATGATTGCCTTAATTTCCTCTTCATCAGAGGTGCTGTCCCCCTTTTCATCTTTAATGCTGTTAATTTGCTTTTCTTCCTTCCTTTTTTTTAATTGCCTTGTGATCTGAGAAGGCTGCATTCGTTATTTCTGCTTTTCTGCATTTGTGTGCTATGTTTCTGTGACCTAATGTATGGTCATTTTTTGTGAATGTGCCATGTGGTGCTGAGAAGAAGGTGTATTCCTTTTTATCCCTATTTATTTTTCTCCATATGTCTATTAATTCTAATTTTTCTAAGATTTCATTCACTTCTTTACCTCTTTCTTATTTATTTTTTGATTTGATTTATCTAAATTTGATAATGGTTGGTTTAAGTCTCCCACTAATATGGTTTTACTGTCTATTTCTTCCTTCAATTCTCCTAGTTTCTCCATTAGAAATTTGGGTGCTATATTATTTGGTGCATACATGTTGATTAATGATATTTCCTCATTGTCTAAAGTCCCTTTTAACAAAATATAATTACCTTCCCTATCCCTTTTGATCAGGTCTATTTTTGCTTTGGCTATATCTGATATCATGATTACCACTCCTGCCTTCTTTCTGTCAGTTGAGGCCCAGAAGGTCTTACTCCATCCTTTAATTCTGACCTTGTGGGTGTCAACCCGCCTCATGTGTGTTTGTTGAAGACACCATATGGTAGGGTTTTGGATTCTAATCCATTCTGCTATTCGTCTTCATTTTATGGGTGAGTTCCTCCCATTCACGTTCAAAGTTATGATTGTCATTTGTGAACTAACTGGCATTTTGATATCGTTCCCTAATTCTAACCTTTTCTTCTTCGGCTCTACCTTTTAGTCCAGGGATTTACTTTGAATCAGTCCCCCTTGTCCCCTCCCTTGATGTTTCTCTTTTTAGTCCCTCCCTTTTTTTCCCTTCCCCTACCCCCTCTCTTTCCCTCCCTTTTTGTTTTCCCTCTCCCCACCCCACCCCTTGGTTTTCCCTTCTCCCTACCCTTGTTGGGTAAGATAGAATTCAAGATCCCAATGGATCTGGATGTTTTTCCCTCTCAGAGTTGATTTCCCTGAGATTAAGGTTTAAGTAAAAAACCCTCTCTTCCTCTCCTTCTTATATGAGTTTTCTTCCCCTCCCCTTCCCATGTGAATCTTTGTGTGAGAAAGATTATTCTATTTGGTCTTTCTTTACCCCCTATTTATACATTATTTTCCCCCCACATGTTAGTATACATAGATTGATAGAAATGTAGTCCTTATAGAAGAGAGTTTGAGTAAAAGAAGAAGATAACATTTTTCTCCTTTCCCCTTTCCTTAATATTTACCTTTTCAGGTATTCCTTGCTCTTTGTTTTTCAGTATCAAACTTTCCACAGAGCTCTGGTCTTTTCTTTGCAAAAAGTTGAAAATCTTATATTTTGTTGAATTCCCATACTTTCCCTTGGAAGTATATAGTCAGTTTTGCTGGGTAGCTGATTCTTGTTTGAAGACCCAGCTCTCTTGCCTTTCTGAAGATCATGTTCCATGCCTTATGATCATTCAGAGTAGAACTTGCAAGGTCTGGTGTGACCCTGATTGGCATTCCTTTATATCTAAATTGTCTTTTTCTGACTTCCTGTAGGATTTTTTCTTTTGTTTGAGAGCTTTGGCATTTGGCAATTACATTCCTGGGAGATGTCTTTTGGGCGTTTAGTGTAGAAGGTGTTCTGTGAGCTCTGTCAGTGGCTGTCTTACCCCCTTGTTCTAGAATCTTTGGGCAATTTTCTTTGATTATATCTTGTATCACGATGTCGAGTCTGGTGTTTATGTCTGGCTTTTCTGGAAGTCCAATTATTCTTAAATTATCTCTTCTCCCTCAATTTTCCAGATCTGTCACCTTGTTGGTGAGATATTTTATGTTCTCTTCTAATTTTGGCTTTGCTTTATTAATTCTTGCTCTTTTACATGATCATTGTCTTCCAGTTGCCTGATTCTGACCTTTAAAGCCTTATTTTCCTTTTCAGTTTGGTCACACCAGTTTTGTAGCTGTTTGAATTTCTTTTGCATTATTTCGCACTTTTCCTCCCAGAAGGCTTCCATCTTTTTGGTCATTTCTGATTCAAATTCTTCAAGGGTTTGTGGAGAGTTTCCATTTCCTTTGGAAGGTTTTGGAGCATTTTCTTGTGTATCGTCTTCTATCTCCTCTGTATTTTGGCTCCATAGAATGTGTCCAAAGTCACTCCTTCTTATTTTTCTTGGGATTTTGGGGCTTCTGTACTTCTGTGGAGGTTGCCATCTCTGAATGGGGAGGATTAGCTTTTCTTATCTCTGTCTGGTGTTCAGAGGTTTTAGTCCTAAGCAGATTGTCCATTCTATGAGCTTTCCCTGAGTTGAACTGAGTATGCCTTAAAGCAGTGACTTTCACTGGAACTGGAATGGAAGGATCCGGCCAGGGGGTTACACTGGCCCCCGGCTCTCTCTGTTTCCCTGCTGTTTGGGTGCCCCCTCAACTGGGTCTGGTTGCTTTCTGGAAGTTGCCTTCAGAATAGCTGGCCGTGAGGCTGTCTTGTCGGCCCTGAGGGTTACTGTTGTTTCAGAGGACCCTGCTCTCTGAGGGGGGAGGGACCGAGGCTTCCCGGAGTTTCGAGGGCAGTGACCTTCACTGAGACTCTTGATAGAAGGCCCTGAGGGTTACTGTTGTTTCAGACAATCCTGCTCTCTGAGGGGGGAGGGGCCTCGGCTTCCCGGAGCCTTGTACTCTGAGCTCCTACCCCTTAGGTCCGAGTGATCTCGGGTTCTTGCTTTTGAGGGGGGCCTTACCTTTTGATCCAGGTCCAGGTCAAGGAGGAGGATTCCCAGGGTCTATGCTGTTGATTGTTTTGAATTTTGGCGCCCTAGGAGCATATAGTTTGAGATCAGTAGGGAAGGGTTTCCAGAGATCTAAACTTTAGCTTTCTCTAAGCCTCCATCTTGACCGGAAGTCATCTGGATCCACTTTTTCAAGGCAATCCCATCTTCAATTCAACTTTTGGGTATTTTGTATTTCTATATTTTCCCAATTCAAGATGTCTAATCATAGAGGGTCATTTCAATAATGAGCATTTTGGAATCCTATGTTTATAGAAATTGATCAGCATGGTAGCATTTGGGCTGCCTGACTACATTATTTATTCATCAAATTTATATTTAACTGGGCAACACTTGAGAAAAAATGCTGTTCAACAATCCTTTGATTTCTTCAAGTTAGCTCTATTTTCCCCTGGCTACACTAAATTTTCTCCATTTTCTTTGACACTGTTTATAAGCAGTCAAATCCCACTGGAAAGTCACAAAACCAGACAGATTGGTGGGTTTACAAATTAATGCTATCTGATATCACCTGAGGTTGCAAAGACAGTTTACAATTTATTCTTGCCACAAGCCACTCAGGGGAAAAATATATATATATATACATATATATATATATATATATATATATATATATATATATATATATATATATATATATACACTTTTTAAATACCTAATCCAATAATAGCTTCTTTAATCTCTTAAGAGAAGCTTTCTTACCACTTTATTTATTTTGAATGTGGGTTCCTTCAACTTCTTTATTCTTCATATCAACATTTTTTACATTATTTATCAATTCCCTCTTTCTCATACAGGCAAAACACTTATCATTCATAAGGGTAATCTTTCAAATTATATTCTGCAAATCTGGAAATTTGACATCACTACTTATTAAATATTGTTCCATTGATGTACTTTTCTTTCCTTTGTGAATTTTAGATTTTCTCCATTTTACTTAGTATTTAGAAATTCTAGCAACCAGGAATGTATACACCCCACTTAAGGATTAACTGTGAGGAGCATAGCCTATGACCACATGTGCTAGCATGTGACAAACCAGAAACAACTGACAGACCCCCTGGGCTGTCCTAAATCAAGCTTAAGCTACCATTGGTACAATTGAGATGCAAGAAATGATGTAAAGAACAGTCTATATATTTCACATCACTTCCTCTTTCTGGTCTCTCTTGCAGAGACTTTGAGTTGCTCTCTGTTTCACTCCTGTGGCTCCGGGCAGTGTGATTTGCATCTTGGTGGTTTGGTATTTGTAGCTTGCCAGTGAGGTGACTGGGAGAAGTTCTTAGCATGCTTGGTGAGTGGTTTAGGCTGATTCCTTTTTCCTTTACCTTCTAAAACTCCTAGGAGACCTCTCATCTCAGAGGAGGTCACATGGCTGGTAGCAGAGCTAGATTGAGAAGGCCCTTTGGCCAAGGCCTCTGAACTGCCTGACTCAGCCTGGGCTAGAACAACTTAAATGTTCTTTTCTCTCTCTCTCTTCTTATTAATTTCTTTCCTCTAGTGTAATTAAATCACCATAAAAAATCCCAAAACTGACTTGAGTATTTTATTGGGATTAAATTAATCCCTGGCGAATACTAGTGTAATATATTCAATCAATAACCCCTAAATTGCATGCTTGGTGAACCCTTACAGCCTGGCTAATCCAGGTAGGTTGGGACCAGGACCCTCAAATTTCTGTGAAAATTTTCTTTTCTCTTTCTCTCTTTATTACCTCTTCAACGCATTCTTTTCAGCATCTACCTCAGCAGTTCAAAACACAGCTTTGAGATCAGGTGAGTATAAAACATTTTTTTTCTCTTTTCTCCTTAATTTGAATTGAACACAGTCATTTTTTAACCTTAATAGGCAAGACCCTGAAGTCTTAGCAGGAGAAGCTGTTTCTAAATCTCCCTTCCCTTAGGGAACAAAAAATCCAATTAGCCAACCCTCACTGACAATACTAGCTGGCTAGATGACTCTTTTTTTTTAATTATTTGACTTTTTAAACATTATTTAATTTGGTTATTTACAAACATTATTCATTGGAAACAATGATCATTATTTTTTCCTCCTCCTTACCCCCTCCCACCATTTCTCCCATAGCCGGCCCACAATTCCACTGGGTTTCACATGTGTTCTTGGTTCGAACCCATTTCCATGTTGTTGGTATTTGCACTAGAGTGTTCATTTAGAGTCTCTCCTCAGTCATTTCCTCTCAGCCACTGTAGTCAAGCAGTTGTTTTTCATCGGTGTTTTTACTCCCACAGTTTATCCTCTGCTTGTGGATAGCGTTTTTTAGATCCCTGCAGATTGTTCAGGGACATTGCATTGACACTAAAGGAAAAGTTCATTACCTTTGATTGTACCACAGTGTATCAGTCTCTGTGTACAATGTTTTCCTGGTTCTGCTCCTTTCCCTCTGCATCACTTCCTGGAGGTTGTTCCAGTTTCCATGGAATTCCTCCACTTTATTATTCCTTTGAGCACAATAGTATTTCATCACCAACATATTCCACAATTTGTTCAGCCATTCCCCTATTAAAGGGCATCCCCTCATTTTCCAATTTTTGGCCACCACAAAGAGCACAGCTATGAATATTCTTGTACAAGTCTTTGTCCTTATTATCTCTTTGGGGTACAAACCCAGCAGTGCTATGGCTGGATCAAAGGGCAGACAGTCTTTTATCACCCTTTGCGCATAGTTCCAAATTGCCCTCCAGAATGCTTGCATCAGTTCACAACTCCAACAGCAATAAATTAATGTCCCTACTTTGCCACATTCCCTCCAGCATTCATTACTTTCCATAGCTGTCATGTTAGCTAATCTGTTAGGTGTGAGGTGATACCTCAGAGTTGTTTTAATTTGCATCTCTCTGAGTATAAGAGATGTAGAGCACTTTTTCATGTTCTTATTAATAGTTTTGATTTCTTTGGCTGAGAACTGCCTGTTCATGTCCTTTGCCCATTTATCAATTGGAGAATGGATTGATTTTTTGTACAATTGATTTAGCTCTTTGTAAATTTGAGTAATTAAACCTTTGTCAGAGGTTTTTATGAAGATTGCTTCCCAATTTCTTGCTTTCCTTCGGATTTTAGTTATATTGGTTTTGTTTGTACTAAAGCTTTTTAATTTGATGTAGTTGAAATTATTTATTTTACATTTTGTGACTCTTTCTATGTCTTGCTTGGTTTTAAAGTATTTCTCTTCCCAAAGGTCTGACATGTAGACTATTCTGTGTTTACCTAATTTACTTATAGTTTCATTCTTTATGTTCATGTCAATCAACCATTTTGAATTGATCTTGGTGTAGGGTGTGATCTAATCCTAATCTCTCCCACACTGTCTTCCAGTTTTCCCAGCAGTTTTTATCGAATAGTGAATTTTTGACCCAAAAGCTGGAGTCTTTGGGTTTGTCATAGACTGTCTTGCTGGTCATTTACCCCAATTCTATTCCACTGATCCTCCTTTCTGTCTCTTAGCCAGTACCAAATTGTTTTGATGACTGCTGCTTTGTAATATAGTTTGAGATCTGGGACTGCAAGGCCCCCTTCCTTTTTTCATTATTTCCCTGGATATCCTTGATCCTTTGTTATTCCAAATGAACTTTGTTATGGTTTTTTCTAAATCAGTAAAGAAATTTTTGGTAGTTCAATGGGTATGGCACTAAATAGATAGATAATTTTGGGTAGGATGGTCATTTTTATTATATTGGCTCATCCTACCCATGAGCAGTTAATGTTTTTCCAATTGCTCAAATCTAGTTTTAATTGTGTGGAGAGTGTTTTGTAGTTGTGTTCATATAGTTCCTTTTTTTTGTCTCGGGAGGTAGATTCCTAGGTATTTTATTTTGTCTAAGGTGATTTTGAATGGGACTTCTCTTTCTAGTTTTTGCTACTGAGCTGTGTTGGAGATATATAGAAATGCTGATGACTTATGTGGGTTTATTTTGTATCCTGCAACTTTGCTAAAGTTGATTATTTCAATTAGCTTTTTGGTTGAATCTCTAGGATTCTTTAAGTAGACCATCATGTCATCTGCAAAGAGCAATAGCTTAGTCTCCTCCTTGCCTATTTTGATGCCCTCAATTTCTTTTTCTTCTCTAATTGCTACTGCTAGTGTTTCTAGTACAATGTCAAATAGTAGAGGTGATAATGGGCATCCTTGTTTCACTCCTGATCTTACTGGGAATGCATCTTGTTTATCCCCATTGCAGATGATATTGGCTGATGGTTTTATACATATATATTGTTTATTATTTTTAGGAACAACCCTCCTATTCCTATACTTTCTAGTGTTTTCAATAGGAATGGGTGTTGTATTTTATCAAAGGCTTTTTCTGCATCTATTGAAGGATTAACTGTTCTCTGAAAGTTTGATAGAATTCACTTGTGAGAACTATATGAACACAACTACAAAACACTCGCCACACAACTAAAACTAGACTTGAACAATTGGAAAAACATTAACTGCTCATGGATAGGACGAGCCAATATAATAAAAATGACCATCCTACCCAAACTTATTTATCTATTTAGTGCCATACCCATTGAACTACCAAAATACTTCTTCACTGATTTAGAAAAAACCATAACAAAGTTCATTTGGAAGAACAAAAGATCAAGGATATCCAGGGAAATAATGAAAAAAAAACACATATGATGGGGGCCTTGCAGTCCCAGACCTCAAACTATATTACAAAGCAGCAGTCATCAAAACAATTTGGTACTGGCTAAGAAACAGAAAGGAAGATCAGTGGAATAGACTGGGGGAAAACGACCTCAGCAAGACAGTATACGATAAACCCAAAGATCCCAGCTTTTGGGACAAAAATCCACTATTCGATAAAAACTGCTGGGAAAATTGGAAGACAGTGTGGGAGAGACTAGGAATAGATCAACACCTCACACCCTACACCAAGATAAATTCAAAATGGGTGAGTGACTTAAACATAAAGAAGGAAACCATAAGTAAATTGGGTAAACACAGAATAGTATACATGTCAGACCTTTGGGAGGGGAAAGGCTTTAAAACCAAGCAAGATATAGAAAGAATCACAAAATGTAAAATAAATAATTTTGACTACATCAAACTAAAAAGCTTTTGTACAAACAAAACCAATATAACTAAAATCAGAAGGGAAACAACAAATTGGGAAAAAATCTTCATAGAAACCTCTGACAAAGGTTTAATTACTCATATTTATAATGAGCTAAATCAATTGTACAAAAAATCAAGCCATTCTCCAATTGATAAATGGGCAAGGGAAATGGATAGGCAGTTCTCAGATAAAGAAATCAAAATTATTAACAAGCACATGAAGAAGTGTTCTACATCTCTTATAATCAGAGAGATGCAAATCAAAACAACTCTGAGGTATCACCTCACACCTAGCAGATTGGCTAACATAACAGCAAAGGAAAGTAATGAATGCTGGAGGGGATGTGGCAAAGTAGGGACATTAATTCATTGCTGGTGGAGTTGTGAACTGATCCAACCATTCTGGAGGGCAATTTGGAACTATGCCCAAAGGGCGACAAAAGAATATCTACCCTTTGACCCAGCCATAGCACTGCTGGGTCTGTACCCCAAAGAGATAATGGACACAAAGACTTGTACAAAAATATTCATAGCTGCGCTCTTTGTGGTGGCCCAAAACTGGAAAACGAGGGGATGCCCATCAATTGGGGAATGGCTGAACAAACTGTGGTATATGTTGGTGATGGAATACTATTGTGCTCAAAGGAATAATAAAGTGGAGAAGTTCCATGGAGACTGGAACAACCTCCAGGAAGTGATGCAGAGCGAGAGGAGCAGAACCAGGAGAACATTGTACACAGAGACTAATACACGGTGGTATCATCGAACGTAATGGACTTCTCCATTAGTGGCGGTGTAATGTCCCTGAACAACTTGCAGGGATCCAGGAGAAAAAAACACCATTCATAAGCAAAGGATAAACTATGGGAGTGGAAACACCGAGAAAAAGCAACTGCCTGAATACAGAGGTTGAGGGGACATGACAGAGGATAGACTTTAAATGAACACTCTAATGCAAATACTATCAACAAAGCAATGGGTTCAAATCAAGAAAACATCTAATGCCCAGTGGACTTACGTGTCGGCTATGGGGGGTGGGGGGGAGGAAAAGAAAATGATCTATGTCTTTAACGAATAATGCTTGGAAATGATCAAATAAAATATATTTAAAAAAAAAAAGTATTCACTTGTGAATCCATCAGGCCCTGGGGATTTTTTCTTAGGGTGTTCATTGATGACCTGTTGGATTTCATTTTCTGATATGTGATTATTTAAGAATTCTATTTCTTCTTCTGTTAGTCTAGGCAGTTTATATTTTTGTATATATCCAGCATTACTAGAGGGGGGAGTTCCATTTTTTTCTCTCAGAAGTAGATAAATCCAACCAAATAACATATAAAAAATGTTAAGGTGGTGAATAGAATTTTATAAAAGTAGAATAGGACAGACTCCTGTAGAAAACTGAATGGGAATAGAAAGGAATATAACTTTTCTCAGCAGTAAATGGCACCTTCAAAAAATTAACCACAAATAGGGCATAAAAACCTAACATCCAAAAGTATAAAAGCAGAAATATTAAAAATGCAGAATTCTCAGATCACATTCAATAAAAAATATACCCAACAAAATAAAGCTTAAAGACTAAAAATTAATTGGAAATTTAAAAATCTTATCATAAAGATTGAATGTCAAAAAACAAATAAAAAAAGCAGCCAATCAGTAATTGCATTAAAGGAAATGGCAATGAGGAGACCACATATCAAAATTTGTGGGATTCAGCTAAAGTGGTACTCAGGGGGAAATTCTTATCCATAAATTTGTAAATCAATAGAATAGAGAAAAAGAAGTACTATGATTGAATTAAGGAAATCCTTACCAATGCAAACAATGGGGAGCAGGAGGAACTGGAAGATATTATAACATCCCAGTCACATGAGATTCACATAGAAGAGAGAGGAGAACATGGGAAATGTGGAAAATATAGAATAGAATTGATCATTTGTTGTTAAGAGATTGACAAGAGTCACCAATGATATTGACAGGGTTTTGAACACAGATATTATAGAAGGCAAGGTGTTTGAAATCAATTCTTGGTAGACAACCATGCTTATTTCTAACATGATCCTTAGTGTTACTATCAGAAATAAAATTCTTGCCTCTTGACCCCATTTTAATTTTATTCAAAAACCACATATTAGTGTTTATATTATTATGTTATATGCAAGATACTATGTTAGGCACTATGGATATAAAGACAAACATTATTCCACCCCTAACCCAGAGAGATTTATATTCTGCTGATAGGATACACATACACAGATAAGTAAACACAAGATAATTTAAAGGAGAAATCCCTAACAATGAAGGGAATTAAAAGGGTCTTCATAGAAGAAGGAAGTAGCTTCTGAACTAAGGTTTGAAGTTAAATAAGAATTCCAATAAGACTCATCTTCTTGAGTCCAAATCTAGCCGCATACACTTACTAGCTGGGTGACCCTAGGTAAATCACTTAACCCTATTTGTCTAAGTTTTATCATCTGGAAAATGAGCTGCATAAGGAAATGGCAAATCAATCCAATCAATATCTTTACCAAGAAAACTCCAAATGAGGTCATGAAGAATTAGGCATGACTGAAAATGACTAAAAAATAAATTAGTCATGGGAGCATTTTAAGTATAGGGTATAACTTGTAAAATACATGAAGGTGAATGATGGGATGTTGAGTTTAGTGAAAAGTTTGTCCAAGATCACCAGAACATAAAATGTACAAAAGAGAGTGATATACAACCAGACTATAAAGATGAGTTTAATCCAGATAGTGGAAGAACTAAATTATCAGACTGAGGAATTTATGTTATACTAAAAACAATAGTGAACCACATAATATTTCTAAGCAAGGTTACACATGTCCTTAAGAAGATTATTTTTGCAGTTGAATGGAGGATAAAATGAATATGGGAACAACTGAGAAACATGTTGGCTAATTATGAGGGAAATCAGAATGAGCATAGTCTAGAGATGGAGACTTGAAGTCAGGAAGGCTTGAGTTCACATCTGATCTCACACCCTCACTTGCTTTGTACTCCATGACAAGTCATTTAATCTCTGTCTACCTCAGTTTCTTCATCAACAAAAATGAGGAAAATAATATAGCTTCTGCATCCCAAGGTTATTGGGAGGATTAAGATGAGATAATACTTTTAATGTGATCTGCAAACTTAGAACATTGTCATTGCTAGTTATTATTATTATTATTACTGTTGACTTTGTATAGTATCTCATTGTATTGGTATGACCATTAGAATAAAATTCATGAAATCTGGATTCTAATACCAATTACTAATTGTGTGATCTTAACCAAGTAACTTAATATCCTGGGATCTCAGCTACCTCATCTGTGACATGGAGATAACATCAGCCTTACCTTCCAAATGGGATTGCAAGGATCATATGAGGTAACATGTAAAAAGTATTTTTAAAAGAGGGGTGCTCTTAATAATTGTCAGAGGTTACTTTGAATCATTCCTCCTTTTAGAGGTTGAAAACACAGTGAATAAGCCTGATTTGATAACTCCAATAAATAGCAATTGGAACCTGTAAACCTTAAAATTTCTTAGACTTATGAATGTTGGAAATTTCCCCATTGGGAAATTTCATACTTGAAAAATTTCCTACTGATATTAAGAACTCTATTGGAATGTGAAAACCCTTGGCATGGGAGGGTCCTTCTCCTCCCTACCTAAGACTACTTTAGGACAGAAACCTTTTGCTAAACAATGGAAAGGGCTTTGACCTATGCTTAAGCATAGAACAGGAAGTTCTTTGAGTCATGATTCATTTTAGAATTAATACAATAGAGATACTTGGAATGACAGAACCAGGTCTTGGAAAATACAATCTCCACCCTATTCATAGTAAAAGGATTTAGGAAGGGCTGCAACAAAGATCAAGATTTAATTATTTGAGAATATGACCTTCAACAGACATGTGCAAAGCCACAGACCTCTGGGCGGTCCTGGGTTAAGCTAGAGCCACCATTGGCACAGGGAAGACATGGACAGTGATTGGTAGATGTGAGAACTGAGGGGAGGGAACTTGGATGGTTTCCTTAAAGATAGCTGGGTCTGAGGACTGAAAGGTGGTTGGAGAGGTTTTGCTCTGAGAGGTTGTGCTGAGAAGCTTGCTCTGAAGGAGGATGGAGGTGGAGGCCCCTGAGACTGTTTCTCCATTTTGGTCACATGAGTGATAGGGACTGATCTCTTTTCTTTGCCTCAGCTATCTAAGGGCTTGGGCCTTTTGGCCCAGCCTAAACAGAGGGGGTATTTAAGCCCTATTCCCTTCTCTCCCTTCTCTCTCTCTCTCTCTCTCTCTCTCTCTCTCTCTCTCTGTCTCTCTCTCTCTCTTTCTCTCTCTCTCTCTTTCTCTCTCTCTCTCTAATACCTTTCTTCCTCCTGTTTGTAATTAAAAACTCCATAAAAGGTTGATTGCTGACTTGAGTTTTCATTTAGGAATTACATAGTTGAATTCCTTGGTGACCTTAAATTAATATATATCAGTCTTTTAAAGTGATTTCCTTGTCACAGTTTGCTGTTTATTTCTGGATTTTCTGGTTGTCCAATTATTCTTAAATTAACTCTTCTTCCTCTATTTTCCAAGTCTGTCACCTTGTCAGTGAGATATTTTATGTTCTTGTCTAATTTCTTGATCTTTTGACTTTGCTTTATTGATTCTTGCTCTTTTACCTACTCTTTGTCTTCCATTTGCCTAATTCTGACCATTAAAGCCTGGTTTTCCTTTTCAGTTTGGTCAAACTGGCTTTGTAGTTGCGTGTAATTCTTTTGCATTAATTCCCACTTTTCCTGCCAGAAGGCTTCCATCTTTTTGATCATTTTCTATTCAAATTCTTCTAAAGTTTGTGGAGAGTTTCCATTTCTTTTGGAAGAATTTGGAGCATTTGCTTGTGTTTCCTCTTCTATCTCCTCTATATTTTGTATTTTTGCTCCATAAAATGTGTCCAAAATTACCCCCTTTTTGTTTTTCCCTTTGTTTTGAGGCTTTTTTGCTTCTGTGCTGTTTGCCATCTCTATCTGTGTGAGTGGGGCTGTTTCTTCTGTTATCTGTCTGGTGTTCTGTGGCTTTAGCCCCAGGCAAATTATCTGTCTTCCCCAAGAAACCCGGAATTGCTGGTGTTTTGGTGTTTCAGTGTTACTACCCTCCTCAGTTTCCTCCTGATGCTTCTCTGTTGCCTTACTTCTATGCTCTGTGCCTGGCTTGACACTCTCAGATGTATTTCAATGCCTTTTCTGGCCAGAGGAGACTGCACTCTGAGGGGGAGGGGCCATGGCTTCCCAGAGCTCCAAGGGCTGGTGATAGGATTAACCTCAGACTGAGTATGCCCTTTGAGTCATGATTGATTTTAGAATTAATACAATAGAGATACTTGGAATGACAGAACCAGGTCTTGGAAAATACAATCTCCACCCTGCTCAGGATAACAGGATTTAGGAAGGGCTGCAGCATAGATCAAAATTTAATTATTTGAGAATATGACCTTCAACAGACATGTGCAAAGGGGGGCAGAACTCTGGGTGGTCCTGGGTTAAGCTAGAGCCACCATTGGCACAGGGGAGACATGGACAGTGATTGGTAAATGTGAGAACTGAAGGGAGGGGACTTAGATGGTTTCCTTAAAGATAGCGGGGTCTGAGGACTAGGGGGTGCGAGAGGTTTTGCTCTGAGAGGTTGTTCTCTGAGAAGCTTGCTCTGAAGGAGGCTGGAGGTGGAGGCCCCTGAGACTGTTTCTCCATTTTGGTCACGTGAGTGATAGGGACTGATCTCTTTTCTTTGCCTCAGCTATCTAAGGGCTTGGGCCTTTTGGCCCAGCCTAAAACAGAGGGGGTATTTAAGCCCTATTCCCTTCTCTCCCCTTTCTCTCTCTCTCTCTCTCTCTCTCTCTCTCTCTCTCTCTCTCTCTCTCTCTCTCTCTCTCTCTCTAATACCTTTCTTCCTCCTGTTTGTAATTAAAAACTCCATAAAAGGTTGACTGCTGACTTGAGTTTTCATTTAGGAATTACATAGCTGAATTCCTTGGTGACCTTAAATTAATATATATCAGTCTTTTAAAGTGATTTCCTTGTCACACAGCTAAAACTTTTGAGAGTAGCCATCGGGATCAACCCCTGGTGAACCAGGGCTTTGCTCACCCAGCATGTGAAGACTACTTCGGCTGAACAGACGGAAGAAACCAACAAGAAGGTTCAATGGCTGAGATGGCGAAGCAGCAAAGCACTGTGGAGTTCTCAGGGCATATTGGAGCACAAAAGACAACACAGCCATCCAATGCAGCTGAGGAAGTCTCCAGGTGTAATGATTTTTTGTGCTACTGGACCCAGGCTTCCAACGCTGAGAGAGTGGGATTGTCTCTGTGCAATGACTTTTCCACTTAAATCTCCGTGCACAAGTGTCTTTGTCATCTATACACCATAGATGAAAACGCACAAAGACAATTGTCATCCTCGGTTACCGAGAGACTACTACTAACTAACTAACTTACTGTTCTTTATTTAAAAAAACCTGGTACTTTCTGAAAATCATTTGCTTACACTCACAGTCGATCTTGGCTAGGGTTGAAGAGGAAATGAATCTCATTTTTGGTGAGAAACCTTTGAACTCTACCTTTCTTTAGGTGACAGAGTGTGTCAATGATTGTAAGCTATATGTATATATTTTTTGTTTTTTTAACTTTTATATTATTGTTTTTGCTTGTATGTGCAATATACTATTTCAGTTTTTTTTCTCAAATTTTTGTATTTGAAGCACATATCATCATTATTGAGAAAATTCTTTAATTTTTTTTTTATTTTCCATTAATATAAGTTTAAAATACATTTGCCCTGATGGCAATGCATACCCAAAAACTTTAGACTATAAAAATGATTCCACTGATTGTTTAAAAAACATGTTAAGGGACTGTGATTAATGATTGTTTCTGATTCTAGGAGAAGGGAATAAAAGAGCCAATATACAGTGCCAAGGAGCCCAAGGTCCATAAGGACCAAAACAATCTAGTTAGAATTAATGAACTTCTAAGCCAATATGAAAGGACTTGAACCTAGTATGAGATGAGGTTTCAGCACATGACATATATTAAGATGCAGGACTCCTTGAATCACATCCCTTGTGAAAAATACTTCTTATGAAAGTAACCAACAATGGACTGTTTTGACTCCCCTGTCCCTGAGAGTGAAGGTAAAATCAGACCAGGGAATGATAAAATCCATCAGATTACTTTCCCTCTGAGTGTAGAGAGGGACAGAAGGAAAGAGGAATGGAGGGGGATAATATGACTCAAATTTAAAAAATATGATTAAAATAGTTTTCATATATAACTGAAGAAAAATTAAATATTAAAATTTCAGTTCTTTTTTCTCTCTTATAATATGACAAATTCTTGAAGTCTTGGCTACAAATAGGTAAGTGACATTTTACTGCATTTTGTCCTACAGACTTGTGGGATAGACATAATTTTAATTGGGCCCTGATTCAAGGATCTATTATAAAATTTTTAACTTAGAATTTTTACACGTAAGACTTTGATAGTCTATATTTCATCCAGATATTATCTTTTCTCTTTTATTTGAATTTTTTGATGTTTTTTTTATTTCTCTTGCCAATTGATTCATACACCTCATAACTCAGCCATGCATCCCTATGTGATCCCTGTGTTTTACAACACCTTCTTCAGGAGGGAATGTATAATTATTCTAAATTTCAATGTTTAAATTCTTTTTGAGAATAATTTTAGGTTAAGAAACATGTGCCTCTATGAATACAGAAAGTGAACTGTTTGGAGAAGGCACCATGAAGGTGATTACACAGACCACACACTGCACCAGAAGATCCAGAGTGAACTTTTGGATGTGGTGATTTCAACTGTGTGGGGTTGAATGCATTTGTTTTGTATGTATACTCTTATGCTGAAGGAGACTTCCCCTAACTGGTATTCTTTTTTGGTCAATGTGCCTAGCATTTATTGGTTTTGTTCGCTTTTACTCTTATTCTCAAATTACTGTAATTTCAAAGTTGAGTATGTTTACAAGACCCATTGGAAAGATTAGTCTTCCATGGGTCTCAGGAGGGAATGTATAATTGAAAATCTGTTACCCTAAAAAAGGACTTCATTTCCCAGGACCCCACTGACTTCCTGTCATTTTGTATTTCCTGTAGACAGAGGATATTAGGTGAGGATGGGAAGAGTCCAACCTCTCTCTCTCTTTGGGCATGATGCAGTAATAATGGAGGTGGAGATTTTGAAATGGCTAATCAGTCATGGGCATTTGGTCTTTATTTTGTATCCTCTTTATTTCCTTGATTCATAATGATCATTTAATAAACCTCCTAAAATATAATATTTTTATTAAGTTATAATTTTAATTTTTATAGTGGGGAAAAGGTCAAATATTAGATATAAAGTTTGAGGACACCTTTATCTCACAAATATCAAAGCTATCAGATGTTATATGAAACCCAATTATATTCCCAAAACTAATAAAATTAAAAGAGAAGATAGAATTATAATCTGGTACCTCTTCTTTCTCTGAAGAAAGCAAAGTGGTATCCTCCACCCTAACTTATTCCTTCCACTCTCTGTCTTGGGGAAGAATACAAGAATAAGGTTCTAAAGCTGACTATTCTGCTTCCTGTTTACCCACAAACAATGTTAGCCTTTTATTATTATATTCACTTTCTTCCATGACTTTTTTGTTTTTATAATTTGAATTATCTTACCCAAAATGAATAATATGAAAAAAAATTTTATATTATTTCACATGTGAAATCCATCAGATTACTTGCCCTCTGAGGGTAGAGAGGGACAGAAGGAAAGAGGAATGGAGGGGGACAATATGACTCAAATTTAAAAAAATATGATTAAAATAGTTTTCATATATAACTGAAGAAAAATAAAATATTAAAAATTTAAAGGTAAAATTTCTGATAATTAAAACATTTTTCATGTATAGTATTTTTAAACATTTCATTATTTTTCTTATTAAAGTTATTATTCACGTATAATATACTTTCCTTTTTTAAATGTTGAGTTCTAAGTTCTCTCACTCCTTGCCATTCCTTCCCTAATCACTTATATTAAGATTAAAATTATTGGAGACTCTATACTAATTTATAATTATTTATTAGATATCATAGTAGATTGGAGAGAGAAAAGACACTTAATCACATTGCTGGTTGCCTACATATATGAGTTTGCTACTTACCTTATTTCTCCATTTACTAACCAAGGGAATATGTGTAAGCTGCCACACCAGGAAAGTGAAAAAGAGAGAGACATCTCTTTGATTGGACAACCTTAACCTCAGTCCAGGTCAGAGCTTAGTTTTCCAGAAACCATGAATCACATGGGAAGAGGCTAGTATCTTCAAAACACCAGGAATTCAGGAGGCCTCTGGCATCCTCCTATAGTATGTATTTTCTCCCAAAGTGTGGGGTTGAGACTGAATTGGATTTTCAAGACTTTCTTTATGAAAAGTAAATGAGGACAAATTTGTATTAAATTTACACACTTAGAAGAAAATCAATATATAAATTGTACATGTGAAATCATTCAGTGAATATATTGGCCCTAACTATCACAATAAAAACAAGAAAAATAAAATAAAGAAAGAAAATTATATTTCAATTTGTTCTCAAAATTCATCTCTGTTCTCTCTAGAGGTAGATGGTAATTTTTAATCACAAGTCCTTTGAAACTCACTTGAATCAATATATTGATCAAAGTAGCCCTGATCATCATTACAACAGTGCCATTTCTGTACACAACCATATGTGGTTCTTTTCATTTCACATTGCAACAATTCATGTAAATCTGACCAGGTTTTTGTTGCTTGTTTTTGTTTTTAAAAGGACCACCTTCAAAAGTACTTCATTACAATCATATGCCAAAAATTGTTCAGTCGTGTCCCAATTGATGAATATCTTCCCAATTTCCTATTTTTTCCCACCACAAAAAGAGCTGCTATAAATATTTTTCTACATATACATTCTTTTATTTTTCTTTCATCTCTTTAGGCTATAAACCTGGTAGTAATATCACTGAGTCAAAGGATATGTACAGTTTTATATGGCTTTGGGCCTAGTTTGAAATATTTTTCCAGAATATTTTGATTATGTCAAACCATACCAACAGGTCATTACTGTACTTATTTTCAGTCAACTCATCCAGAACTTGTGATTTTGGATGTGTGTGAGTTGGTACATCAGAGTTGTTATTAAATTGCATTTCTTTAAGAAATAGTGATTTAGAGCATTTTTCATAACTATACAGAGTTTTGATTTCTTCTGAAAATATCTTATTCATAATTTTTGACCATTTATCAATTGGGGAATGGATTTATTTTTATAAAAATGGCTCAATTCCTTCTGAATTTGAAAAATGAAGCCTTTATCAGAAAAAAAAAACATGTTCTACTTCATTGTTAATATGCATTTTAGCAGAATATAGATATAAGCATAGATATACTTTCCCAGATTATCTCTTTTAATATGGCCTTTTACTTTCTATTGATTTAGCTGAGATCATCTTTGCTATACCTCTGACATTTTTAATTCATCTGAAATAATAAATAATAACTACATGTCTTTGTATTTCAAGAACTCTATATCTTTATGCAGTCTATTTTAGGGTTCTGGTTTCTAAATCATTCTGTTATCTGCTTTTGTTTTATGAGTGAGGTCATCCCATTCACATTCAAAGTATGATTACTAACTCTAATTTTTCTCCCATCCTTTTTACTTCTGTTTACCCTCTTACTTTTCATCCAAACTATGTTTTTCTTCTAACTCTAGTCTCTCTAAATCTGCCCTTCTTTTTATTGTCACCCTCCATTCCTCTTATCTTCTTCTCCTCCTATTTCACTAGTAGGAAAAATATATTTCAATAGTCCACTAAATGCACCTGAGCACATGCACACCTGTGCATGTCACCAAATTTTCCCACTTCCTTGTCATTATAGGAAAAGGAGAGATCCAAATAATCTGTAATTGTTAGTGGCAAAATTAATTATGGTCATTCTAAGGCTGTTAGTTTGGCTGCAATATCTGCTTGATTATTTCCTCTCTAGACAGGGTCATTGCCATGTGAGTATGTGTGTGTGTGTGTGTGTGTGTGTGTGAGAGAGAGAGAGAGAGAGAGAGACAGTGAACAATAGCTATGGCTTTGGGGAGCTGGATGGCAGAAAGAATTTCACTAATAAAGTTTGCATTGGAAAAACATTTTCCAGCTAATAAGAATCCTTTTTGGAGGCATAGCATGACATATGCCAAAGATGTAGTAGGAGTCTGTGTAAATTGTGATTCTTTCACCCTTTGCAATGATATAGACATGTTTTAAAGCTGTGAGTTCTGTACCTTGTGTGCTTAACATTTGAGGGTAAGAAAACTGACCAGAGAGTATTGAATTTGGTAACTACTGCAGTTCCTGTATAGAGCACGCCATCTCTCAATTAAGGAAGAACAATCTGTTAATAATATTAAATCCAAATTATCCAATGGGGTATCCAGTAAATAATTATGAGGTTTATCAGCAATGAACATTAAAGATATACAATTGTGTAAAGTTTCTCTGGAAGTTGGCAAATCAGGGAGCAAGGTTGCAGGATTAAGGACTCCACAGTGTTTTAGTATGATATGTTCATTGTTAAGTAGGGTTATCTCATACCTAGTAATCCTTTGGTCATTAAATGCCTGTGTCCTGTGTCTTAATAATAATGACTCTACCTTGTGTGGGCACTTTATGGTCAAAGGGCATCCCAATACCAGGTTGGCTGATTTGGTTACTAATAAAGCCTTAGCAGCTACTCCTCTAAGGCATGGTGGTGCTCTGGCAGCTACTTAATCCAGCTTGGTCAAATAGTAGGCTACTGGGCATTGAGCAGATCCCAAAAGTTGAGTTAGAACACCTGAAACTACCCCTTTTAGTTCTTTAGTTCATGTACATATAGGGTAAATAGTTTATCATAATTTGGGAAGCCTAGATCAGGGGTAGATAGGGGCCTATTTTAAATTTGAAAGAGCTGTTTTGAATTTAAGTAGTTCAGGGACAGAGTTTTTTGCAAGTGATATGCGGGGCTTAGTGATTTCCCAATAGCAAGGGATCCACTGCCAACAAAATTGGGTTGCTCCAAGAATGACCCTCAATTGTTACTGGTAGGAGCACTTAATTTTAGGATATTTTCCATGTGGAAGCAAAGATATGCCTGGAATCTTCATGTATAGATACCGAAAGAGGACTGAGCACAAATCCACTATTGTAAAGTATGTAGCTGTGCTAGGAATGGAAGAAATGATAGTGTTTATGTTGGAAACCACAGGGTGTCTCTTTAGAACTTGATTCTTCACAGTTCTCAGATCCTGTAGAAATCAATAGAGATGCTTGCCTTTGAGCCTCAATTTTGTATTTTTAATGGGCAGAATGGGCATATTGTATTCAGATTTACAGGGAATTATGATGCTTTGGTCAATTAGTAAGTTGATTACAGGGGTAATGCCCTCAATTGCCTCCTTTGAGAGAGAGTCCACCTCCAATAAAAATCAACAGAGAAGTCTCAACTGCACCTAAACCTCCTGCATGCCTCCCCAAATATAGGGCAGCAGTGAAGACCCTAATTAAATTAAGCAACAAAGACCTCACAGGTGCAAGCTGACAATGAGGCCCCCTATCAGAGTTAACCAACAGTAATGTTCCCCCCTTCCCCAGTAATGAGCAAGGTCACCTACTGTGCAAGCCAATAGTTGAAACTGCCAACTGGCACAATCCAGCAGCTAAGCCCTCATCTTGACTAAGCTAGCAGCAAAGCCCCAAGATCCAGAAAAGGAAGTATGGGGATTGTGCCTTCTAAAAATCAAGAAAAGAACCCTATAAATCAAGAGTAGAGTACTATAATGTACAATATAATTTTCAAAAAAACTGGAAAATGAATAAAAACAAAATAAAGAACCTTATTATAGAATGTTACTAAGATGAAAAGGAGGATGAAGCAACAATCACAAAAATCTAGAAGTAAAAGAAAACTGAAAAAAAAGAATTTATGTCTAGCCTAAACTGAAGCCCTGGAAGAACTATAAAAGAAATTTAAAAATCAGATAAAAAAAGTTAAGATGAAAAATTTATAAATATGTGAGTAATGCATAAAATAACAAAATAAGAATCAACAGCTTGGATAAGAATCTTAAAAAGGGGAAAAGGCTTTTCCCCCCAAATATCACTGAAGAAAACTCCTTAAAAATTAGGATTGGCCAAATGGAAAAAGAAGTACAGAATTTCACTGATGAAAATATTTCTACATAATCTGAATGGGCAAGTAAAAGCTAATGACTCCATGATTCATCAATAAACAAAATCAAAAGAAAAAAAAAGAAAAGGAAATTTCTCATTGAAAAGACAACTTCCCTGGAAAACAGTTAAAAGAGAGAGAATTTAATAATTATTGAACTAACTGAATGCCATGATAATGATGATGATGATGATGATGATGATGATAAAATGATCTGATCATTGTATCGCAAGAAATTCTAAAGGAAAACTGCTCTGGTATCTTATAATGAAAGAGTAAATTAGAAATCTAAAGACTCTATCAATCACCTCCAGAAAAAATAATTACCCAAAATAAAAAGTTTCAAGTATATCTTGGCCAAATTCATCAACTATTCAGCTAAGGAGAATACACTAGAAGCAGTCATATAGAATTGATTTAAATATGGTGGCACTACACTCAATACTGCACCAGATTAAAAACTTTAACATTAATGAATCAGAGGGATTCACTTTAATATTACAGAAGGTAAAGGACATAGAATTACAATGAAGAATTGTGTACATAGCAAAAAATAATGATAATCCTTCTGGAGGAAAATTAACATTTAACAAAATTGAATAGAGATATTAAAACTATGATTGTCAAATTCTGCATGGCAACTCATTTAAAATGGCCTAAAATTCTCCCCCTAGCCCTCTTTTATCTTCAAAGCAGGCCCAGGGGACATCTACACATATCACCATTTGAGATGCTTTTTGGACATCCCCCTATGCAGGCTAAGCCTTTCTCTCCTGCATACACATCATTACTAGGGGGAGACATTCCTGTTGTCCCTTATATACAAGATTTGCAAATCAAATCATGAGAACTCCATGAATCTAGACATACTGTATAAGTAGGTCCTAAAGACTTCTTGCTCCATGATTTACACCTAAAATACAAGGTATATATTAAGAACTTCCAGCACATTAGAGGAACTCAGCCTGACTGGGAAAGGCCATTCCAAGTCATGTTAAATACTTAATAGCTATAAAAATTGGAGAAAAGGACTTTTAGATTCATTGCTCACATGTAAAGAGAACACCTTCTGTAGACACTGGGGACTGTATCCTGTCATGCTTATTGTATTTGATGACTGCTTTAAGATTTTATTTTGTTTTTAAGTTCACATATTGATCTAATCTGATATATTCTGCCATACTATGTCACTTTAAGTTACTGTTCTATACTATGTCACTTTTAAATTATGTTCTGTTACACTGTTTTTATTTGACTCTCCTACTATCTTTATTTGGACTGGAGATAATGCCATTGTAAAAGCCCAGAGTCAACTTGGGCAAATCCTTTCTCTGGCATAGCCATAGATCCTTATGGATACCAGGATTGTCACTAAATCCATTGAAGTGACATATTGCATAAACAACCTTTTGTTCCTTTTTTACCTTTGTTAATTGTTACATAGATGAAGATGAATGTACTCCATTGTAATAGAGGTTTAATCTGGTTATAAAAGGAGAAAGGGAGAAAGAGTGGAGAACTCCATTCTCAAATTGGGGTTCAGGAGGAACAGCTGGTGTTTAATTTGGCCAAGGGAGAGGAGAAGGGGAATGAGTAATTCCCTCCTTCAGTTTCCTGTCAGCTATAACCACTCAACCCCAAACTGCCTCTTGACTTCCCTATACTAATAAAAATCTTTTGAGAGAGAGAGAGAGAAAGAGAGAGAGAGAGAGAGAGAGAGAGAGAGAGAGAGAGAGAGAGAGAGAGAGAGAGAGCTACCTTCCCCCTCAAGTTGGAACTTGTTTCCACTCACACCAGAGTCAGTTTGGGAAAGACAAAATACTTCATTCTAACTGATCAATTTGGGAATAACACTGGGAAATGGCTGTGGGAAGGGTTTTGTGAGGAAAGTGGGAAAGGTGTCCCTATCCTAGCTACACTTATCTCCCTCCTCAAGTTGGGGAACCCAGGCCTTGGTAGCCTTGGGCCCCTGAGAGATACAAGCTTGGATGGCCCTAGTCTTGGCCCCCCTGGGCACAATCCAGACCCTAGGAACTAGAACATTTCAGGTGATCTTGTCAGCTGCTTGGTGTCTTCTCCACTGGCCACTTCAGTGGGGAATTGGGGTTGGGTGGAAGGGTTTCCAATCACCAGGAGAAAATGGTCTTTCCTTAGGAGCAAAGTCTTGACCAGACCTTTCCTTAGGTTGTCTCAAGATTTGAGAGAGCTAACTTCCTCTCTCTAACAGAAACTCTTGCTCTCCTAAGATTCCAGAACATTTCCTGGAGCCCCTCCTCCTCTGTGACTGAGGCTCCAGCAACTTTCTAGACTGTAACTCCCATTCTAGGGTTTGAAACCTCTATAACACAATCAAACTGGTTACAACCTGTATCAGTAACCTTTGGAGAATAAATGAGCTCTTAGAGTTTGGGGAATTTTAGTATCTCTTAGAATGTGCATTAGCTGTTGTACTAATACTTTTTTTTTAAAAAAGCTGTTACTTGGCAAAAAATTATGTACCCTCAGAATGTGGATTATGGTC
Organism: Monodelphis domestica; assembly: GCF_027887165.1. NCBI lineage: Eukaryota > Metazoa > Chordata > Mammalia > Didelphimorphia > Didelphidae > Monodelphis > Monodelphis domestica. Next base: position 559,001,185 of record NC_077227.1, read on the forward strand.
AAGTTAAAAGGCAATAGATGTCATTTTTGAGTGTGAATACCTTGTGTTGTGCCTCTGATTGACACTTTGACACATGGAATATGAATTACATATTCTTAACTTAAAATATTATTGTTTTTTTCCTTTTATGTGCAATAAAATATTTGAATTCTTTTTCCTCTCTTATTTTTGGTACCTTAAGTACATGTAACCAATATCAATATTGTTTTTAATTTGGCACTAAAATAAGTTTACTGCATCTATTAGCCCTAATATCAATGCATACACAAAAGCTTTAGACTATGGAAACCGGCTATTGATTGTTTAATATTATGGGACTTTGACTAATAATTGTGTCTGATTTTCAAAGAAGGGATCATTAAAAAGGGGAAAGGATAAAGAAGGGATCATCAAAAAAAGTACAGTGTCAAGAAGCAAAAGGTCATGGAGACCAACCAAGCTTGGTGGGATTGATGACAATTCGTGCCAAGACAGAGGACTTGTTTTGGGGTTAGAGGAACCAGCTGTTTGACAACGTCAGACACAGGATTTTCCTGTTCCAGATTCAGACAAAATACCTCCGTTTGACTGTCATTTTGTCTCCCCTATCCCTGTGAATGAAGGTAAAGTCAGACCAGGGAATGCTATTTCTCTTTTGCTTTAAAGTCTAGCCCCTTTTCTCTCTTTCATAGTATGGCAATTTTCTGTAGTCCAGGCTGCTGATTGGGTAAGTTCATAATTTCTGCTATTGTCCAACAGACTTGTGGGACGTAAATCACTTTATTAGGCCCTGAATGTAGGTCCTGTTAAGAAATTATTCTTGCTTACTTAGGATTTTTATATAAATTTGATTTCTATTTTTTTCTCTTTTCTTCTATGTTTTTTATGTTTTAATTTTCTTTTAACAATTGACTCATATACCTCATAACTCTACCATGTACTCATGGTGATCCAGGTGTTGGTCAACATCCTCCTCAGGGGGTATTATATTATTATCCCATAATGCAAGGTTTAAAATTCTTTAGGGAAATTTCAGGAAAAGAAACTCGCTAAATCCCCAAATTAAGAAAGTGACCTGTTTGGAGAAGGTGCCATGGAGATACCTGCAGAAACTACACACTGCATCAAAATATCCAGAATGAACTCTTGGATGTAGTGAATTGAACTGGAGGGAGTTTAGTGCATTTACTCTCAATGTAAACTCTTATGCAAAAGGGGATTGCCCCCTATTTGGATTTTTGTCAATGCACCTACCAAACATTGGTTTTGTTCTCTTTCCCTTTTTTCCCCTCTTATCCCCAAATTATTATAATTTCCCCTTAGAAAGTGCAATATTGTATGCACCTTTAGTATGAGATCTTTGGAGATATAAGTTGGTTATGTGTAATGATTCAATGGGGAGACTAGGAATGTAATTCTGGGAGATTCCAACATGCTAGCCTCCTAATGGAATCACAGGTGGAGATTGTGTGGATAGAATTTGCTCCACAGGACTCTCTTACCCAGCATCCCATTTGTGTGTTGACATTGTGTGAGAACATAGGGAGAATATAGTTTTGGTGTGATCATGCTCCCCTCTCTCTTTTTTCTCCTTAATGTGGTTGCTGAGACTGGCTTTGAGCCAGGCTGGAGAATTTACATACATGGTCTTACTTTAGTTAGATAAATTTATACTTCTATTTTTTGCTTCTTTTAATTCAAGTGATTATTAATAAACTTTTAAAAATTAATAATTGGAGTTATTGAGATTAATTTAAACATTATAGTGTCCTATAATATTACTAAAGTGGTCCTCAGCTCGCTCCTGTACGGTTGTGAAACATGGACACTGTACGGGAAGCACATGCAACAGCTGGAGCAATTCCACCAACACTCTCTCCGGTCAGTCATGAGGATCTGACGGCAGGACCGAATCACCAACCAGGAAGTCCTCGACAGAGCCAACTCCACCAGCATCGAAGTCCTGGTCCTCAAAAACCAGCTACAATGGTCTGGACACGTCATCCGCATGGACCCACAGCGAACACCAAGACAGGTATTCTATGGTGAACTGTCAGCTGGACTCAGGAAACAAGGCCAGCCAAAGAAAAGATTCAAGGATCAGCTAAAGTCCAACTTGAGGTGGGCTGGCATTACACCAAAGCAACTAGAACTCGCTGCCTCTGACAGAAGCAGCTGGCGAACCCACATTAACCATGCCGCCACCACCTTTGAAAATGAGCGACGTCGACGTCTTGCCACTGCGCGTGAACGCCGACACCAGGCCACAGCCGCACCTCCCGTAACAACTGGCGTCCCAGGCCCCATGTGCCACAAACTGTGCTCCTCAGCCTTTGGACTCCAAAGCCACATGAGGGTACACCGTAGATGAAACTGCACAAAGACAATATCATTCTTGATCACTGAGAAACTACTACTACTAATAGAATAGGCTGAAACCTGGTTTGTCTAGGCTTATTTCATTTTTTTTATTAGTCCCTTGATATTCTTAACCATTTTGTTCTTCCATGTGTATTTCATTTTGATTTTTTCAAGCTCTAGAAAATAATTTGGTGTAGTTTGAATGGTGTGACTCTGAATTCGTAACTTACATATATATATATATATATATATATATATATGTTAAGGCAGGATTTTTATTTTTATTATGCTGGAACAACCTATTAATGAGGAATTAAATTTTTTCCAATTCTTTAGGTCTGACTTGCCTGAAAAATGTTTTGTAATTGTGCTAAATTTTTCCTGGGTTTGTTTTGATAACTTTACTACTAGGTATTTTATATTGTCTACAGTTATTTTTTTAAATGCTTTTCAGTTCCATTTTGAAACTGTTTTTGATAAATGGTTTTTAACATTCTAAAACTCATGTTATCTCCATCTACATCATTCTTGTTTTTCAAATGTGGTGAAGTACTATAGGTTATATCCATACTTTCATGTATAATATATTTTTCTATTTTAATCATGTCATGATTTAAGACACGTATAATATGTACAATACAAATCTCATGAAGGAAATATAGATGAAGATGGTATATTTTGATCTGCATTCAGATTCTATCATTTCCTTCTTTGTGTCTAGGTAGCATTTTCATCTTGATTTCCTTGTGGTTCTCTTGGAGACTTATTTTGCTGATAATAGTTTCCACAGATGATTATCATATAACATTTCTCTTAGTATATACATTGTTCTGCTTCTGTTCACTCTACTTTGCTCAATTCAGATGTCTTTCCAGGATTTTCTGTGCTCATTCTGTTCATCATTCCTTATAGTCCAATAGTATTCCATTAAAACTATATACCACAACTTGTTCCTTCATTTTGCAAGTGATGGAGAGGCCCTCAGTTTCTAATTCTTTGCCACTACAGAATGAATCGCTAAGAATATTTTAGTACAGGTAGGTCCTTTTCCCTTATTCCTTATGGAATCAAAGTTTACAGAGATATCACAAGACCGGCTTTAGCCATGAGATTGTTGAAATCAAGGTAACTTCTTCTGCTAACTGTATTTAATATTGTTGTTTGGAATTTTCTTACAGATTCCAAGAAATTTTTACTTTGTAATTTGGACTTGGAAACTATGCTTGTTTTTACCCTTGTACCCACAGTCCAAGTTTACTATAGCATGAAAACTTTATAATTTTCCAAGCAATTTCCACACTCCATGATCTTAGTAAAATTTAATTCTTATGCTTGCTTATCACATGAACCTAGATCTAAAGCTAAAATGTGCATTATAGGTCATCTAGATCAAACAATTTACAGGTGATATTGAGGTAAATTTGCTTCAAATGACTTTTCCAAGGTAATATAAGTACTAAGTAGCACAGGTATAATTTGAACAGAGATAATTTGACTCCCAGAATCCAACTAACAAACTATAGCTATAGGTATGAGAGAATTCTGCTAAGTACTAGGAATAGAAAGATAAAGGGAAATAGTACATCATCTCAAGGAGTTATATGCAATCAGGAGAGAGGGTCATGTTATATATGCGGTTTTTCATTTATTTGCATTTTACTCTGTGTCCCCATGGATTATATTGTCTATGAGTTTTTCTTAGCAAAGATAATTCAGTGATTTTTATTTCTTTCTCCAATGTCTTAAGGCAAAAAGAGGTTTAGTGACTTGCCTAAGGTCACAAAGCTAGTATCAAATGCCTTTCTGATTATGGCTCAGTGTTTTATCTACTGAGCTACATAGCTGTCTCTTAGATGTTGCATATAGGACTATATAAAATAAATAATGAAGTGATTTTGTGTGGATAGTGCAGTAGAAGCTTTGGCAATCAAGAAAGACATCACATAAAAGCTGGTCTTTAAGTTTAGTCTTCAAGAAAACTAGGAATTCTGAGATTGAGGATGAGAAGGAATACAGTTGTGAAATAGAGAATAGTGCAATAGCCTGGAGATAGGAGATGGAGTGTTAGGCTGGTTTGGTTGTTCCAGAATGATCCATATTGAGAGTGACATATAACAAACCTGGAAAGTGTTTTCCATTCTATTTCACTTAATTTTTTTCAGTTACATGTAGAAACAATTTTTGACAATTGTTTTCTGAAAAATTGGGATCAAGATCACCTTCCTTCATGCTCCTTCCCAAAGTGGTATATATTATACCAGAGGCAATACATATTTCCATATTGGTTATGTCTTTAAAGAGGACACATATCACACATATAATAAAATCACATCAAGGAAATAAATTGAAAGATGATGTGCACTGCTCTGCCTTCAGGTTTCAACAGTTTGTTCTTTGGAGGTATATAACAGTTTCATCATGATTTTATTGTGGTTATCTTGGTGACTTGCTTTTCTGATAATAGTTTAGTCTGTCACAGTCCATAATCATATAATATTTCAGTTAGTGTATATATTGTTCTCTTGGTTCTGTTCATTCCACTTTGTATCAGTTCATATAAGTCTTTTCAGGTTTTTCTGAATTGATCCTATTAAACATTCCTTATGACACAATAGTACTTCTTTTAATCCATCTACAACAACCCTTTCATTCATTCCCCAAGTGTTGGATAGCCCCTCACTTTCTAATCCTTTGCCCCTACAAAAAATGCTGCTAAAAATATTTTGGTATGGATAGGTCCTTTCCCTTATCTCTTATCTTTTGGGGGATATAAATGCAGCAGTGGTTTTTCTTGGTGAAAGGATATGCATAGTTTTGTCATCCTTTCAGCCTAGTTCCATATTGTTCTCCATAATGGATGTATCATTTCACAGTTTTGCCAGCAGTGTATTAGTTTCCTAATTTTCCCAGAGTTTCTCCAACAATTTCTTTTCTGGTCATGTTAGTCAATCTGGTAAGTGTGAGGTTTTTAAATATGTAGTTATTTAACCAATAGTAATTAGGAGAATTTTTTCATATGACATTGATACTTTTAATTTCTTCCCCAAAAGACTGTCTATTCATATTCTCTGACCAGTCTTAAAATTGGAAATACATTGGATTCTGATAAATTTAACCCATTTCTTTATACATTTATTTGAGAAATTTGGTTTTTGTCAGAGACTCTAGCTATTATTTTTCCCAAAAATGTGTTGCTTCCCTACCGATCTTCGATGAGTTGGTTTTATCTGTATAAATCATTTTAATTCAATATAATGAAAATATTTGTATACTTTTTCATGTTTTCTACATCTGTTTGGTCATCAATTCTTCCCTTTTCCACTAGTTTGACAATTAAACTTCTCCCCATTCTCCTAATTTGATTGTGACATCACTTTATTTCTAGATCAAGCACCTACATTGACTTTATCCATCTGTATGATTATATGTTGATCTTTGCCTACAATATGCCATATCACTTTCCAGTTTTCCCACAAGTTTTTGTCAAATATTGAATTCTTTCCTCAAAAGCTTGGATCTTTGGGTTTATTGAACATTGTGTTGCTATGAGCATTACCTGCCATAAGCTATTTACTTAATCTATTCCACTGATCCACCACTCTATTTCTTAGCCAATACAAGAATGTTTTGATGATTACTACATTATATTATAATTTGAGTGAGGTGGAGCCATGATGACAAAGAAGGCACAAAGACCTATCTGATCTCTAGCAAATACTTTAAAAGAAAACTATGTTATAATGCTACAGAATAAATTTTGGAGCATCATAATCCACAAAAGAATGAAGTGAAGTAATTTTTCAGCCTCAAATGTAGTATGGCTGGTACAAGGGATCTAGGAGGGCAGTGTGAAAGCAGACCACAAAACAGTGGACTAGGGCAGGACTATGATCGCGACTTCCATGGGCACAGTTGAAACAGCATCAAAGGCTACTGGAGCTCTCAGGCACAGTTGATATTGGGTGGGGTCACACAGCTGCTTAGAATGGTATTACAGAGGTCCTCTGTTGGTTCTGGGTGCATGACTTCTATTGTATTGCCTATAAACAGATACAAGAAACAGTCCTAAGCCTCACTCTCTGGGAGAGGAGCACTATTACATGCTAATGCTTGTGGCCACAGGGGAGCAGAGGACTCTAGTTGTACTTAAAAGGTGGAAAAGAATACTCATGGTCACCCCCAGACAAGAGCAAAGGTCTCAAGATTATTAAACATACCCCTTCTTACATAATACCACAATAGAAGAAATAAAAAAAGAGAGATTCGCAGAGGCAACTCTAAAGGAATTTGCAAACTGAATCTGCCACTTGGAACAATGCTCCTTCACCTTAATTACAGACATCAAATTTAATGGTTTATTTTAATTAATAGAAAAAATATGAAAAAGAGCAAGCATGCAAACAAAATAACTTTTAAAAGTTATTTTGATGACAGGGAAGACCAAAACACTAACTCAGAATTAGATAAAAAGATCAATCAATATTGCTACATCTAAAGCCTCCAAGAAAAATATTAATTGATCTCAAGCTAAAAAATGAATAAACAGTGAGTCTCTAAATGGATTTTAACAATCAATTAAGAGAAGTAGAAGAAATTTGGGGAAAGAAGTATCAATAATATAGGAAAATTATAGAAAAAAGTCAACAACTTGATAAAGGAGGCACAAAAATATCTGAAGAAATTAATATCTTAAAAAACACAATACATTCACTGGTATAGGCACACAAATCCAATGAAGATAATTCCTTCAAAAGGCAAATTTGCCAAATAGAAAAAAAATATATGAAAATGCACCAAGAAAATAACTTTTTAAAAGACAAAATTGGCCATATGGAAAAAGAGATGTTCAAATTCACTGAGGAAAGAAAAACTATTTAAAAAATAGAATTAATGTAATAGATAATATTGGAGGGGGTATAGGGGTACTTGACCACTAATAGATCAGGCAGCTATCTTCCTTTGCCTACCCTCCTCCCTCTATATCTTCCTCCCTCTTCCAGCCTCATCTTCAGCCTCTCTCTTCTTCCCATTCCCCATTCTTCTTCAGCTTCCTTCTAAGTCACTCAGGGCAAACTATGGTGTTTCAGAGGAAACACAATTTTCTCATCTTTATCTCAAGTAAGGGTTTATTGGGGAAAACAGGAAAGATGGAGGATAGAGGTAAGAGGGTTGGAGGTTTCCCTATTATCTACAGTGAGTCTTAGGTTGGAGGATATTGAGAGAAATGGCAATACAGTCACTAGCATGAAACAGAGTCAGTCAGAGAGAAATATATGTACTATTGTTCTTCTTCCTCTTCTGCCTTAAAATCAGCCAGCCCACCTCCAACTTGATTATCCCAAGTCCCAGAGATAAATCCAGTTTCTTCTTTCAAAGATACCACCATCAGGGGGAAGCTGGGTGGTTCAGTGGATTGAGAGCCAGGCCTAGAGACAGGAGGTCCTAGGTTCAAATCTGGCCTCAGACACTAACAGCTGTGTGACCCTGGGTAAGTCACTTAACCCCCATTGCCTAGCCCTTACCACTCTTCTGCCTTGGAATTAATACACAGTATTGACTCCAAGCCAGAAGATAAGGGTTTAGAAAACAAAACAAAACAAAAACAAAGTCACCACCATCAACCATGAAGCCCAGAAAATCAGTCAGCAGTTGGCTCTTGCCTTCACCTGTTTCCTAGTAACATTCCAAATGGAATCTTCCTTTGATTGACAGTTGATCAATCTCCAGCTTCTTGTCTTGCTTCATACCTTGTAATTTCTCTCTTCTCCACATTAGTCAAATGGGAAAAAAAGTACCAAAAAATCGCTCAAGAAAATCATGTCTTTAAAATTAGATTTGGGCAAGTGGAAGCTAATGACTCCATGAGATATCAAGAAAGAATAAAAAAGTCAAAAGAATAAAACAATAGAAGAAAATGCAAAATATCTCATGGAAAAAACAAATCACTTGGGAAAAATTCAAAGAGAGATAATCTAAGAATTATTTGAATATATGAAAGTCATGATAAAAAAGAGGTTAGACATCATCTTTCAAGAAATTTACTAGGAAACCTGCCTTGATAGTCTATAACCAAAGGATTAAGTAGAAGTTAAAAGGATCCACTAGTCACCTTCTGAAAGAAATCCCAAAAGGAAACTCCCAGGACTATAATAGCAAAATTCCAGAACTCTTAGGTTAAGGGGAAAAATTATTGCAAGCAGACAAAAACAAGTAATTCAAATATTGTGGAGTTGCAGTCAGGATAACCTAAGAGTTAGAAGTTTCTACATTAAAGGAACAGAAAGAGTGTTCAAGCAGTACATGACACCTTCAAAAAAACTAACCACAAAATAGGGCATAAAAACCTCAAAACAAAAATTTGAAAAACAAATATTAAATGCATTCTTTTCAGGCCACAATGTAATAAAAATTACATTCAACCTAAGGCAGCAGTAAGAAAGACTAAAAATTAATTGTAAAATAAATAATCTCATCTAATAAATGTCAAAGAACAAATCATAGAAAAAATTAACTATGTTATTAAAGAAAATGACTATGAGGAGATAGTACCAAAATTTATGGTATGCAGCTAAAGCTGTATTTGCAGGAATATTTATATCTTTAAATTCTTATACGAAGAAAATGGAGAAAGAAGAGATCAAATGAATTGGTCATTCCACTAACAACAAAAAAAAACAACACTAGAAAAAGAAGAAATAAAAATATCCCCAATTAAATACATGTTGGAAATCATGAAAATCAAAGGAGAGATGAATACAATTGAAAATAAGAAAACAATTGAACTAATGAATAAGACAAGTAGCTGGTTTTATGAAAAAATAAATAAAATATTTAAACTAATGGTTGACATGATTTAAAAATTAAACATATATATATATATATAATTATCAAAAATGAAAAAGGTTAAATCACCATCAAAGAAGAAAAAAAAACTTAAGCAATTATTAAAAATTTTTGCACAATTGCATGCCAGACAATCTATGAGAAATAGATGAATACTGACAAAAATATAAATTACCTAGATTTACAGAAGAAGAAATAAAATACTTAAATTTTGCCATCACAGAATAAGAGATTGAACAACTATCAAAGAATTTGGATGGTCAGATGGACTTACAATTGATTTCTATAAAACTTTCAGGGTTCTGCACTGTGAGCTCTTTTGCCCTGAGGTTAGGTCTTCACTACTGTAGCACAGACTTGAAAGGACCCAGCTATGGACTTTTGGCCTAATTCTGAAGGCTCCTGCCAGGGCCTGGGACTTCAATGGGTGAATCTGAGGTGCTCTTTTGATGATTTAGCCTATGTCTCAGGATCTCAAAGTTAGCCTACACCCAGTCATGAATCCTGGAACAGTGTGTGTGTGCAGGGGTGAGTGTGACCAGCACTCTTTTGTGTGAAGTTTTGTTTCTTGTTATCCCTTATCCTGTGAAAATCAACTCTTTCTGCCTACCTTTCAATTTGTGTTCATCAGGAAAGCCAACCCACTCTGTCTGGCTGTTTTTTTTTTTTTAAGTTTACCATTGTTCCTTTAATAAGAATGGTACTGGATTGCCTCTTCTTTTTTTTTTTTTTAATATATTTTATTTGATCATTTCCAAGCATTATTCGTTAAAGACATAGATCATTTTCTTTTCCTCCCCCACCCCACCCCCCATAGCTGACGCGTAAGTCCACTGGGCATTAGATGTTTTCTTGATTTGAACCCATTGCTTTGTTGATAGTATTTGCATTAGAGTGTTCATTTAGAGTCTCTCCTCTGTCATGTCCCCTCAACCTCTGTATTCAGGCAGTTGCTTTTCCTCGGTGTTTCCACTCCCATAGTTTATCCTTTGCTTATGAATGGTGTTTTTTTCTCCTAGATCCCTGCAAATTGTTCAGGGACATTACACCACCATTTATGGAGAAGTACATTATGTTCGATTATACCACAGTGTATTAGTCTCTGTGTACAATGTTCTCCTGGTTCTGCTTCTCTCGCTCTGCATCACTTCCTGGAGGTTGTTCAGTCTCCATGGAACTCCTCCACTTTATTATTCCTTTTAGCACAATAGTATTCCATCACCAACATATACCACAGCTTGTTCAGCCATTCCCCAATTGAAGGGAATCCCCTCGTTTTCCAGGTTTTGGCCAACAAAAAGAGTGCAGCTATGAATATTTTTGTACAAGTCTTTTTGTTCATTATCTCTTTGGGGTACAGACCCAGCAGTGCTATGGCTGGGTCAAAGGGTAGATATTCTTTTGTCGCCCTTTGGGCATAGTTCCAAATTGCCCTCCAGAATGGTTGGATCAGTTCACAACTCCACCAACAATGAATTAATGTCCCTACTTTGCCACATCCCCTCCAGCATTCATTACTTTCCTTTGCTGTTATGTTAGCCAATCTGCTAGGTGTGAGGTGATACCTCAGAGTTGTTTTGATTTGCATCTCTCTGATTATAAGAGATGTAGAGCACTTCTTCATGTGCTTGTTAATAGTTTTGATTTCTTTATCTGAGAACTGCCTATCCATGTCCCTAGCCCATTTATCAATTAGAGAATGGCTTGATTTTTTGTACAATTGATTTAGCTCTTTATAAATTTGAGTAATTAAACCTTTGTCAGAAGTTTCTATGAAGATTTTTTCCCAATTTCTTGTTTCCCTTCTGATTTTAGTTACATTGGTTTTGTTTGTACAAAAGCTTTTTAGTTTGATGTAGTAAAAATTATTTATTTTACATTTTGTGATTCTTTCTATGTCTTGCTTGGTTTTAAAGCCTTTCCCCTCCCAAAGGTCTGACATGTATACTATTCTGTGTTTACCCAATTTACTTATGGTTTCCTTCTTTATGTTTAAGTCACTCACCCACTTTGAATTTATCTTGGTGTAGGGTGTGAGGTGTTGATCTATTCCTAGTCTCTCCCACACTGTCTTCCAATTTTCCCAACAGTTTTTATCGAATAGTGGATTTTTGTCCCAAAAGCTGGGATTTTTGGGTTTATCGTATACTGTCTTGCTGAGGTCTCTTTCCCCCAGTCTATTCCACTTATCTTCCTTTCTGTTTCTTAGACAGTACCAAATTGTTTTGATGACTGCTGCTTTGTAATATAGTTTTAGGTCAGGCACTGCATCATATGTGTTTTTTTTTCATCATTTCCCTGAATATCCTTGATCTTTTGTTCTTCCAAATGAACTTTGTTATGGTTTTTTCTAAATCAGTGAAGAAGTATTTTGGTAGTTCAATGGGTATGGCACTAAATAGATAAATAAGTTTGGGTAGGATGGTCATTTTTATTATATTGGCTCGTCCTATCCATGAGCAGTTAATGTTTTTCCATTTGCTCAAGTCTAGTTTTAGTTGTGTGGCGAATGTTTTGTAGTGGTGTTCATATATTTCCTGTGTTTGTCTTGGGAGGTAGATTCCTAGGTATTTTATTTTGTCTAAGGTGATTTTGAATGGGATTTCTCTTTCTAGTTCTTGTTGCTGAGCTGTGTTGGAGATATATAGAAAAGCTGATGATTTATATGGGTTTATTTTGTATCCTGCAACTTTGCTAAAGTTGTTGATTATTTCAATTAGCTTTTTGGTTGAATCTCTAGGATTCTTTAAGTAGACCATCATGTCATCCGCAAAGAGTGACAACTTGGTCTCCTCCTTGCCTATTTTGATGCCTTCAATTCCTTTATCTTCTCTAATTGCTACTGCTAGTGTTTCTAGTACAATGTCAAATAGTAGAGGTGATAATGGGCATCCTTGTTTCACACCTGATCTTATTGGGAATGCATCTAGTTTTTCCCCATTGCAGATGATATTAGCTGATGGTTTTAGATATATACTGTTTATTATTGTTAGTAATGACCCTTCTATTCCTATGCTTTCTAGTGTTTTTAATAGGAATGGGTGTTGTATTTTATCAAAGGCTTTTTCTGCATCTATTGAGATAATCATGTGGTTCTTGCTAGTTTGCTTGTTGATGTGGTCAATTATGTGGATGGTTTTCCTAATGTTGAACCAGCCCTGCATCCCTGGTATGAATCCTACTTGATAATGGTGAATGATCCTTCTGATCACTTGCTGGAGTCTTTTTGCTAGTATCCTATTCAAGATTTTTGCATCTATATTCATTATGGAGATGGGCCTATAGTTTTCTTTCTCTGTTTTTGACCTGCCTGGTTTTGGAATCAGTACCATGTTTGTGTCATAAGAGGAGTTTGGTAGAACTCCCTCTTTGCTTATTATGTCAAATAGTTTGTATAGTATTGGGATTAACTGTTCTCTGAATGTTTGATAGAATTCACTGGTGAATCCATCAGGCCCTGGGGATTTTTTCTTAGGAAGTTCTTTGATGGCTTGTTGGATTTCATTTTCTGATATGGGATTATTTAAGAATTCTATTTCCTCTTCTGTTAGTCTAGGCAGTTTGTGTTTTTGTATATATTCATCCATTTCTCCTAAATTGGTGTATTTATTGCCATATAATTGGGCAAAGTAATTTCTAATGATTGCCTTAATTTCGTCTTCATAGGAGGTGCTGTCCCCCTTTTCATCTTTAATGCTGTGAATTTGCTTTTCTTCCTTCCTTTTTTTAATTAGATTGACCAGTACTTTGTCTATTTTGTTTGCTTTTTCAAAGTACCAGCTTCTTGTCTTATTTATTAAATCAATAGTTCTATCACTTTTGATTTTATTAATTTCTCCCTTAATTTTTAGGATTTCTAGTTTGGTTTTCTGCTGGGGGGTTTTAATTTGATCACTTTCGAGTTTTTTCAATTGCATTTCCAATTGATTGATCTCTGCTCTCCCTTGTTTGTTAATATAAGCATTCAGGGATATGAATTTACCTCTGATTACTGCTTTGGCTGCATCCCAAAAGGTTTGAAAGGATGTTTCGCCATTGTCATTTTCCTCGATGAAATTATTGTTTCTATGATTTCTTCTTTAACTTAATGGTTTTGGAGTGTCATATTGTTTAATTTCCAATTAGTTTTAGTTTTGGTTTTCCATGTACCATTACTAATCATTATTTTTATTGCCTTGTGATCTGAGAAGGCTGCATTCATTATTTCTGCTTTTCTGCATTTGTGTGCTATGTTTCTGTGACCTAATGTATGGTCAATTTTTGTCAATGTGCCATGTGGTACTGAGAAGAAGGTGTATTCCTTTTTATCCCTATTTATTTTTCACCATATGTCTATTAATTCTAATTTTTCTAAGATTTAATTCACTTCTTTTCCCTCTTTCTTATTTATTTTTTGATTTGATTTATCTAAATTTGATAATGTTTGGTTTAAGTCTCCCACTAGTATGGTTTTATTGTCTATTTCTTCCTTCAATTCTCCTAGTTTCTCCATTAGAAATTTGGGTGCTATATTATTTGGTGCATACATATTGATTAATGATATTTCCTCATTGTCTAGAGTCCCTTTTAACAAAATATAATTACCTTCCCTATCCCTTTTGATCAGGTCTATTTTTGCTTTGGCTTTATCTGATATCATGAATACCACTCCTGCCTTCTTTCTATCAGTTGAGGCCCAGAAGGTCTTACTCCATCCTTTAATTCTGAACTTGTGGGTGTCAACCCGCCTCATGTGTGTTTCTTTTTTTCTTTTTTTTTCTTTTTTTTTTAATATATTTTATTTGATCATTTCCAAGCATTATTCGTTAAAGACATAGATCATTTTCTTTTCCTCCCCCCCACCCCCCATAGCCGACGCGTAAGTCCACTGGGCATTAGATGTTTTCTTGATTTGAACCCATTGCTTTGTTGATAGTATTTGCATTAGAGTGTTCATTTAGAGTCTATCCTCTGTCATGTCCCCTCAACCTCTGTATTCGGCAGTTGCTTTTTCTCGGTGTTTCCACTCCCATAGTTTATCCTTTGCTTATGAATGGTGTTTTTTTCTCCTAGATCCCTGCAAGTTGTTCAGGGACATTACACTGCCACTAATGGAGAAGTCCATTACGTTTGATTATACCACAGTGTATTAGTCTCTGTGTACAATGTTCTCCTGGTTCTGCTCCTCTCGCTCTGCATCACTTCCTGGAGGTTGCTCCAGTCTCCATGGAACTTCTCCACTTTATTATTCCTTTTAGCACAATAGTACTCCATCACCAACATATACCACAGTTTGTTCAGCCATTCCCCAATTGATGGGCATCCCCTCGTTTTCCAGTTTTGGGCCACCACAAAGAGCGCAGCTATGAATATTTTTGTACAAGTCTTTGTGTCCATTATCTCTTTGGGGTACAGACCCAGCAGTGCTATGGCTGGGTCAAAGGGTAGATATTCTTTTGTCGCCCTTTGGGCATAGTTCCAAATTGCCCTCCAGAATGGTTGGATCCATTCACAACTCCACCAGCAATGAATTAATGTCCCTACTTTGCCACATCCCCTCCAGCATTCATTACTTTCCTTTGCTGTAATGCTAGCCAATCTGCTAGGTGTGAGGTGATACCTCAGAGTTGTTTTGATTTGCATCTCTCTGATTATAAGAGATGTAGAGTATTTCTTCATGTGCTTGTTAATAGTTTTGATTTCTTTATCTGAGAACTGCCTATCCATGTCCCTTGCCCATTTATCAATTGGAGAATGGCTTGATTTTTTGTACAATTGATTTAGCTCATTATAAATATGAGTAATTAAACCTTTGTCAGAGGTTTCTATGAAGATTTTTTCCCAATTTGTTGTTTCCCTTCTGATTTTAGTTGTATTGGTTTTGTTTGTACAAAAGCTTTTTAGTTTGATGTAGTCAAAATTATTTATTTTACATTTTGTGATTCTTTCTGTATCTTGCTTGGTTTTAAAGCCTTTCCCATCCCAAAGGTCTGACATGTATACTATTCTGTGTTTACCCAATTTACTTATGGTTTCCTTCTTTATGTTTAATTCACTCACCCATTTTGAATTTATCTTGGTGTAGGGTGTGAGGTGTTGATCTATTCCTAGTCTCTCCCACACTGTCTTCCAATTTTCCCAGCAGTTTTTATCGAATAGTGGATTTTTGTCCCAAAAGCTGGGATCTTTGGGTTTATCGTATACTGTCTTGCTGAGGTCGATTTCCCCCAGTCTATTCCACTGATCTTCCTTTCTGTTTCTTAGCCAGTACCAAATTGTTTTGATGACTGCTGCTTTGTAATATAGTTTTAGGTCAGGGACTGCAAGGCCCCCATCATATGTGTTTTTTTTCATTATTTCCCTGGATATCCTTGATCTTTTGTTCTTCCAAATGAACTTTGTTATGGTATTTTCTAAATCAGTGAAGAAGTATTTTGGTAGTTCAATGGGTATGGCACTAAATAGATAAATAAGTTTGGGTAGGATGGTCATTTTTATTATATTGGCTCGTCCTAACCATGAGCAGTTAATGTTTTTCCATTTGTTTAAGTCTAGTTTTAGTTGTGTGGCGAGTGTTTTGTAGTTGTGTTCATATAGTTCCTGTGTTTGTCTTGGGAGATTGATTCCTAGGTATTTTATTTTGTCTAAGGTGATTTTGAATGGGATTTCTCTTTCTAGTTCTTGCTGCTGAGCTGTGTTGGAGATATATAGAAAAGCTGATGATTTATGTGGGTTTATTTTGTATCCTGCAACTTTGCTAAAGTTGTTGATTATTTCAATTAGCTTTTTGGTTGAATCTCTAGGATTCTTTAAGTAGACCATCATGTCATCCGCAAAGAGTGATAACTTGGTCTCCTCCTTGCCTATTTTGATGCCTTCAATTCCTTTATCTTCTCTAATTGCTACTGCTAGTGTTTCTAGTACAATGTCAAATAGTAGAGGTGATAATGGGCATCCTTGTTTCACTCCTGATCTTATTGGGAATGCATCTAGTTTTTCCCCATTGCAGATGATATTAGCTGTTGGTTTTAGATATATACTGTTTATTATTTTTAGGAATGACCCTTCTATTCCTATGCTTTCTAGTGTTTTTAATAGGAATGTGTGTTGTATTTTATCAAAGGCTTTTTCTGCATCTATTGAGATAATCATGTGGTTCTTGCTAGTTTGCTTGTTGATGTGGTCAATTATGTGGATGGTTTTCCTAATGTTGAACCAGCCCTGCATCCCTGGTATGAATCCTACTTGATCATGGTGAATGATCCTTCTGATCACTTGCTGGAGTCTTTTTGCTAGTATCCTATTTAATATTTTTGCATCTATATTCATTAGGGAGATTGGCCTATAGTTTTCTTTCTCTGTTTTTGACCTGCCTGGTTTTGGAATCAGTACCATGTTTGTGTCGTAAAAGGAGTTTGGTAGAACTCCCTCTTTGCTTATTATGTCCAATAGTTTGTATAGTATTGGGATTAACTGTTCTCTGAATGTTTGATAGAATTCACAGGTGAATCCATCAGGCCCTGGGGATTTTTTCTTAGGAAGTTCTTTGATGACTTTTGATTTTATTAATTTCTCCCTTAGTTTTTAGGATTTCTAATTTGGTTTTCTGCTGGGGGTTTTTAATTTGATTGCTTTCGAGTTTTTTCAATTGCATTTCCAATTGATTGATCTCTGCTCTCCCTTGTTTGGTTTTTTTTTTTTTAACTTCTTTGGAAACTCTTGAATATTTAATACATGCATATGGTTATTTGAGCTTATCGGACAAGAGACAGAGAAATATAGGTAATAGTATTAAATTGGGACTTAGTAGACTTGAATTCAACCAACAACAACTAGAACAACTCACATTTCTGTAGTGCTTTAAGGCTGAAAACACACTTTCCCCTCCATAATAATTTGTGACAGGCAGCTAGATAGTTACCTGATAGGACACTGGACCAAATGTCCAGAAGACCTGAGCTCTATTCCTGTCCCCAGATTTTTTTTTAATATATTTTATTTGATCATTTCCAAGCATTATTCGTTAAAGAAATAGATCATTTTCTTTTCCTCCCCCCCACCCCCCATAGCCGACGCGTAAGTCCACTGGGCATTAGATGTTTTCTTGATTTGAACCCATTGCTTTGTTGATAGTATTTGCATTAGAGTGTTCATTTAAAGTCTATCCTCTGCCATGTCCCCTCAACCTCTGTATTCAGGCAGTTGCTTTTTCTTGGTGTTTCCACTCCCATAGTTTATCCTTTGCTTATGAATGGTGTTTTTTTTCTCCTGGATCCCTGAAACTTGTTCAGGGACATTACACCGCCCCTAATGTAGAAGTCCATTACGTTCGATTATACCACTGTGCATTAGTCTCTGTGTACAATGTTCTCCTGGTTCTGCTCCTCTCGCTCTGCATCACTTCCTGGAGGTTGTTCCAGTCTCCATGGAACTTCTCCACTTTATTATTCCTTTGAGCACAATAGTATTCCATCACCAACATATACCACAGTTTGTTCAGCCATTCCCCAATTGATGGGCATCCCCTCGTTTTCCAGTTTTGGGCCACCACAAAGAGCGCAGCTATGAATATTTTTGTACAAGTCTTTGTGTCCATTATCTCTTTGGGGTACAGACCCAGCAGTGCTATGGCTGGGTCAAAGGGTAGATATTCTTTTGTCGCCCTTTGGGCATAGTTCCAAATTGCCCTCCAGAATGGTTGGATCAGTTCACAACTCCACCAGCAATGAATTAATGTCCCTACTTTGCCACATCCCCTCCAGCATTCATTACTTTCCTTTGCTGTTATGTTAGCCAATCTGCTAGGTGTGAGGTGATACCTCAGAGTTGTTTTGATTTGCATCTCTCTGATTATAAGAGATGTAGAACACTTCTTCATGTGCTTGTTAATAGTTTTGATTTCTTTATCTGAGAACTGCCTATCCATTTCCCTTGCCCATTTATCAATTGGAGAATGGCTTGATTTTTTGTACAATTGATTTAGCTCATTATAAATATGAGTAATTAAACCTATGTCAGAGGTTTCTATGAAGATTTTTTCCCAATTTGTTGTTTCCCTTCTGATTTTAGTTATATTGGTTTTGTTTGTACAAAAGCTTTTTAGTTTGATGTAGTCAAAATTATTTATTTTACATTTTGTGATTCTTTCTATATCTTGCTTGGTTTTAAAGCCTTTCCCCTCCCAAAGGTCTGACATGTATACTATTCTGTGTTTACCCAATTTACTTATGGTTCCCTTCTTTATGTTTAAGTCACTCACCCATTTTGAATTTATCTTGGTGTAGGGTGTGAGGTGTTGATCTATTCCTATTCTCTCCCACACTGTCTTCCAATTTTCCCAGCAGTTTTTATCGAATAGTGGATTTTTGTCCCAAAAGCTGGGATCTTTGGGTTTATCGTATACTGTCTTGCTGAGGTCGTTTTCCCCCAGTCTATTCCACTGATCTTCCTTTCTGTTTCTTAGCCAGTACCAAATTGTTTTGATGACTGCTGCTTTGTAATATAGTTTGAGGTCTGGGACTGCAAGGCCCCCATCATATGTGTTTTTTTTCATTATTTCCCTGGATATCCTTGATCTTTTGTTCTTCCAAATGAACTTTGTTATGGTTTTTTCTAAATCAGTGAAGAAGTATTTTGGTAGTTCAATGGGTATGGCACTAAATAGATAAATAAGTTTGGGTAGGATGGTCATTTTTATTATATTGGCTCGTCCTATCCATGAGCAGTTAATGTTTTTCCAATTGTTCAAGTCTAGTTTTAGTTGTGTGGCGAGTGTTTTGTAGTTGTGTTCATATAGTTCCTGTGTTTGTCTTGGGAGATAGATTCCTAGGTATTTTATTTTGTCTAAGGTGATTTTGAATGGGATTTCTCTTTCTAGTTCTTGCTGCTGAGCTGTGTTGGAGATATATAGAAAAGCTGATGATTTATGTGGGTTTATTTTGTATCCTGCAACTTTGCTAAAGTTGTTGATTATTTCAATTAGCTTTTTGGTTGAATCTCTAGGATTCTTTAAGTAGACCATCATGTCATCCGCAAAGAGTGATAACTTGGTCTCCTCCTTGCCTATTCTGATGCCTTCAATTTCTTTATCTTCTCTAATTGCTACTGCTAGTGTTTCTAGTACAATGTCAAATAGTAGAGGTGATAATGGGCATCCTTGTTTCACTCCTGATCTTATTGGGAATGCATCTAGTTTATCCCCATTGCAGATGATATTAGCTGTTGGTTTTAGATATATACTGTTTATTATTTTTAGGAATGACCCTTCTATTCCTATGCTTTCTAGTGTTTTTAATAGGAATGGGTGTTGTATTTTATCAAAGGCTTTTTCTGCATCTATTGAAATAATCATGTGGTTCTTGCTAGTTTGCTTGTTGATGTGGTCAATTATGTGGATGGTTTTCCTATTGTTGAACCAGCACTGCATCCCTGGTATGAATCCTACTTGATCATGGTGAATGATCCTTCTGATCACTTGCTGGAGTCTTTTTGCTAGTATCCTATTTAAAATTTTTGCATCTATATTCATTAGGGAGATTGGTCTATAGTTTTCTTTCTCTGTTTTTGACCTGCCTGGTTTTGGAATCAGTACCATGTTTGTGTCGTAAAAGGAGTTTGGTAGAACTCCCTCTTTGCTTATTATGTCAAATAGTTTGTATAGTATTGGGGTTAACTGTTCTCTGAATGTTTGATAGAATTCACAGGTGAATCCATCAGGCCCTGGGGATTTTTTCTTAGGAAGTTCTTTGATGGCTTGATGGATTTCAATTTCTGATATGGGATTATTTAAGAATTCTATTTCCTCTTCTGTTAGTCTAGGCAGTTTGTATTTTTGTATATATTCATCCATTTCTCCTTAATTAGTGTATTTATTGCCATATAATTGGGCAAAGTAATTTCTAATGATTGCCTTAATTTCCTCCTCATTGGAGGTGCTGTCCCCCTTTTCATCTTTAATGCTGTGAATTTGCTTTTCTTCCTTCCTTTTTTTAATTAGATTGACCAGTACTTTGTCTATTTTGTTTGTTTTTTCAAAGTACCAGCTTCTTGTCTTATTTATTAAATCAATAGTTCTATCACTTTCGATTTTATTAATTTCTCCCTTAATTTTTAGGATTTCTAATTTGGTTTTCTGCTGGGGGTTTTTAATTTGATCGCTTTCGAGTTTTTTCAATTGCATTTCCAATTGATTGATCTCTGCTCTCCCTTGTTTGTTAATATGAGCTTTCAGGGATATGAATTTGCCTCTGATTACCGCTTTGGCTGCATCCCAAAAAGTTTGAAAGGATGTTTCGCCATTGTCATTTTCCTTGATGAAATTATTAATTGTTTCTATGATTTCTTCTTTAGCTAAACGGTTTTGGAGTATCATATTGTTTAATTTCCAATTGGTTTTAGATTTGGTTTTCCATGTACCATTACTAATCATTATTTTTATTGCCTTGTGATCTGAGAAGGCTGCATTCATTATTTCTGCTTTTTTGCATTTGTGTGCTATGTTTCTGTGACCTAATGTATGGTCAATTTTTGTGAATGTGCCATGTGGTGCTGAGAAGAAGGTGTATTCCTTTTTATCCCTATTTATTTTTCTCCATATATCTATTAATTCTAATTTTTCTAAGATTTCGTTCACTTCTCTTACCTCTTTCTTATTTATTTTTTGATTTGATTTATCTAAATTTGATAATGGTTGGTTTAAGTCTCCCACTTGTATGGTTTTATTGTCTATTTCTTCCTTCAATTCACCTAGTTTCTCCATTAGAAATTTGGGTTCTATATTATTTGGTGCATACATGTTGATTAATGATATTTCCTCGTTGTCTAGAGTCCCTTTTAACAAAATATAATTACCTTCCCTATCCCTTTTGATCAGGTCTATTTTTGCATTGGCTTTATCAGATATCATGATTACCACTCCTGCCTTCTTTCTATCAGTTGAGGCCCAGAAGGTCTTACTCCATCCTTTAATTCTGACCTTGTGGGTGTCAACCCGCCTCATGTGTGTTTCTTGAAGACAACATATGGTAGGGTTTTGGATTCTAATCCATTCTGCTATTCGTCTACGTTTTATGGGTGAGTTCATCCCATTCACGTTCAAAGTTATGATTGTCATTTGTGGACTCCCTGGCATTTTGATTGCCTTCCCTAATTCTAACCTTTTCTTCTTCGGCTCTACCTTTTAGTCCAGTGATTTACTTTGAATCAGTGCTCCTTGTCCCCTCCCTTGATGTTTCCCTTTTTAGTCCCTCCATTTTTGTTCCCTCCCCCTCCCCCCTCTCTTTCCCTCCCTTTTTGTTCTCCCTCTCCTTACCCTTGTTGGGTAAGATAGAATTCAAGATCCCAATGGATCTGGATGTTTTTCCCTCTAAGAGTTGATTTCCCTGAGATTGAGGTTTAAGTAAACCCCCCCTCCTCTCTTCCTCTCCTTCTTATAGGAGTTTTCTTCCCCTCCCCTTCCCATGTGAATCTTTGTGTGAGAACCATTATTCTATTTGGTCTTTCTTTATCCCCTATTTATACATTACATTTTTCCCACATGTTAGTATACATAGATTGATATAAATGTAGTCCTTATAGAAGAGAATTTGAGTAAAAGAAGAAGATAACATTTTTCCCCTTTCCTTAATATTTACCTTTTCAGGTATTCCTTGCTCTTTGATTTTCGGTATCAAACTTTCCACAGAGCTCTGGTCTTTTCTTTGCAAAAAGTTGGAAGTCTTCTATTTTGTTGAATGCCCATACTTTCCCTTGGAAGTATATAGTCAGTTTTGCTGGGTAGCTGATTCTTGGTTGGAGACCCAGCTCTCTTGCCTTTCTGAAGATCATGTTCCATGCCTTACGATCATTCAGAGTAGAACTTGCAAGGTCTTGTGTGACCCTGATTGGCATTCCTTTATATCTAAATTGTCTTTTTCTGGCTTCCTGTAGGATTTTTTCTTTTGTTTGATAGCTTTGGAATTTGGCAATTACATTCCTGGGAGTTGTCTTTTGGGGGTTTAGTGTAGAAGGTGTTCTGTGAGCTCTGTCAGTGGCTGTATTACCCCCTTGTTCTAGAATCTCTGGGCAATTTTCTTTGATTATATCTTGTACCACCATGTCCAGTTTGGTGTTTATTTCTGGCTTTTCTGGGAGTCCAATTATTCTTAAATTTTCTCCTCTCCCTCTATTTTCCAGATCTATCACCTTGTCGGTGAGATATTTTATGTTCTCTTCTAATTTCTTGGTGTTTTGGCTTTGCTTTATTAGTTCTTGCTTTAAAGCCTGGTTTTCTTTTACAGTTTGGTCGAACTGGTTTTGTAGATGCATGAATTTCTTTTGCATTATTTCCCACTTTTCCTCCCAGAGGGCTTCCATCTTTTTGGTCATTTCTGATTCAAATTCTTCATGGGTTTGTGGGGAGTTTCTATTTCCTTTGGAAGATTTTGGAGAATTTTCTTGTATATCTTCTTCTATCTGCTCTGTATTTTGTATTTTGGCTCCATAGAATGTGTCCAAAGTCGCCCCTTTCTTCTTATTTTTCTTGGTATTTTGGGGCTTCTGTGATTCTGTGGAGTTTGTCATCTCTGAATGTGGAGGATTAGCTTTTCTTATCTCTGTCTGGTGATCAGAGGCTTTAGTCCTGGGCAGATTGTCTATGAGCTTTCCCTGGGTTAATCTGAATATGCCTCACTGGAACTGGAATGGAAGTGTCGGACCACGAGGCCACACTCTCCCCCCAGCTCGCTTTCCGGAAGTTGCCTTCAGAATTGCTGGCCGTGAGGCTGTTTCGTCGGCCTGCGGGGGGATGGGCTGCAGCTTCCCCAAGCTCCGGGCAAGGACTTTCACTGAGACTTGTATAGCAGGATCCAGCCCGTGAGGCTGTCTTGCCCGCCCTGAGGGTTGCTGTTGTTTCGACCAGCTCTCTGCAGCGGAAGCCCCAGGCAGTTACTTTCACTGGGACTCGGGTAGCGAGGACCCTGCTCTCTGAGCCCGGCCGGGCTGCGGCTTCCGGGAGCCTTGGACTCTGCGCTCCTACCCCTGAGGTCCAAGTGATCTCGGGTTCTGGCTTTTGAGGGGAGCCATACCTTTTGAACCAGGTCCAGGTCCAGGAGGAGGGTTCCCAGGGTCTGTGCTGTTGATCGTTTTGAATTTCGGTGCCTTAGGAGCTTATAGTTTGAGATTGGTCGGGAAGGGTTTTCCGGAGATCTGAACGTTAGCTTTCTCTAAGCCGCCATCTTAACCGGAAGTCCTCATGTGTGTTTCTTGAAGACAACATATGGCAGGGTTTTGGATTCTAATCCATTCTGCTATTCGTCTACATTTTATGGGTGAGTTCATCCCATTCACATTCAAAGTTATGATTGTCATTTGTGGACTCCCTGGCATTTTTATAGCCTTCCCTAATTCTAACCTTTTCTTCTTCGGCTCTACCTTTTAGTCCATTGATTTACTTTGAATCAGTCCCCCTTGTCCCCTCCCTTGATGTTTCCCTTTTTAGTCCCTCCCTTTTTGTTCCCTCTCCCTCCCCCCTCTCTTTCCCTCCCTTTTTGTTTTCCCTCTCCCCACCCCACCCCTTGGTTTTCCCTTCTCCCTACCCTTGTTGGGTAAGATAGAATTCAAGATCCCAATGGATCTGGATATTTTTCCCTCTCAGAGTTGATTTCCCTGAGATTGAGGTTTAAGTAAAAAAAAAACCCTCTCTTCCTCTCCTTCTTATATGAGTTCTCTACCCCTCCCCTTCCCATGTGAATCTTTGTGTGAGAACAATTATTCTATTTGGTCTTTCTTTACCCCCTATTTATACATAACATTTCCCCCACATATTAGTATACATAGATTGATATAAATGTAGTCCTTATAGAAGAGAGTTTGAGTAAAAGAAGAAGATAACATTTTTCCCCTTTCCTTAATATTTACCTTTTCAGGTATTCCTTGCTCTTTGATTTTCGGTATCAAACATTCCACAGATCTCTGGTCTTTTCTTTGCAAAAAGTTGGAAGTCTTCTATTTTGTTGAATGCCCATACTTTCCCTTGGAAATATATAGTCAGTTTTGCTGGGTAGCTGATTCTTGGTTGGAGACCCAGCTCTCTTGCCTTTCTGAAGATCATGTTCCATGCCTTACGATCATTCAGAGTAGAACTTGCAAGGTCTTGTGTGACCCTGATTGGCATTCCTTTATATCTAAATTGTCTTTTTCTGGCTTCCTGTAGGATTTTTTTCTTTTGTTTGATAGCTTTGGAATTTGGCAATTACATTCCTGGGAGTTGTCTTTTCGGGGTTTAGTGTAGAAGGTGTTCTGTGAGCTCTGTCAGTGGCTGTATTGCCCCCTTGTTCTAGAATCTCTGGGCAATTTTCTTGGATTATATCTTGTATCACCATGTCCAGTTTGGTGTTTATTTCTGGCTTCTCTGGGAGTCCAATTATTCTTAAATTATCTCTTCTCCCTCTATTTTCCAGATCTGTCATCTTGTCGTTGAGATATTTTTTGTTCTCTTCTAATTTCTTGGTATTTTGGCTTTGCTTTATTAATTCTTGCTCTTTTACACGATCGTTGTCTTCCAGCTGCCTGATTCTGGCCTTTAAAGCCTGGTTTTCCTTTTCAGTTTCATTACTCCGGTTTTGTAGATGCGTGAATTTCTTTTGCATTATTTCCAACTTTTCCTCCCAGAAGGCTTACATCTTTTTGGTCATTTCTGATTCAAATTCTTCATGGGTTTGTGGAGAGTTTCCATTTCCTTTGGAAGATTTTGGAGCATTTTCTTGTATATCTTCTTTTATCTGCTCTGTATTTTGTATTTTGGCTCCATAGAAGGTGTTCAAAGTCGCCCCTTTCTTCTTATTTTTCTTGGTATTTTGGGGCTTCTGTGCTTCTGTGGAGTTTGCCATCTCAGAATGGGGAGGATTAGCTTTTCTTATCTCTGTCTGGTGTTCAGAGGCTTTAGTCCTGGGCAGATTGTCAGTTCTATGAGCTTTCCCTGGGTTAAACTGAATATGCCTCACTGGAACTGGAATGGAAGGGTCGGACCAGGAGGCCACACTGTCCCCCGGCTCTCTGGTTCGGGTTGCTTTCCGGAAGTTGCCTTCAGAATAGCTGGCCTTGAGGCTGTTTCATCGGCCTGCAGGGGGATGGGCTGCAGCTTCCCGGACCTCCGAGGGCGGTGATTTTCACTGAGACTTGGATAGCAGGATCCATTGCCCGCCCTGAGGGTTTTGTTGTTTCAGAAGACCCTGCTCTCTGAGCCATGCGGGGCTGCGGCTTCCGGGAGCCTTGGACTCTGCGCTCCTACCCCTTAGGTCCGAGTGATCTCGGGTTCTGGCTTTTGAGTGGGGCCATACCTTTTGATCCAGGTCCAGGTCCAGGAGGAGGATTCCTAGGGTCTATGCTGTTGATCGTCTTGAATTTGGGCGCCTTAGGAGCTTATAGTTTGAGATTGGTCGGGAAGGGTTTTCTGGAGATCTGAACTTTAGCTTTCTCTAAGCCGCCATCTTGACCGGAAGTCTCTGTTTTGTTTTTTTTTTAATCCTGTTGTTGTGAGGTATTTTTGAAAGATTGGTTTGGAAGGATTATCAGAGAGGTTTCAACTTTTTTTGCTACCAATCTGCCACTCTGTCTACCAAACTTTTAAAGAACAATATAATCATAATGTTACATAAATAATTTTGAAAAATAGGGGAAGAATGAATCCCACCAAAACTTCTTTTATAATTTAAGTAATGTTTTAATACTTAAAAGCAGGAACAGTTAAAACAAAGAAAGAAAGCTATAGATCTATCTTCTTACTGAATGTTGATGCAAAAATTTGAAACAATACTAGCAAGAAGAATATGGAATTATATCAAAAGAATCATATAACATGGTAGGGCAGGTTTTAACTCTGGAATATAAGTATGGTTCAATACTTCAAGTATGGTTCAATAGGAAAACCATCAGCATAATTGTCTATATCAGTAATGAAAGTAATAGAACCATATCATCATTTCAACAGATGTAGAATAAGATTTTGACAAAATATATCACTCATTCTCTAAAAAAATTAGAAAACATTGGAATAAATTTAGCTTTCTTTAAAGTGCTAAATTTCATCTATTTAAAATTATCAGCAAACATATGAAATGGGAAAATACTAAAATCCTTCACTATAAGATTGGAGGTGAAGTAAGGATGCCCATTAAGAACAGTACTGTTTAATATTGTAGTAAAAATGCTAGATATAACAATAAGAGCAGAAAAAGAAATTGAAGGAATAAGAATAGACAATGAGGAAAGGAAATGAACACTCTACAATAGCATACATAGAAAATACTAGAGAATCAATCTAACAATTAAGAACTTCAGCAAAGTCACCAGATACAAAATAAACTCACATAAATCATCAGCATTTCTATTTACCATCAACAAAATCAAATTGCAAGAAATAGAAAAGGAAATTCCATTCAAAATTTCTAGACAACATGAAATACCTATGCAGTGTATCTATCAAATCAAACTCAGCAACTATATGAATACAATCACAAAACACTCTTCACACAATTAAAGTTACCTCTAAAAGTATTGAGAAACATTAATTTCTCATGGATTGTCTAAGCCAATATGATAAAAATGATAATCCTACCTAAATTTAATTAATTATTAAATGCCATACCATTTAGACTACCCAGAATTATTTCATAGAGCTAGAAAAAATAATAACTAAATTCATTTGGAAAAACAAAAGTCTCAAAATATCTAGGAATCAGTGAAAAACTATGAAGGAAGGAATTCTGGCTATACCAGATTTCAAACTATACTGTAAAGTATAATTAACAAAACAATGACTAAAAAATAGAGAAGCTGATAAATGAAATAGGTTAGATAATCAACACACAGTAGTTAATGTCCATAACAACTTAATGTTCAATAAATCCAAAGACCCAAGCTTTGGGGGAAATAACTACCTGACAAAAAAAATGTAAGAAAAAAGTCAAAATGGATACTTAATTAAAAAATGATAGCATCAATAAATTAGAAGACAGAAAAGCATACCTATCAAATTCATGGATAATGAAAGAATTTATCACCAAACAAGATATATAGAATATTAAATAAAATGAATTGGATAACTTTAATTAGATTAAAATGAGAAGGTTTTGTATAAACAAAACAAATGCAATCAAGATTAGTAGGGAAATAGCAAATTTGGAGGAAAAATCTTACAAAATGTGTCTCTGATAAACCCTTATTTTTTCAAGTATATAGCAAACAGAATCAAATTTATAAAAATGAGTAACATTTCACAATTGAAAAATGGTTAAAGATATGACCAGACCATTCTCAGAGGAAGAAATTAAAATTACTCATACTAAGATTAAAAAATGTTCCAAATCACTATTAAAGGAATGGAATTCACACTAAGGAAGCCATGAAAACAAGTGAACTGTGTAAAAGGCAAAAGGTCATTGGAATCCTGAGGGAGGGGGATTTGGGGTGACCCCAATGGACACTCTGTAAGTCCAGTATTGGCTTCTGGAGTAGGATTCTTCTGGAAGAACAGAGACTACCTGACCATTTTCTCAATCCCTCAGTGAACCCAGCAGCCTGACATCTTGTTCTGAACTGAAAGAGATCTGTGTGAAGTGTTCCTCAGTCAGCTTCTCAAGGGTTTTACCCAGAGAGACTGGGACCACAGAAGACTGGTCTCTGTCTCCTTGTGCCTGCTTATCTAAAGACTATCACCATTTATTTTAGATAGCTTAGAATAGCAGACGAATTCCATCTTTAGTCAGAGAGGGCAAAGACAAACCCCTGCTTTAGCTGGGGCTTGAAAAGACTGAATGGACTGAATTTCATTCTAATTAGGTACCCCTCATCCCTCTATCCAAAGTTTTCCATGTTATTCACTATTAAATCAAACTTCAACTAAAGAACAAAAACAGTCAGATCACTTACCAAAATGGCAGAGGAAGACTCATGGGAGAAGGGTTATTTGGAGGGAGATTTCTATTAGATCCAGGTTAAGAAAAATTCTGGATAGAAATTCATTGATCTTTTTTTCAGCAAGAGGTTTGACCAGAAGGGCATCCAGTGGGGATTAGGTTTCACAAAATTACCTAACCAACCAACATTTCTCTACTCTTGTGGTGTTACCTAATCTGGTACAGACCTCTGCACTTGCCAGTTGTCCTGGCTCTTAATTGAGTAAGCTATCAGTAGCCATTGGATAGGGACCACACTGAGCTGGAAATCAGGGAACTTGGTCTTATCATCTCCAGGCCCTTCTTGAACTTAAGGCTGCTTGTTGGCTGGCCCTAATATGTCTTACCCAACCATGTGTTTAGTGGGGACTCTGAGTAATATAGGACCTAATAAAGCAGAAGTAATTCAGTTATGACCTTTGAGTTAGACTAAAAAACTTATTTATCTTTCTTTATCTTTAGTAATAAATACTTATAATTTAGTATAAGGTCTCCAAGATCAATTTTCATTCATAACAAAATAGAGAGTAAAAGGGTACAGTATCCAGGACAGAACTTCATTAAATAAATCCACTTGATGGAGGATAGGAGGAGAGGACCACTAGCAAGGAGATTAAAGAAGAAACATTAGACAAGTAGAAGGAAAACTAGTTGACTTATGCCATGAAAATCTTTAGGGGGGAATATTGAAAAGTAGAAGGAAATTTGAATTCACATCCTCTGACTTTAGAGTCAGTGTCATATTTTGCTTGTATTTGTGGTACTAAATTTATAAAGCATTTCTTATTGTATAATGCCATAAGCTATATCATTGCATGTCTAAAAATCTTAAAATGTTGATAAAATGATATAATTTGTTCATGATTCCTGGCTATACAAAGTCCCTTTATTCATTTTAACTTGAAAGCTAAGTGAGGGATTAGTACAAATGTGAATAGCAAGTCAAAGTGGTTTTTAAATGTCATTAGTTCATGAATTAGAAACATTATCAGAAAATATTATTTCCAAAGTGCTGCTAATACATAGGTTGTCAGCAGTTCTGTCAGTCTGGTCACCATAGATCCACATTGGTGAAGCTGTGGCAGGTGTACAGAGCCAGTACTTGGGGAGCTGCTCCATTCCCCTTTTTCCCAGAGCCTGAGGTCATTTTTACTTGCCCTAACCCTCTGTCCAGCCACCCAATGCAAACAATTTCTCCCTTAATTCTCTCTGAATATCTGAGGCTCATAGTTTGAATTTTACCTCCAGGCACTCAAATTGGGAAAAGGTACACCAAACTTGCCATTGAGAATTCTTTGAATTAATATTAAAATGAATTTATTTTGGGGATTTCATTTTTTAAAAGATCAAAAATTACTTGAGGGTAGGAATTAGAATCATTAACAGAAATAAATTTCTTTTTTTTTTTGGTTTTTAAAACATTATTTTATTTGGTCATTTTCATACATATTCATTGGAAACAGATCATTTTCTTTTCCTTCTACCCCCCACCTCTTCCCCCCTCCCCTCTCCCCTCCCCTGACTCCTTCCCTAGCCAATTCGGCAATTCGTCTGGGTATCACATGTGTCCTTGCTCTGAACCCATTTCCTTGTTGTTGGTATTTTCATTAGGGTGCTCATTTAACATCTTTCCTCAATCATGTCCTCTCAACATCTATAGTCAAGCAGTTGCTTTTCCTCAGTGTTTTTACTCCCTTAGTTTGTCCTCTGCTTGAGGATAGTTTTGTGGTACTAATAGATCCCTGCAGATTGTTCAGGGACATTGTAAAGTGATTATTGGAGAAGTCCATTAAATTCTCTTATACCACAATGTGTCAGGCTCTGTGTACAATGTTCTCCGGGTTCTGCTCCTCTCACTCTGCATCACTTCCTGGAGGGTGTTCCAATCTCCATGGAATTCTTCCACTTTATTATTCTTTTTAACACAATAGTATTCCATCACCAACATATACCACAATTTGTTCAGCCATTCCCCAATTGAAGGGCATCCCCACATTTTCCAATTTTTGGCCACCACAAAAAGTGCAGCTATGAATATTCTTGTACAAGCCTTTTTCCTTATTATCTCTTTGGGGTACAAACCCAGCAGTGCTATGGCTGGATCAAAGGGCAGACATTCTTTTATTGACCTTTGGGCATAGTTCCAAATTGCCCTCCAGAATAGTTGGATCAATTCACAACTCCACCAGCAATGCATTAATGTCCCTACTTTGCCACATCCCGTCCAGCATTCATTACTTTTCTTTGCTGTCATGTTGAACATTCTGCTAGGTGTGAGGTGATACCTCAAAGTTATTCTGATTTGCATCTCTGATTATAAGAGATCTAGAACATTTTTCATGTGCTTATTAATAGTCTTGCTTTCTTTAACTGAAAATTGCCTATTCATATCCTTTGCCCATATTTCAATTGGAGAATGGCTTGATTTTTTGTACAACTGGTTTAGCTCTTTATAGATTTGAGTAATTAGACCTTTCTCAGAGGTTTTTGTTTTGAAGATTGATTCCAATTTGTTGTTTTCCTTCTAATTTTAGTTACATTGGTTTTGTTTGTGTAAACCTTAAAATTTCTTAGACTTATAAATGTTGGAAATTTCACCATTGGGAAATTTCATACTTGAAAAATTTCCTACTGATAGTCTATTGGAATGTGAACCCCCTCCCTTGGCATGGAAGGATCTTTCTCCTCCCTACTTAAGATTACTTTAGGACAGAAACCTTTTGCTGAACAATGGAAAGGGCTTTGTCCTATGCTTAAGCATAGAACAGGAAGTTCTTTGCGTCATGATTGATTTTAGAATTGATAAAATAGAGATACTTGGAATGACAGAACCAGGTCTTGGAACTTCCAATCTCCACCCTACTCAGGGTAACAGGATTTAGGAAGGGCTGCAGGAAAGGATCAAGATTTAATTATTTGAGAATATGACCTTCAACAGACATGTGCAAAGCCACAGACCTCTGGGCGGTCCTGGGTTAAGCTAGAGCCACCATTGGCACAGGGAAGACATGGACAGCGATTGGTAGATGTGAGAACTGAGGGGAGGGAGCTTGGATGGTTTCCTTAAAGATAGAGGGGTCTGAGGACTGAGAGGTGTTTGGAGATGTTTTGCTCTGAGAGGTGGTGCTCTGAGAAGCTTGCTCTGAAGGAAGCTGGAGGTGGAGGCCCCTGAGACTGTTTCTCCAATTTGGTCACGTGAGTGATAGGGACTAATCTCTTTTCTTTGCCTCAGCTATCTAAGGGCTTGGGCCTTTTTGCCCAGCCTAAGCAGAGGGGGTATATAAGCCCTATTCCCCCCCCTCTCTCTCTCTGTCTGTCTCTAATACCTTTCTTCCTCCTGTTTGTAATTAAACTCCATAAAAGGTTGACTGCTGACTTGAGTTTTCATTAAGGAATTACATAGCTGAATTCCTTGGCGATCTTAAATTAATATATATCAGTCTTTAAAGTGATTTCCTTGTCACATTTGTACAAAAACTTTTTAATGTGATATAGTCAAAATTATTTGTTTTGCATTTTGTGAGTCTTTCTAAGGCTTCCTTGGTTGTAAAATCTTTCCCTTCCCAAAGTTCTGACATGTATACTATTCTGTGTTTACCTAATTTACTTATAGTTTCCTTCTTTATATTCAAGTCATTCACCCATTCTGAGTTTATCTTGGTGTAGGGTGTGAGGTGTTGATCCAAACCTAATCTCTTCCACACTGTCTTCCAATGTTCCCTGCAGTTTTTATCAAATACTGGGTTTTTCTCCCAAAAGCTGGGGTCTTTGGATTTGTCAAAGACTGTCTTACTGAGGTCATTTACCCCAAGTCTATTCCACTGATCCTCCTTTCTGTCTCTTAGCCAGGACCAAATTGTTTTGATGAACACTGCTTCGTAATAAAGTTTGAGATCTGGGACTGCAAGGCCACCTATCTTTGTATTTTTTTTTCATTATTTCCCTGGATACCCTTGATCCTTTATTCTTCCAAATGTACTTTGTTATGGTTTTCTCTAATTCAGTAAAATAGTTTTGTGGTATTTCAAAGTGTATGGCACTAAATAGATATGGGTTTGGGTAGGATGGTCATTTTTATTATGTTAGCTCGTCCCACCCATGAGCAATCAATGTTTTTCCAATTGTTTGGATCTAGTTTTAAGTGTGTGGAGAGTGTTTTGTAGTTGTGTTCATATAGTTCCTGTGTTTGTCTCGGCAGAGAGATTCCTAAGTATTTTATATTGTCTCAGGCGACTTTAAATGGAATTTCTCTTTCTAACTCTTGCTGCTGAACTGGGTTGGAGATATATAGAAATGCTGATGACTTATGTGGGTTTATTTTGTATCCTGCAACTTTGCTAAAGTTGTTGATTATTTCGATTAGCTTTTTGGTTGATTCCCTGGGATTCTTTAAGTAAATCATCATATCATCCACAAAGAGTGACAGCTGGTCTCCTCATTGCCTATTTTAATACCTTCAATTTCTTTTTCTTCTCTAATTGCTACTGCTAGTGTTTCTAGTACAATATTAAATAATAAAGGTTATAATCAGCATTCCTTGTTTGATTCCTGATCTTATTGGGAAGGCTTTGAGTTTTTCCCCATTGCAGATGATGTTTGCTGATAGTTTTAGGTATATACTGTTTATTATTTTTAGGAACAACCCTCCTATTCCTATACTTTCTAGTGTTTTCAATAGGAATGGGTGTTTTATTTTGTCAAAGGCTTTTTCTGCATCTATTGAGATAATCATGTGATTTTTGTCGGTTTGCTTATTTATATGGTCAATTATGTGGATGGTTTTCCTAATATTGAACCATCCTTGAATTCCTGGTATGAATCCTACCTGATCATAGTGAATAACCTTTGTGATGACTTGCTGGAGTCTTTTTGCTAGTATCCTTTTTAAGATTTTTGCATCTATATTCATTAGGGAGATTGGCCTATAGTTTTCTTTCTCTGTTTTTAACCTGCCTGGCTTTGGGATCAGTACCATGTTTGTGTCGTAAAAAGAATTTGGTAGAACCCCTTCTTGGCTTATTCTGTCAAATAGTTTGTATAGTATTGGGTTTAGCTGTTCTTTGACTGTTTAATAGAATTCATTTATGAATCCATCTGGACCTGGGGATTTTTTCTTAGGGAGTTCTTTGATGACTTGTTCAATTTCTTTTTCTGATATGGGGTTGTTTAAGTAATTTATTTCTTCTTCTTTAAGTCTAGGCAATTTATATTTTTGTAAATATTCATCCATATCACTTAGATTGCCATATTTTTGCCATATAATTGGGCATAGTAGTTTTTAATGATTGCCTTGATTTCCTCTTCATTAGAGGTGAGGTCTCCCTTTTCATCTTGGATACTGTCAATTTGTTTTTTTTCTTTCCTTTTTTTTTAATTAGACTGACTAGTACTTTGTCAATTTTATCTGTTTTTTCAAAGTACCAACTTCTAGTCTTATTTATTAAATCAATAGTTCTTTGACTTTCAATTTTATTAATTTCTCCTTTGATTTTTAGGATCTCTAATTTAGGCTTTATCTGAGGATTTTTAATTTGTCCATTTTCTAGTTTTGTAATTTGCATGTCCAATTCATTGACCTCTGCCCTTCTTAATTTGTTTATATATGAACTCAAGGATATAAATTTCCCCTGAGTACTGCTTTGGCTGCATCCCATAGGTTTTGAAAGGATGTCTCACCATTGTCATTTTCTTCAATGAAGTTATTAATTGTTTCTACAATTTGTTCTTTAACTAGCTGTTTTTGGAGAATCATATTGTTTAATTTCCAATTAATTTTTGATTTATCTCTCCATGTACCCTTACTAATAATTATTATTATTGCATTGTGGTCTGAGATAACATTTATTATTTCTGTACTTTTGTACTTGTTTGCAATGATTTTGTCCCAGAGTACATGGTCAATTTTTGTGAATGTACCATGTGCTCCTGAAAAGAAGGTGTATTCCTTTTTGTTCCTATTTATTTTTCTCCATATGTCTACTAACTCTGATTTTTCTAAGATTTCATTTGCTTCTCTCACCTCTTTCTTATTTATGTTTTTATTTTATTTATCTAGTTCAGATAAGGGAACGTTCAGTTCTACCACTAGTATAGTTTTTCTATCTATTTCATCCTTGAGCTCCTCTAGTTTCTCCTTTAAAAATTTGGATGCTCTGTCATTTCGTGCATACATATTGTGTACAGATATTTCCTGGTTGCCTATACTGCCTTTTATCAGGATGTAATTGCCTTCCCTATCTCTTTTAACTAGATTTATTTTTATTTTGGCTTTTTCCGATATCATGACTGCTACTCCTGCCTTCTTTTTATCATTTGATGCCCAATAGATTTGGCTCCATCCTCTTACTTTCACCCTATTCATATCTAAGTTCCTCTTGTGTGTTTCTTGAAGACAGCATATGGTAGGGTATTGGATTCTAATCCACTCTACTATTCGCTTGCTTTTTATGGGTGAGTTCATTCCATTCACATTCAGAGTTATGATTACTAGCTATGTATTTCCCAGCATTTTGATTTCTACTCCTGGTCCTGACTTTTCTTCTTTCACTGTTTCCTTCTACACCAATGTTTGTTTATAGTCAGCCCCCCCTTTCCCCCCCTTATTTTACATCCCTTTCTACCCCACTCCCTTCTTATTCTCTCCCTTATTTTCCCCTGTAGTCTTTTTAAAATCCCCCCCAACCTCTCCCTCCTGTATACTGCTTCCTTCCCCACCAGTCCATTTTTTTTACTCTTCTACTCCCCTATAGGGTGCAAATCTATTCTCTTCCCCAATGGATTGGATTGTTCTTCCCTCTTTGGGTCAGTTTCAAAGTATGTAAGAGTTGAGTATTTCCTATCTCCAACCTCTTTTCCCTCCCAGTGTATCGATGTTCTTCCCCCTCCTGCCATGAGCTTCTTTGTGACATTTAAATTTACCGCCTTTTGTTTCTTTTCCCATTTCTTTTTGTCATAACCTCTTTTTTTTTAGCTCTGGTCATGCATATATAAATATACATATATTTACATACTCCTGTATATGTATTTATGCATGCATATATCTATATACCTATTTATGTCTTGTCCTTTCATCCTATACAGTTTGTCACTGATCCCTCTGAGTGTAATTCTTCTAGCTGCTCATGTGATAGCAACCGTTTTTAAGAGTTACCAATGACCTCCTTTTTATAGGGATACATATCATTTTAACTTATTGAGTCTCTTAAAATTTTTTTTGTTGTTGTTTTGTTTTTTCCCCTCTTTTTTAATTACCTTTTGAAGATTCTCTTGAGTTCTGTGGTTGGACATCAAATTTTCTGTTCAGGTCTGGTCTTTTATTTATGAATGCTTGGAAATCTTCTGTTTTGTTGAATGACCATACTTTCCCCTGTAAGAATATAGTCAGCTTTGATGGGTATTTTATTCTTGGTTGTAGACCTAGTTCCCTTGCTTTCCGGAATATTGTATTCCATGCCCTTTGGACCTTCAGTGTGGATGCAGCCAGATCCTTGTTAACCTCACCATGTTTCCATGGTATCTGAATGGCTTCTTCTTGGCAGCTTGTAATATCTTTTGTTTCATCTGATTGTTTTTTAATTTGGTTATAACATTTCTTGGTGTTGTCACTTGGGGAATAAATACAGGGGGTGATCTGTGGATTCTTTCAATCTCCACTTTCCCCTCTTGTTCTAGGATCTCGGGCCAGTTTTCTTCAATAATTTCTTGTAGTATTGTGTCCAGGGTTTTTCTTTTGTCATGGTCTTCTGGTAGTTCAATTATTCTTAAATTGTCTCTTCTTGAATGGTTTTCTAAATTGTCTGTTTTGTGAATGAGATGCTTCACATTTTCCTCAATTTTTTTCATTCTTTTTGCTTTGTTTTATAGTGTCCTGCTCCCTTGTGAAGTCACTTAATTCCAGTTGTTGTATTCTGGTTCTTAAAGATTGGATTTCATCTCTGGCTTTTTGGTCATCCTTTTCCTTCTGGTCTGATTATCTTTGAAGATTGTCTTTCATCCTCTTTACCTCGTCTTTCATCTCCTTTGCCTCATCTTTCATCTCCTTTGCCTCATTTCCCAGCTGGTTGATTTTGGCTTTCAAGACACTATTTTCTCGTTTAAGTTCAAGTGCCTATTTCCAGATGACTTATCTTAATTTTTAAGTTCTTTTCCCAATTGTCTTCAGCCTTTCTTAGTTGTGTTATGAGTTCTTCCACAGCCTGTATCCAATTCGCTGGGATTTCTGGTTTATCATTTGCTGATCTCTCACCCTCTGTTCCATTTGCTGAGTAGTAGCTGTCTATTGTAGTTTCTTTCTTCTTTTTCTATTGTTTGCTCAAATTCACCCCTTCTTTACTCCCTGTATTTGTCTGTGCTCTTTTACCTCTAATTTTTTTTTTGTTTTGGGGGGACTTCTATCAGTCTCCCCTCTTGGAGCTTTAACAGAAGATCTCTTGGTATAGTCTCTGGGGGAGGGTTGTTGGGGGTTTGAGCTTCCCTGTCCTCTGGAGGCTTTTGATTGGCTGAAAGTCCAGCAGTCAATAAGGATGTGTGGGGAGCCTGGGCTTCCCTGTCTTCTGGAGACTTTTTATGGGATTAAGTTTAGCTTGGTTGGGCTGGGTTCACTCTGAGTTCTAAACTTCCTGGAAGGCTGGAGCAAATATGGAGGATCTCCAAAGCTCTGGCCAGGCTTCCAGGTATATGCTCCTTCTAGGCTACCATCTCGACTCCGCCTCTAGGTTTCTGTTCTTTCAGAAGACCCTGCTCTCTAAGGGGGGAGGGGTCATGGCCTCCCTGGGCTCTGAGGGCTCCTGATGGGATTAGGTTCAGCTGGTTTGGGCCTAATGAACCCTGAAGCAAAAAATCTCCTCCTCCACAATCTGTGTTGAATTCCTGGAGACTGGCCCAGGTTGCTTTCAAGGAATGCCCTTTGGAGCAACCCTATGCTGGCCCTGAGGTTTCTGTCCTTTCAGAAGCTCTGAGGGCTCCTGATGGGTCTGGGTTCAGCTGGTGCCCTAAAGCTGGAACCTCCCTTGAGTTTAAGATGGAATGACCCAGCCAGGGGGCTACAGGCTTCCCCCTTCTCTATAAATATCCCTGCCATCTGTGTTGGGTGCCCCAGAGACTGTCTCAGGTTGCTGTCAAGGTGAGTCCTTCAGAATAGCCAGTCCTGAGGCCTTTTTGCCGGCCCTGAGGTTCCCCCTGCTGCTGTGGGCTCAGCACTCTATGTTGGGGGTTATGGGTTCTGGGACCTTCCTTCTGACTACCCCTTAGATCTGAATTATCTAGGGTTCTGGCTATTGGGGGGCCGTACCTTTTGATCCAGGTCCAGGAGGAGGGTTCCCCGGGTCTGTCCTGTTGTTCAGTGTGAATTTTGGTGTCCTGGGAACATTCAGTTTTTGATTGGTAAGGAAGGGTTTTCAGAGGTCTGAACTTTCACTGCCTCTAAGCAGCCATCTTGACCTGAAGTAGGAATAAATTTCTAATGTTCTTTAATCTTAAGAGAATCATGAGGGAGGTGGAGTCAAAATGAAGGCATAGAGGCAGCAAAATTTCAGACCTCTGAAAACCCCTCCTTAGCAATTACAAAATAAATGTTCCTAGGGGACTGAAAAATCAGACATAACAAGAGAGAGCCAAGTAACCCTACTGATGGACACAATTTAAAAGGTACTTCCCCCAAAAGCCAGAATTTGATAACACTCTGGGTTAAGGGGAAGGGAGAAGGAAAGTCCTAGGAGCCATCCCCCACCTAGAGCTCTAAGCCTCCAGAACCAGCTGGAAATTCTGGGAGGGCTAAGATGAGTACCTTGCAGCCAAAACTGTGCCAGGCTCTGAGCCTCGAACACAGGAGGTAGGGAAGGAGTTAGGGAATGAATACAGAGTGGGCAGCCTAGATGCAGCAGTGGAGAACCTCCATATTGCTCCCCTCTTCCAGGAGCTTTTGGCCTCAGGGCACATCCAGCCCAACCCAGCTGGACATAATCCCATCAAAACTCTTAAGAGGGCAGGGAAGATCAAGCTCCAATATCCCTCCCCCACAGACTGTTGGATTTAATCTAATCAAAGCCTCCAGAGGGCAGGGGAGTTCAAACTCCAATATCCCTCCCCCAAAGACTGCACTGAGATATTTGCTGACAAAACTCCAAGAGGAAAGACCGACAGAAAAGCCCAAACACCACCACCCCGAAATGAGAGGAGCAAGAGTATAGACAACTTCAGGGAATAAAGAAGGGGTAAATATGAGCAAACAACAGAAAAAGAAAACAAGAAATTACAATTGACAGCTTCTATACAGGCACTGAACAAAGAGCTAATGGCACAGAGAAGGAAGAGGGAACAACAAGCAATAAAACAGAAAACCCAGTGAATTGGATATAGGTTTTGGAAGAACTCAAAATATAATTAAAAACACAATTAAGGGAGGCTGAAGAGTATTGGAAAAAGAACTTAAAAAAAAAAGATAAGTCATCTGAAAACAGAGGCATTTGAACTAAAATGAGGAAATAGTGTCTTGAAAGTCAAAATCAAGTAGCTTAAAAATGAAGCAAAGGAGATCAAAGATGAGGCAAAGAAGATGAAAGATGTGGCAAAGAGGATGTAAGATGACCTCCAAAGAAAATCAGACCAAAAGGAGAATGATGACCAAAAAGCCAGTGATAAAATCCAGTCTTTAAGAACCAGAATATAACAACTAGATTCAAGTGACTTCACAAGGCAGCAGGACACTATAAAACAAAATCAAAAAAAATGAAAAAATTAGGAAAATATGAAGCATCTCATTCACAAAACAGAAGATTTAGAAATCCATTTGAGGAGAGACAAATTAAGAATCACTGGTCTACCAGAAGACCATGACAAAAGAAAAATCCTGGATATCGTGATGCAGGAAATTATCCAAGAAAACTGCCCTGATATTCTAGAACAAGAGGGAAAAGTTGAGATTGAAAGAATCCATAGATCACCTCCTGTACTTAATCCCCAAATGACAATACCCAGGAATGTTATAGCCAAATTCAAGAACTATCAGACAAAGGAAAAAGAAAATTACCAGCTGCTAAGAAGTCATTCAGATACCATGCAACCACAGTGAGAATAACACAGGATCTGGCTGCTTCTACCCTAAGGACCAAAAGGCGTGGAATATGATTTTCTGTAAATCAAGGGAACTAGGTCTAAAACCAAGAATCAATTACTGAGCAAAACTGACTATATTCTTATGAGGGAACAGAACATTTGATGCCCAAACACAGAACACAAGAGAATCATCAAAATGTAATATAAAAAGAGGGAAAAAAGAAAAAGAAAACAAAACAAAGAAAAAAAACCCTTTAAAAAAACCAATAAGTTAAAATGATATGCAGGAAGCTAGAAGAATTACACTTAGAGGGAACAGTAACCCTCAGAGGAAGAAATAGATTTCTTAAACAACCCCATATCAGAAAAAGGAACTGAATAAGCCATCAAAGAATTCCCTAAGAAAAAATCCCCAGGGCCTGATGGATTCACAAATGAATTCTATCAAACTTTCAAAGAACAACTAATCCCAGTATTATACAAACTATTTGACAGAATAAGCAAAGAAGGAGTTTTACCAAATTCATTTTACAACACAAATATGGTACTGATCCCAAAAACAGGCAGGTCAAAAACAGAGAAAGAAAACTATAGATCAATTTCCCTAATGAATATAGATGCAAAAATCTTAAATAGCATACTAGCAAAAAGACTCCAGCAAGTGATCATGAGGATGTTTCAATATTAGGAAAACCAACCACATAATTGACCATATTAACAAGCAACACAACAAAAATCACATGATTATGTCAATGGAGGCAGAAAAAGCCTTTGATAAAATACAACACCCATTCCTATTGAAAACAATAGAAAGTATAGGAATAGGAGGAATAAACAGTATATACCTAAAACCATCAGCAAACATCATCTGCAATGGGGATAAACTAGAAGCCTTCCCAATAAGATCAGGAGTGAAACAAGGATGCCCATTATCACCTCTATTATTTAACATTGTACTAGAAATACTAGCAGGAGCAATTAGAGAAGAAAAATATTGAAGGTATTAAAATAGGCAATGAGGAGACTAAGCTATCACTCTTTTCAGATGATATGATGGTCTACTTAAAGAATCATAGAGAATCAACCAAAAAGCTAGTCAAAATAATCAACAACTTTAGGAAAATTGCAGGATACAAAATAAACCCACAAAAGTCATCAGTATATATATATATATATATATATATATATATATATATATATATATATATATATATATATATATATATCTCCAACCCACATCAGCAGCAACAATTAGAAAGAAAAATTCCATTTAAAATCACCATAGACAATATAAAATACTTAGGAATTTATCTGACAAGACAAACACAGCAACTATATGAACACAACTACAAAACACTCTCCATACAATTAAAACTAGATCTAAACAATTGGAAAAAAACA
This sequence comes from Monodelphis domestica, assembly GCF_027887165.1. NCBI lineage: Eukaryota > Metazoa > Chordata > Mammalia > Didelphimorphia > Didelphidae > Monodelphis > Monodelphis domestica. Next base: position 559,041,732 of record NC_077227.1, read on the forward strand.
TTGATTGCTCATTGGTAGGACAAGCTAACATAATAAAAATGACAATCCTGCCCAAATTAATTTACTTATTTAGTGCCATACCCATTGAACTACCAAAAATCTTTTTTACTGAATTAGAAAAAAAATCATAACAAAGTTCATTTGGAAGAACAAAAGATGAAGGATATCCAGGGAAATCATGAAAAATAAATGCAAAGGAAGGAGGACTTGTAGTCCCAGATCTCAAACCATACTATAAAGCAGTGGTCATCAAAACAATTTTTATACTGGCTAAGAGACAGAAAGGAGGATCAGTGGGATAGACTAGGGGTAAATGATCACAGCAAGATAGTCTATGATAAACCCAAAGATCCCATTTTTGGGACCAAAATCCACTATTTCATTAAAACTGCTGGGAAAATTGGAAGAGATTATGGGAGATATTAGGTTTGGATCAACATTTCACACACTACACAAAGATAAACATAGAATGGGTGAATGATCTGAATATAAAGAAACAAATTAGGCAAACAAAATAGTATGCTTGTTAGATCTTTGGGAATGGAAAAACTTTAAAACCAAGCAAGAGCAAAAAAAAATTACAAAATGTAAAATCAATAATTTTTATTGCATCAATTTACAAACAAAACCAATGCAATGGTTGTACAAACAAAATCAATGCAACCAAAATTAGAAAGGAAGCAACTGAAAAGTAACATTAAGTAGGCTGGAAAGAGGAGAATAAGAGAATTGTGTCCAAAGGAGTAAAAAAGTCTACTTAGTAGAAAAAATCCAGAAGGGATGAGGACTGTAAATCCATCAGATTTGACAGATGATTGATGTGAGATAAGGAAAAAAAGAAGAAAATAGAATTACCAAGGAAAAATATCAGTTAGAATTCTCAGATATGAGATCATTCACCCTTTATCGAATTCTTCACTTGGATAATTTACACCTGCCTTTTACAGAAGGAAAAGGGATTAATAAAGGCCTTAGCAGACTTATTCTAGATTTACTTTTATGATTAAAATGAGCATTTAACAAAGTGTTACTAAAGTCTTTTGGGGTTCCATAATCATAATTGGGGGCCATTTCTATAATGGAAAAAATAGGAAAACAAGCATTTTCAAGGCTTATATCCAAAGGAAATTTAATAGAAAGAAAGGTCTTTATTTTTAAAAAAATATATATAGGGGGTAGTTGGGATTTCAGTCTACTTTTCTGGTTCATTACAGATATCATTCTTTATAATATGGTGAGCCAAGGTATTTTCCTCATTTTATTTCCTTTCTTTTTTCTTTCTTTTCCTTAAATTATCTTTATACAGATGACTCCCAGATTTCTATATCCCTCTCTAGTTTCCCTCCTGAGGTCCAGATTTATATGATAAGTTTCTGACTAGATCCTCAACATGTCCAAAACATATCAGATTCACAATTGCCAAAACAAAACGTTAATATCTAATATCAAGTGATTTCATCACTCCTGAATTCCTTATTTTCATCAAGGGTACCACCATCCTTCCAGTAATATGGTTTTGCAACATTGGAATAATAATTGACAAGTCATGTCACCAAGGATTTTAAATGATAACATGTGTCATTTTCTTTGATAAGGCTGGAAATATAGATAAAGGATTAAAGAAAAGAAAAAAAAATAGTCCCTGTTCTGAAATGAGCAGAGTTGGGAAAAGAGAACAGGCATGTAGATTTTAAAATTAATATCCAATACTCCAAGTATTATAGTTATAAGATTTATTAATATTAACTAAATTTTTTAAAAAGCTAGAGTAAAAAGTGAGCTAACTCAAGCCACAATCATGAGAGAAAAGAGAAAGCAGACAGAGTTTCAGCTAACTACATACAAAACATGACCACACAACATGGTGGAAGGAGGAAAGTAATTCTGGAAAACACAAAAGTAGTTCAAAGGTAGAAAATTTCCATTTATGCAATACTCCATGTGATCCTGTTGGGAGATCAGCCTCCCCAAAGGGATCATGGAAACATAACTAACTTTTAACTTTAACTAGAGGTATATATAAGTATCACTGTTTTGCAAAGGGAAATTACAATAATTTGGAGATAAGAAGAAAATAAAAGAGAAAAAGAACAAAACCAATGTTAGGTACATTGACAAAAATTCAATTGGGGACAGCCACTTTTTGGCATAAGAATGTTCATTCAAAACAAATGCATTCAACCCCCCATAGTTCAAATCACCACATCACAAAGTTCACTGTGTATCTTCTGGTGTAGCATGTGCTCACTGCAAGCATCTTCGTGGTGTTTTCTCCAAAAAGTTCACCTTCTGGATTCTGGGAGGTAGTCTCTTGTTCTAAATTAGGCTCAAAATTCAAATCAAAGTTCACAACAATAACACAGTCCTCCCTCCTGGGGAGGATAATAACAAACACAGGGATCACTCAGAGATGCGTGGCTGAGTTGTGTGGTATATGAATCAACTGGCAAAAGAAAATAAAAAATATCCAAAAATTCAAATAAGAGAGAAAAAATAACTTGTGAGTGAAATATAAAATATCAAACTCTTATGTGTAAAAATTTTAAGCAAAGGAAAAATAAACCTATAACAGGTCCTTGAATCAGGGTCTAATTAAAGTGATTTATGTTACATAAGCCTGAAGTATCAATTATGCACTTATCCAATCAGTATCTAGGAATACAGAAAGTTTGCCACACAATGAAAGAAAGTAAAGGGACTAGATTTCAGTAGTTAATTGGGAAATAGCATTTCTTGGATTGATTTAGCCTTATCTCTCTAGGATACTGGAGCCAGGATAGCAGCCAAAGTGAGGTACTTGGTAGAATGTGGTTCAGGGAAGACCTGCCTCTGACATATGAAAAAACAGTTGCAACCTCAAACCTTAAACAAGTTTAAGTCCTCTTGTCTTGGCTCAAAACTTCATCAATTCGACTGGGATTGCTTTGTCTTTTTGACCTTGTGCTTGATAGGCACTATGCAGGTTAGCTTTTGTGCTTCTTTGGCACTGTGCAGTGGCTCTTTTTGTGTTTCCTTCTCCAGGAATCAGTTAGAATCATCAAGCAAAGTTCCATAATTTCTTTAAAAAATCAATGGCATTATTTCTATAGTTTAAAGCTTTTTGGGTATGGATTGACATGAGGGTGAATGGACATTTTTAAACTTAACCTAGTGCAAAATAAAAAAACCTTAGTAATACTGGTAATGAGTTTTGAATTCAAAAAAGGAGAGAAAAATTAAAACTCAAATAATGTATTGTACATACCAGGAAGAAAAATAATAAAAAAATGTTTTAAAAATAAAAAATATACAGCTTACAATAAGTAACACACTGTGTCAGCCAAGGAAATGTAGAAAACAATGGTTTCTCACCCAAAATGACATCCAGTTCCTTTTTAACATGGTCATGATCCACAGTGTGAGTGCAAATGATTTTCAAAAGATAAAAGTTTTATAAAACAGTAGTACAGTAGATAATGCACATTTAAATAAGGTACCCAAATTGCCAAAATTCACAATAGCCCAGTTAATGACAATAGCAAACAAAATCACTATCATGTAGGATTCACATGAGTTACTCTATAGCCACTTGCTGTGTGATATTAAAAAAAAACCTATGAACTAATCAATATTATAACAAGTTCTACAGATGTAGCAATTCTTTCAACCTTGGAAAACATATTTTTAAAAAAGTCTAATACTATCATCACTCCAAAATTTAGTAGAGTCTAGAGGGAAAAAAAACACACCTCTCTGTCCTAAAAATTTTAGATTTACTCCACCTTGCTTAACCTTTACAATTTAGCAATCAGGCATGTATATTCCCCCACTTAAGGATTAAGTGTGTGTGTGGGGGAATGGTCAGTGACCCTCATGTGCCAGGAAGTGACAAATCAGAAACAACTGACTGACCCCCTGGGCTATCCTAAGCCAAGTTTAAGCCACCATTGGTACATGTGAGACAGAGGAAGGATGTAAAGAACTGCCTTTATATTTTGCATCACTTACTGTGAGGGGAGCTTTTGGCAGACTTTGGTGGCTTTTGCAGTGGTTCTTGACTTGGAGGACTAGAGTGTGGAGACTGGAGACTGCTTCTCTTAGACAACCACATGGCGAGTGTTAAGGCTGAATCCTCTTTCCCTGGATTTCTGAAGGAACCAGCCTGCGAGGTGGTCCCTCATCATGGAGGAAGCCTCATGACTATAAGCTAAGCTAGATTTAATCTTCTGGGAAGGCCTCTTGGCTGAGGCCTCTGAACTCCCCCTGACTCAGGCCAGGCCAGAGTAGATCTTCTACCCTTTTCCCTCTTTCTCACTCATTCTTAATTTCTTCCTTCTATTGTAAATAAACCACCATAAAATCCTATTCTGACTTGAATAATTAATTGGGATTTCAAATTTAAATACCTGGAGACCATTAAATAATATATTCAGATGCAACCCAAATATTTACCCTTAACAGTACTGCAGAAGCTACATAGTCTTCCTGCTTTATATAAAACTTTTGTGGCAGGAACTTCTATTTTGTTCTCTACCTTTAATTCAAATTACTGTGTGTGTGTGTGTGTGTATGCGTGCGCATGTGTATATACATATCATTCAGCTAAAAATGATTTCCAAAGACCTCTTAAAAGTAATTGAGATTTTCTGTCCCTTCCTTCTATACCGTGAATTTTAGATTTACTCCACCCTGATTAGTCTTTAGAATTCTAGCAACCAGGAATGTATACACCCCCACTTAAGGATTAACTGTGAGGAGGATGGCCTATGACCGACATGTGCTAGCAAGTAACAAATCAGTAACAACTGACAGACCCCATGGGCTGTCCTAAGCTAAGCTTAAGCTATCATTGGTACATGTGAGATACAGGAAGTGATGTAAAGAATGGCCTTTATATTTTGCTTCACTGTCCTGTGATTGCTCTCTTGGCAACATTGGGAGCTTTGGGAAGCATTTTAGCGTGCTTTCTGGTTTTGGCTCTGTAGTATGGTTTAGGTGAGGCATCTTTCCTGAGCAACCTTGGTGAATGGTAAGGCTGATTCCTCCTTTCCTTGACCTCCTGAAAAGGACTATTCTCCTAGGAGGCCCCTCATCTTGGAGGAGGCCCCATGGGGCTGGAAGCCAAGCTAGATTTAATCTTCTGAGAAGGCCCCTTGGCTGAGGCCTCTGAACTTCTCCTGGTTTAGGCTAATCCGGAGAAATCTTATACCATTTCCTCTCTCCCTCTCCTTCTTAATTTCTTCCTTCTATTATAATTAAACCACATAAAAATCCCAAACCAAATTGAGTTTTTTATTGGGATTGAATTTAAATCCCTGGAGACCACTAAAATAATATATTCAGTTAACAACCCTAATTTTACCCTTAGCAATACAGGGGTAAAAACAATGGCTTACTTCCTTCCCCCATAGCTAGGCACATGGGAGCCTTCCTGGATAAGCCAGACTGGGGTTGAGGTGGATAGTATAGATTAGGCTCTATAACACTGTGTTCCCTTGATGAAAAGCAACTAGGGCGGGCTTGAAAATCACTTTGAGGAGGGGGGAAGGATTTATACTTCACCCTCCACATAAAAAACAAAGGTGCAATTGTCAAAACCTGGGGAAAACAAGTCTGAGCTGCAGTAGTTCACAGACAGCAGAAATGGCAAGGAACCCCAGGCAGTGTCTGGTCAAAACTAGGAGGAAGTGATGGCAGCAGCAGTAGCTCAAGGCTGCAGGAGTAGCAGCAGAGCAGATCAACAGTGGGAGAAAATGTGACTTGCAAACTGTATCTAAACTCTTTCTTTAAAAGACTGATAATTCTATTCCAATTTTGGTGGTTGCCAAATGCGAAAATTAAAATTAATATACAACTCCAAATATTATATTTAATAAGATTTATTAATAAAAGCTAGAGTGAAAGGGGAGCTTACTCAAGCCACTCTCACAAGAGAAGAGAGAGAGAGCAGGCAGAGTTTCAACAAAACATGACCATGCAATGTGGTGGAGAGAAAAGAGGAATTCTGGAAAATACAGAAGGAATTCTGTATTTCAAAGGTAGAAAAATTCCACTTATACAGTGATGGCTGGTTTAGCTATTTCTTAAAATATAAAGTCTTAGATGAATTCAGATCATCCACAATTAGAAGGAACGTCATGCATGATGTTTAAGTCTAGTGAATCATCAAATGTAGGCAATCAGTAGGCAATTCTTGTTCATGCTACTTCTATCTACCTCTTCTTGATTCTACCTCTATATCTATTTCTTTATTTCCATTCATGACATTCAAATAACTCAAGGGCTTTGAACAGCATGACTATTAATTTAAAACAATAGACAGCTATTATAATATCATTTTCCATTCATATGACTCTACTTACTTTATGTTTTTCCTCTTCTTTAGTGCAATTAAAACTATCATTTTAAACTAGAAACAACCTGACCTGGGATTATGTGTTTATATTTATTTCTTGTTTTGCTTTTTGCATTGTGGCATTCCTGTTATGTTTGACAGTAAATGTCCTAAGGTATTACTCATGTCTTTGGCTTACTCTCTTCATTAACAAATTCTACTTTTTTCAACATGATTCTAATACAGAGCTTAGGTTCACCTTATGATATTCACATCAATCCTCTTTCTCTTTTCTCTACTGAAAAATAAAAATTTATATTCTGAAGTAACTCCTTGTATACCTTAGGGTCATTTCCAGCACAGAGGAAGAGCTTAGATAAGAAGTTAGGTCTCCTGTCTCCTGAATTAATATACTTTTACCTAAACTACATACCTCATAAAAACTCATCATCTCCAGGAATTCTATGAGTTATATAGTTTGAATTTGATACCTCCTCAAGTCCTTTATTTTTCTTTTGTCTTTATTTTTCTTTTTTTTAATTTTATTTAGTGAATTTAGAATATTTTTCCTTGGTTATGAGAGTCATGTTTTTTCCCCTCCCTTTCCCCCACCCTCTCCTGTAGCCTAAGCACAAGTCCACTGGGTTTTACATGTGTCCTTGATCAAAACCTATTTCCATATTTTTTGTTTGCACTAGGGTGATCATTTAAAGTCTAGATCCCCAATTATATCCCCATAAACCTATGTGATCAAGCAATTTTTTTTTGCTGTGTTTCTGTTCCCACAGTTTTTCCTCTAAGTGTAGATAGTGTACTTTCTCATTAATCCCTCTGAATTGTCCTGGATCATTGCATTGCCACTAATGGAGAAGTCTATTACATTCAATTGTACCATAGTATATCAGTCTCTGTGTACATTGTTCTCCTGGTTCTGCTCCTCTCACTCTGCATCACTTCCTGGAGGTTGTTCCAGTTCACATGGAATTCCTCCAGTTTGTTATTCCTTTTAGCACAATAGTATTCCATGACCAACATATACCACAATTTGTTCAGCCATTCCCAAATTGATGGGCATCCCCTCGTTTTCCAATTTTTTGCCACTACAAAGTGCAACTATGAATATTCTTTTACAACTCTTTTTCCTTATTATCTTTTTGGGGTATAAATCCAGCAGTGCTATGGCTGGATCAAAGGGAAGACAGAAATTTAGCCCCCTTTGGGTATAGTTCCCAAATTGCCCTCCAGAATGGTTGGATCAATTCACAACTCCACCAGCAATGAATTAATGTCCCTACTTTGCCACATCCCCTCCAGCATTAATCACTTTCCTTTACTGTCATGTTAGCCAATCTGCTAGGTGTGAGATGATACCTCAGAGTTGTTTTGATTTGCAATTCTCTGATTATAAGATATTTAGAACACTTTTTCATGTGCTTGTTAATAGTTTTGATTTATTTAACTGAAAATTGTCTCTTCATGTCCCTTACCCATTTATTAATTGGGGAAGTATTTTCCTTTTAAAGTTCATTTCAGGGGTAGCTGCCTAGCTCATTGGATTGAGAACCAGGCTTCCTGACAGGAGGTCGGGCAGAGTCAAGATGGTGGTGTAGAGGCAGAGAAAATTCAGACCTCTGAAAACCCTTCCTTACCAATTACAAACTAAATGCTCCTAGGAGACTGAAAAGCAAACCCAACAACAAGATAGAGCCAAGGAACCCTCCTGCTGGACTCAACTTAAAAGGTAAGCTCCCTAAAAGCCTGGATTTGAGAACACTCAGGTATAAGGGGAATGAAGAAGGAAGGTTCCAGGATCCCTCCCCCACCTAGAGCACTGATCCTCCAGCAGTAGTTGGAACCTCTGGGCTGGAAAGGGTGCTGGTCTGGAGGGAGTACCTTGTAGGCAAAGCTGTGCCAGGCTCAGAGCACTGAACATAGGCAATGGAGAAGTAGTTGGAGAAGAAGCTCAGAGGGACAGTCTAGATGCAGCAGTGGAGACACTCCATATTACCCTCCCCCCCTTCCTTAGGTTTTGGCCTCAGGGCACATCCAGCCCTGCAACTCAGCTGGGCTTAATCTAGAGATGTGAGGTCCTAGGTTCAAATCTGGCATCACACACTTCCCAGCTATGTGACCCTGGGCAAGTCACTTAACCCCTATTGCCAATCCTTACCACTCTTCTGCCTTGGAACCAGTACACAGTATTGATTCCAAGACAGAAGGTAAGGATTTAAAAAAATAAAAAAATAAAAGTTCATTTCACAAACATCTGATGTTATAATAATCTCCATAATAGTTCATTATTTCCAATTGACCTTGTCTTTCATCCCCAATATGATGATGATGATGATAATAATGATGAGAACATTATCTTGATTTATTATTATAATTATTTAAATAGTCTCTCTGGTGAAAAGCTAATAGAAATGTCCTTGATTTTAAACATTGTGATAAATGGGTGAGAGAACTATTTTAGCATATGGCCTTTTTTGTTGAGAAATTTGTGAAGCTATTATATTTTAATGACAGGTTCACTAAATATTAAGTGAAAATGCTAGATCTTTGAATCCTGCTTTTTATCTATTTTTATCAATGTGACCTTTTGAACAAGTTCCTTTCCCTCTCTTGGCCTCAATATTTATCATTTCCAAAATGAGACGTTAAAACAGATTATCTGTAAACTTTGCTTCAACTCTAAATTATTAATACTAAAACTATATGGGGATGTGTATGGAAAGTCAGTCATACAGTCAGTAAAATCATATATTTTCTGTATTAATAATAGGAAGTAGTATTAAGCAGAAAATATAAAAAGTGTACTACTTGCTTAGTGTGGCTTTAAATACTCTATTGTACCTGACAAGGTCTCTCCAGAGAACATGAAGCTTCATTTACTAGCTAGTATGCAACAGGGAGAAGTGACAGTTACTACCTTCCACAGGAAAAATTGAACCTGCATGAACTTAAAGGAAACAGAATGATAAGCCTCCTTTTTAATTGTAAACTTTATTCTTCTAAGACTACCTCCTTAGTTATTGAACTCATTTTTTGGGAAACTTCCCCACGAAATATCCCCATTAATTTGGAAAGTTAGTAATATAATTAAGTCCAATGATAGCTTTTTAATATTTCACTGATTGATATAGCAATGCTTTTTGAAACTTCCAAAATATATCTCTTTAATCATATTCTTTTTCCTAAGGAGAGTACATTCTCTTGTTTTTTTGACATTTTATTAACTTAAAAAGTATGGAATATAATTACTATTGAGGTTTTTCCAATTTAACATTTCTCACTGCAATGGCCATGGTGAAATGAAAGTGAACACATTTTTAAGGGAATTTCATTTTATTAAAGAAGCTGTTGGTGTTCACCTACTAATTTCTTCTCAGACTCACGTTTAATAATAGCATCACATGGAACCATTCAAAAGTGAGAAAAAAGATGATTTAAGGGTTTGAGAATAAGATGTATGAGAAGTGTTTCAAGGCACGAGGATTAGTTAGTCTTGGAAAGGAAAAGCTGAGGGGCAACCGAATAACCATTCTTATGTATGGGTAAACAGCTGTGATTGAGAAGCTGTGAACCAGCTATTATCCATCACTGCTGAAGAAAGTGCAAAGACATATGAGATGTAAGGGGCATGCAGATTAGGAAAATTTCCTTGAGAGGAATAGAAATATGATTGAGGGCTCTCTTTTCATGAGTACTCAACATGAGCTATTATAAACAAAAGTACATTTTTCTGGCAAAGTTTTAGTAGTTATTTCTTGAAGAAAGTAGGGTAGACCAGAGAAACTAAAGGGGTTCATGTATTTTAAAAAAGGTATCTGAATGTGAGCAAAGAAATATCAATTAGTAATTTTCATGAATTCATTTTAATTTATGCATGTATTTTTGTATGTGTATAAATGCATGCCTATCCATATATTAAATACAAAACCTAGTGTGCATATACAATAACAATGTTTTCCCCCTTTTTCCCTTTTTCATAACTGGATGCTTTTATTTTATTTAAAATATTATTTATTTTTTTAAAAGATATTTTTCTATGTTAACATGATTCATTTTTTGCCCTCCCTCTTTCTCTCCCTCTTCCCAGAGTCAACAAGCAATTCCATTGGATTATACAAATATTGTCACTGGATATCTATTTCCATATTCTTCATATTTGCTAGAAAGCAATTTTTTAAAGTCCTAAACCCCAAATCACATGCCCATATATACGTGTGATAAGTGATGTCATATGTTTTGCTTTTCTATTTTTTTTTTGCATTTGCTTTGCATTTCTATTCTCATAGTTCTTTCTTTCAATGTGGATAGTATTATTTTACATAAATCCTCCAGGAGTGTCCTGACTTGATGCTTTGTTACTAGTAGTAAAGTCCATTATATTGTATTGTTCCACAATGTTTTACTTTCTGTGTACAATGTACTTCTGGTCCTCTTAATTTCACTCTGCATCAATTCATTAAGGTTCACTCAGTTCATATATAAAGCTTCTGTATCATCAATCCTTACAGCACAGTATTATCTCATCACCATCAGATACCACAATTTGTTCAGCCATTCTCCAATCCAGGAACACACCCTCATTTTCCAAATTTTTGCCACCACAAAGAGCATGGCTATGAATATTTTTGTACAAATATTTTCCTTATTATTTCTTTGGGGTACAAAGCCAGAAGTGACATGGCTGGATCAAAGGGTTTGTATTCTTTTAAGTAGCTTTCTGAATAATTCCAAATTAACTTCCAGAATAGCTGGATTACTTCACAACTCTACCAGCAATTCATTAATGTCCTAATTTTGTCACATCCCCTCCAATATTTATTATTTTGCTTTACTGTCATATGTGCCAATCTGCTAGGTGTAAGGTGGTACCACAGAGTTGTTTTGATTTGCATTTCTTTAATTACGAGAGATTTAGAACACTTTTCATGTGTTTATTGACAGTTTTGATTTCTTTATCTGAAAATTATTTATTCATGTCCCTTGACCATTTATCAATTGAGGAATGACTTGATTTTTTGTACAATGGGATTAGCCCTTTATAAGTTTGAGAAATGAGTCTTTCGTCAGAGGTTTTTGTTACATACTTTTTTCCCAATTTGTTGCTTTCCTTCTCATTTTGCTTGCATTGGCTTTGTTCATACAGAAAAATTTTAATTTAATATAATCAAAAATATTAGTTTTATATCTTATAGTGATCTCTATATTCTGCTTGCTTTTAAATTCCTTCCTTTTCTATAGATCTGTCAGATATGCAATTCTATGGTCACCTGATTTGTTTATGATTTCCCTCCTTATATTTAAATCATTTACCCACTCTGAGTTAATCTTGTCATAGGGTGTAAAACTTTGATCTAAGTCTAATTTCTCCCATATTGTTTTCCAATTCTCACAGCAGTTTTTGTCAAATAGTGGGTCCTTGTCCTAAAACCTGGGATCTTTGGGTTTATCGAACGCTGTCTTGCTATTGCCATTTGGTATGGTAGTAGTCTCTCGGTAACCGGGAATGACGATTGTCTTTGTGAGTTTTTGTGCACAAAGACACTTGTGCATGAAGATTTAAGTGGAAAAGTTGATGCACAGAGACAGTCCCACTCTCTCGGCGTTGGAAGCCTAGGTCCAGTGGCACGAAAAGTTGTTACACCTGGAGACTTTCTCAGCTGCATTGGATGGCTGTTTTGTCTTTTGTGCTCCAACACGCCCTAAGCACTCCACAGTGCTTTGCTCTCAAATGTTGAACCTTCTTATTGGGTTCTTCCATCTGTTCAGCCGAAGCAGTCTTCACATGCTGGGTGAGCAAAGCCCTGGTTCACCAGGGGTCGATGACCCGATGGCTACCCTCACAAGGTTTCGCTGGCCTGTCGAAGCCGTTGCCCGGGGTGTGGCCACTGCCGCAAGCTAGCAGCTACTAGGAGCCACAAGTGAGAGCTGGGTGTCAGGTAAGGGTCAGAAGCTGGAGAGCTGCCCTAGGAGGGCATGACAAGCCCTCCATACCAGAGATACTACCCCTCCCTGAGCACTCCATACACCCATACTGCCATTTACTCCAAGTTTATTCCATTGATTCACCCTTCTTTCTCTAAACCAGTACCATATAGTTTTGATGATTACTGCTTTATAGTACAGTCTGAGATTTGGTAAAAGTAGACCTCCATCCTTCACATTTTTTTTTCATTATTTCCCTTAATATTCTTGATCTTTTGTTCTTCCAGATGAACTTTGTCATAATTTTTTTCTAACTCTATTAAAAAAAGTGTTTTGGCAGTTTGATTGTTATAGCACTGAATAAGTAAATTAATTTAGATAGGATTGTCATTTTTATTATATTAGCTCATGCTACCCATGAGCAATTGGTGTTTTTTCAATTGTTTAGATCTAGGTTGTGTGTGTGTGTGTGTGTGTGTGTGTGTGTGTGTGTGTGTGTGTGTGAAGAGTGTTTTGTAGTTATGTTCATATACTTACTGAATTTGTCTTGGCAAGTAAGTCCATAGGTATTTCATATTGTCTGGAGTGATTTTAAATGAAGTTTCTCGTATTAAATTGTGCTGCTGGGTTTTGTTGGAAACATAAAGGAATGTCAATGATTTATGTGCTTTTATTTTGTATCTTGCAACTTTTGATGAAGTTACTCATTATTTCTACTAGCTTTTAGTTGATTCTCTCAGATTTTCTAAGTATACCATCATGTCATCTGGAAAGAGTTCAGTTTCCTCATTGCATTGTGTTTTGATCAGTGAGGAAGGGCTTATGGAGGTCTGAATTTTTGCTGCCTCTAAACTGCCATCTTGTATCTGACTCCCATAACATATTTTTAAAAGGTTAATTAATACTGTGTTAAATTTTGTTAATTAATGGTGTGCTAAATATTAATGAGTTAGAGTCTCAGTCTATAAACTGGTTGAGAATTTAATCTTGTAGTAAGCAAAGGAAGATTGCAAAAATATTTTGCAAGATGAACTTCATTTGATTGACAGGGAAATGTGACAGAATCACATGGGAACCTAGGTCAAATTCTAAGGTCCCAAATGAAAAAAAAAAGTCTCTTGAGGGAAGCTTTTGGAGATAGCTGGAATTTCCATATTTTGTACAAGGTTTCTGGCCCTTTGTAAGATACCAGTTTTAGTGGAGAAAAAAATGGTGTTTTACTGGCTGCTGGCAGCTGGACAGAAGACCAAAGAAGAACCACTTCTCTGCTGGACCTACTTTGGACATTTCATCTAGGATCTTGGCTCATTTACTGGACTTAGTTTGTTAGGTTCTGTTTGTAGGAAAACTTAACTTACTAAGCTTAGATAAGTTAGCCATTAATATTATTAAGGAATTTAGCTTTGGGAATTAGATTAAATATTTACTTCTCCCTTGTTACCCTCCTTCCTCTCCCTTTCCCATCAATAAATTTAAAACTATTTATGTTATTTCCTCCTGTCTCCTTCCCCCTTAACAATCCCACCATAACAGTCTGAACCCTAAAATTTTGAGTTTTCCATTAACAAATAGAGTTTTCTAAGTGTCTAGTTACAGTTAATTATATAAGACTAACCCCCAGGATATAGAACTCAATCCTCTTCTTAATGATATGTAGGACAGTTTCTTTGACAATATATGCCAGTATCTCAAAAAGTTTATAGACTAGAACTTCTTAAAATCTTAACCAACTCTTGGCTATTATACATTTTATCGTGTTTTATTTTTAACATTTTTTAAAGAAGATAACTGTCCTAGGGAAGTCAAAAGAAGTACAAGTATCCACAATCTTCAACTACTGAATCATTATTGCTGCAAAATATTGTCATCCATGTTTTACTAAACTCAAACCTTGGGTTATTACCAACATCATCTTTTTTGCTGCTATTGATTTGCTATTGGTGATCACTAGAGTCCGCTGTGCTTTGTGGGACCATTCTAAAATTGTGTTATTTACTATCAACAGTGTCTCTGCCAGTGTGTGACAACTTTTTATTCTTCCCTAATTAGTTCATACTCTACTTGGTGACTATTCAAAATATTTGCTTCTCTTCTCTATTTAAGCTTTTTTTTTTCTCATCAAAGGACTTTACCTTATACTGTACTTTACAAGGAATAGACGGAATACTTAATGGATTTCTTCTCTAGATTACACACATCAGCTTTGCTCCATTCTTAATGATAATTTTCATCAAAGTCAACTACTATTCTTTCACCTTTCATCCCATCACCTACCAACTCTTCATGGCCAAAGACTGAATTTTCTTTATCAGGACCACTTCAGCTGAAAAAGAAGAGGCAGACTGAGGAGAATATCAATTTTTTGGCATGAAACTCTTGGAAGACATGAAACCTAAGCAATAAAAATATTTAAATCAAATAGACCAAATAATTCTTACACATGCATTAAAAACTTATTGGTCATCAATAGAAACATCATGCTGTTTGGGACCACTCTAAGGTTGTATTATTTAACATTAACAGGGCCCCTGCCATTGTGCGATAATCCTTTTATTCTTCCCTAATTAAATGCAAAAGATATAGATATATAAAGTATATATTAATATATATTAATAATTGTTGTATGTTTCCTGGGATTATTTGGAAGTATCTTGAAGACTATGGACTTCTTTCTCAGACTGACATTTTTCAAAACATGAAATAAATGCATAGAATTACAAATGATTCCAATTATATTGAAATAATATATATGTGTATATATATATATTTAAATAAGTTCAACAACTATAGGACAAGGAGCCTTGGTTTAATGGATCAATTATCCCAGGATATGGAAACTTATTTTTTATGTGTCAACACAATTTTTAATAATCATTTTCTGATACTTTGTGATCATTATTCTCTCCAACTCTCTCAACTCTACCTCCTCCCTAAGACACCAGGAAATAAGATACATATTGTACAAAAATTGTCATACTGGACATACATGTATGTTTATCAGATTGTAGGAAAAAACACATATTGTTTACATTAAAGAAAAATTAATAGGGAAAATAAAATTCAGAATGAGAAGCATCAATCTGCATTCAGACTTCACCAGTTCCTCCCAGGCACCTGAGAGATTTTTTTTTTTATTATTAATCTTTGGGTATTGTCTTGGTTCCTTGCATTGCTGAGAGTAATCAATTCATAGCTAATCATGGTACATTATTGATGTTATTGTCCTCCTGGTTCTGCTCACTTCACTTTGCATTATTTCCAGGTTTTTTGTGATTGTGTTGTTCATATTTCTTATGACATAATTCTATTCCATAACAATCATATAACAAATTGTTCAGCCAGTCTCCAATTGATGGACAAATCCATAGTTTCAAGTTCTTTGCTACCACAAAAAGAACTACCAAAATATTTTTTATATATACATCATTTCCTCCTATCTTTCACTTCTTTGGGATATATACCTAGTTTTGGTATTGCTGGATAGAAGTGAATGAACAGCTTAAAGGTCCTTTTGTCATGGATCCAACTTGCCTTCTGTAATAGAGGGTTAGGCTGGTGGTAAAGAGAGAAAGAGAGGAGTTCAGGGGAGACAGCTGCTATTTAACTTGGCCAAGGGAGAGAAGCGGGGGAGTGAGTAGTTCCCCCCTTAAGCCTCCCCTCAGCTATGGCTGCTCAACCCCAAATTGCCTCTTGATTTCCCTCTAAGACTAATGTCTTTCTTCAGAGAGAGAGAAAGTTACCCTTCCCTTTAACCTGTAACTATTTCACACTAGAGTCGCTTAGGGAAAAATGACAAACTATTTTCTAACTAAATCAATTGGCAATAACACAAGGAATGGCTGCGGGGAGGGTTTTTGTGAGAACAGAGAGAAAAAAGGTGTCCTTATTCTAGCTACACTTATCTCCCTCCTCAAGTTGGGGAACCAAGGCCTTGGCAGCTTTGGGCCCCTGAGAAATTCAGGCTTGGATGACCCAGGTTTTGACCCCATGGGCACAGTTCTGACACAGGGCACAAGGAGTTGTGAGGTGATCTTGTCAGCTGCTTGGCTGTCTTCTCCAATTGCCCCTTTGGTTGGGAATTGGTGGGGGGAAGGGTGTCCAATCACCAGGAGAAGAAGTTTTCCTCAGGAGCAAAGTCTTGGCGAGATCTCTCCTTAGGCTGTCTCAGAACTGAGAGCTAAATGCTTCTCTCTGACAAAAACTCCTACTCTCCCAAGATTCCAAAGCATCTCCTGGGGCGCCTCCACCACTGTGGCTGAGACTCCTTCAATTTCCCAGACGGTAATTCCAGTTCTAGCTTTTGAAACATCAATCACAATCCTCCATTTCCTGTTGTGAGCTTGGTGTCACCATGATCCATGCTAATTACTTACCCTCTATTTGTTTCTATTCTAAACTATTTATGTTATTGATTGTTCCCACCTAACCTCCCCTCTCCCAAAATAATAAATCTTATCCTAATCTATCTATGTACTACTATCTTAAAATCCTTTTTCAGGAATTTCAGGAAGGAGGGTTAGGGTTACATGTGTCAAAAAAATAAGTTTGTACAATGCAGAGTGTAGCAGTTTGTGAACACAACAAATTGGCAATTGTAAATATGCATCTCTCTCTCTCTCCCTCTCTCTCTCTCTCTCTCTCTCTCTCTCTCTCTCTCTCTCTCTCTCTCTCTCTCTCTCTCTCTCTCTCTCTCTCTCATATATATATATATATATATATATATATATATATGTATATATATATATATATATATATATATATATATTAGTAGTAGTCTCTCAGTAACCGAGGGTGACGATTGTCTTTGTGTGTTTTCATCTATGATAGATGAGTGTGCACAAAGACACTTGTGGGTGAAGGAGATTGAAGTGGAAAAGTCGGTGCACAGAGACAGTCCCACTCTCTCGGCATTGGAAGCCTGGGTCCAGTGGCACGAAAAGTCGTTACACCTGGAGACTTCCTCAGCTGCATTGGATGACTGTGTTGTCTTTTGTGCTCCAACACGCCCTAAGCACTCCACAGTGCTTTGCTGCGTCACCATCTCATCCGTTGAACCTTCTTATTGGTTTCTTCCATCTGTTCAGCCGAAGCAGTCTTCACATGCTGGGTGAGCAAAGCCCGATGGCTACCCGCACAAGGTTTAGCTGGGGTGTATGGGGTGTTCAGGGAGGGGTAGTATCTCTGGTATGGAGGGCTTGTTGTGCCCTTCCAGGGCAGCTCTCCAGCCTCTGACCCCCACCTGACACCCAGCTCTCACTTGTGGCTCCCAGTAGCTGCTAGCATGCGGCAGCTGCCACACCTCAGGCAACGGCTTCGACAGGCCGGCTAAACCTTGTGAGGATATATATATATATATATATATATATATATATATATATATATATATATATATATATATATACATATCCTGTGGTTTGAAGTCATCTAGACAGGAAAATAATTTCCTTCCCATCTGTATGAATCTTAATGGAGATTTATTTACAAAAGTACAGTTTATGGGCTGTCCTTATTTACAAAACAATCCATAAGGTGAGTGTGAATTTGTGGTTTTTCTGCTAAATATGTGGTGATGGTTGCACATTTACTCTTCTTCAGGAAATCCTCTTCTCATGTTGCCTGAAGATGTATTCTTCATTCTTTCTAAGTTGACTCTTATGTGCATGTGGATATATGTATGTAAGAGTGAGTTTTTCATTGGGTGTGTGCAAGTGAGATTCTTTGTAATGAATAAATGTCTTTCTTAATGTGTGATTGTAAGGAAAATATTATTTTCCTATGTGGATAATTGTAGAGGTTAATGATATTTTAGTCTAGGTCTGAGATGGAGAGCTATATATATGTTTACTATCTTTGTTGTTCATTATTCTGTTTTGTTTTCACTGTCATTTGGGCTGTCTCTCTTCCGTGTCTGTTTCTTCCTGTTCATTTTGGTTAGTTTCTTGAGCTTTCCGTTTGTTTATAAAGGACTTTTCTTGATGCGTCTGTGTCTTCATGGATTCTGGGGCTTCAATTAAATTTTCTTCTGGTATGTCACCATTGGCATAATGATGTTTCACGTGGGATGCATGAAACCATGAATCTTTGCCTATTTGATCGATGTAGGAGTAGTGAGAGCTACATCGTATGGGCCAATCCACCTGGGCTCTGTAGGTTTGTTTTTGGTGAAATTTTTTACATATGTTTTGTCACCTGGCCTGATGTTATGTGGTTAGACCCTTTGCACTAGTAATCCTAGTCTTCTCAATTCTTCCAGCCTATCCTGTATCTGTCAGATAAGTGAGTAACTGGCATTACCCTCCCATTATGGAAACATAAGATGGTTTAGAAGTCCTTCCCATTCACTTTGGTTGTCCATAAAGTATCTCATAGGGGCAAATGTGTAAGTCTTTTCTGGGTTTTGTTCTCAGTTAGAACAGTGCAAGTGGAAGAACCTCTGTCCATTTAAGATGAGTTTGGGCACAGATTTTAGCTATTGTAGTTTTTAATTCCTTATTCATTCTTTCCACATGTCCTGAGCTTTTTGGTCTGTAGGCATTATGGAAATTTCCCTTTACTCCCAGAGACTTATGGACTTGTTATAAAATGCTAGATGTAAAATTAATTCCCCTGTCTGAATCAATGGCATCTGGAATTCTGTATCTAGGAACTATTTCATTAAGCAGTATTCTCACTAGCATGCCACTGTTGTTTTTCTTTGATGAGTATGCTTCTGTTCATTGAGTGAGTCTGTCCATTATAACTAAAACATATTTGTATCCTGTTTCACTAGGCATGTTGATGTAATCAATTTACAGACATTGAAAAGGCATATAATCTAGGGGTCACCCTCCCAGTGCCTTTTATTTAAAATGACCTTGATTAAACTTTCTACATAGATCACAAGCCTGAAACACTCTTATAGCATTTGTTGATATCCCTGAGAATTCCCAAAAGTGGTGGACCTTGTCCAGAAAGGATTGTACTCCATAATGGCCTCTGGAGTGAATCACATTGCATAGATGTTGGTACAGCTTTTTGGGTAAAATTGGCTTTCCTCTCTCTGCTAACCATATTCCTTTGACTAATCTGGCACCTAGTTGTTCTTGCCATGACTGAATCTCTTCTCAGCTGTGATATGGAAATCACTTTAAAAGACTGTTATATATTAATTTAAAGTCACCAAGTAATTCAGCTATGTAATTCCAAAATGAAAACTCAAGTCAGCAGTCAACCTTTTATGGTGTTTTAATTACAAACAGGAGGAAGAAAAGTATTAGAGGGAAAGAGAGAGAAGGGGAAAAGGGAGAGAAGGGAATAGGGCTTAAATACCCACTCTGCTTAGTCTGGGCCAAAGGCCCAAGGCCTTGGATAGCCGAGGCAAAGAAAAGAGATCAGTCCCTATCACTCATGTGACCAAAATGGAGAAACAGTCTGAGGGCCTCCACTCCAAGCACCAGGCTCCAACCACCACCTCTCTTCCACACACAAAGAAGGAAGCCCTCCTCAGCTGTCCTCTACCTCACTTCCTGTGTCTCACCTGTGCCAAAGGTGGCTCTAGCTTCACCCAGGACCTCCCAGAGGTCTGTCCCCTTTGCACATGTCTGTTGAAGGCCATATTCTCAAATGATTAAATCTTGAGCTTTGCTGCAGCCCTTCCTAAATCTTGTTACCCTGAGTAGGGTGGAGATTGTAGTTTCCAAGACCTGATTCTGTTATTCCAAGTATCTCTATTGTTATTGATCAGGAAAAAGCTAAATCCTATCTTCTAAAGAATGGTTTGATCAGGGTTGAGTAGTTTTGAAATTCACAATTTCCCCTGAGGCCCAAGGAAGGCTAACCTCTCTGATGGGTCTTGTAAACATACCAGCTATGAAATTACAATAGTTAGAGATAAGGGAAAAATAGGAGAGAGAGAGAGAGACAGCAAAACCAATGTTTTCCTGGGCATATTGACAAAAGCCAATTAGGGGGCAGTCCCCTTTGGCAGAAGAGTGTACATTCAAAATAAATTCAATCAACCTTCAGTTCAAGCAACCACACCCCAAGGTTCATTCTTGATCTTGATGTAATGTAGGTTTTCTGGCATCTTTCTGCAACAGTTCATTCTCTGGATTTAGGAGTTAGCAAGCTTCTTCCTTGAAGATGTTTCTCAAACAAAAAAACCTTTTCAAAATCTTGGAGTTTTATTAAAATACAATCCCCCTGAAGTGGATATTAAAAAAATTCAGTTCAGCTCAGGATACATTGTTGAGTTATGGGGGTATATGAGTCAGTTATTAAAATAATTCAAAAACAATAAAAACAAAAACAAACAAAAAACAAAAATATATAAAGGGAAAATATGGAAGAAAGTAAAACTTTTGGGTGAAAAGGGAAGAAAAAGAAATTCAAAATCAGAATCAAAATACCAAAATCTATGAATAAACTGTTGAGTAAACAAGAATAACTTCATAATGGGCCCTTGTAAAGTCCAGTTTAGAGTAATTTCTATCCCAAAAGTCTGTAGGACAGAATGCAGTAATATTTCAAGACTACAGGAAGTTGTCATATTATAAGAAGGAAAGGAACTAGAATTTTATTTTGATAGGGCAGAGTCATTCCCTGATCTGACTTTTTTCATTCTCAAGGATATAGGGAGCCAGCATGATAGTCAAAATTTTGTACTTATATAAAGAGTGTAGATACAAGGAAGTCCTACAACTTAACGTATGTCAAGCGTCGCAACCTCGAGTCCACATCTAGAAAACAACATATAGAACATTCTGGGAATGGGATATGCCTTCCAAAAACCATCAAAAAAATGAAATTTATTCTAAAATAATAATAATAATGATAATGATAATAATAATAATATACTAACCCAACTAAACTAAATGCTTTAAAAATGTTATCTCATTTGACCTTCACAACAATTCTTGGAAGAAGATGTATTTATTGTTCTCATTCTGTAGATGAGTAAACTGAGATGTATTTTAAATAACATGAAATAATCCTCTTCTTTTTTTTTTTTAATATATTTTATTTGATCATTTCCAAGCATTATTCGTTAAAGATCATTTTCTTTTCCTCCCCCCCACCCCCCATAGCCGACGCGTAAGTCCACTGGGCATTAGATGTTTTCTTGATTTGAACCCATTGCTTTGTTGATAGTATTTGCACTAGAGTGTTCATTTAGAGTCTGTCCTCTGTCATGTCCCCTCAACCTCTGTATTCAGGCAGTTGCTTTTCCTCGGTGTTTCCACTCCCATAGTTTATCCTTTGCTTATGAATGGTGTTTTTTTCTCCTGGATCCCTGCAAGTTGTGCAGGGACATTACACCGCCACTAATGGAGAAGTCCATTACGTTCGATTATACCACAGTGTATTAGTCTCTGTGTACAATGTTCTCCTGGTTCTGCTCCTCTCGCTCTGCATCACTTCCTGGAGGTTGTTCCAGTCTCCATGGAACTTCTCCACTTTATTATTCCTTTTAGCACAATAGTATTCCATCACCAACATATACCACAGTTTGTTCAGCCATTCCCCAATTGATGGGCATCCCCTCGTTTTCCAGTTTTGGGCCACCACAAAGAGTGCAGCTATGAATATTTTTGTACAAGTCTTTGTGTCCATTATCTCTTTGGGGTACAGACCCAGCAGTGCTATGGCTGGGTCAAAGGGTAGATATTCTTTTGTCGCCCTTTGGGCATAGCTCCAAATTGCCCTCCAGAATGGTTGGATCAATTCACAACTCCACCAGCAATGAATCAATGTCCCTACTTTGCCACATCCCCTCTAGTATTCATTACTTTCCTTTGCTGTAATGTTAGCCAATCTGCTAGGTGTGAGGTGATACCTCAGAGTTGTTTTGATTTGCATCTCTCTGATTATAAGAGATGTAGAGCACTTCTTCATGTGATTGTTAATAGTTTTGATTTCTTTATCTGAGAACTGCCTATCCATGTTTCTTGCCCATTTATCAATTGGAGAATGGCTTGATTTTTTGTACAATTGATTTAGCTCATTATAAATATGAGTAATTAAACCTTTGTCAGAGGTTTCTATGAAGATTTTTTCCCAATTTGTTGTTTCCCTTCTGATTTTAGTTATATTGGTTTTGTTTGTACAAAAGCTTTTTAGTTTGATGTAGTCAAAATTATTTATTTTACATTTTGTGATTCTTTCTATATCTTGCTTGGTTTTAAAGCCTTTCCCCTCCCAAAGGTCTGACATGTATACTATTCTTTGTTTACCCAATTTACTTATGGTTTCCTTCTTTATGTTTAAGTCACTCACCCATTTTGAATTTATCTTGGTGTAGGGTGTGAGGTGTTGATCTATTCCTAGTCTCTCCCACACTGTCTTCCAATTTTCCCAGCAGTTTTTATCAAATAGTGGATTTTTGTCCCAAAAGCTGGGATCTTTGGGTTTATCGTATACTGTCTTGCTGAGGTCACTTTCCCCCAGTCTATTCCACTGATCTTCCTTTCTGTTTCTTAGCCAGTACCAAATTGTTTTGATGACTGCTGCTTTGTAATATAGTTTTAGGTCAGGGACTGCAAGGCAGGAGTGGTAATCATGATATCTGATAAAGCCAATGCAAAAATAGACCTGATCAAAAGGGATAGGGAAGGTAATTATATTTTGTTAAAAGGGACTCTAGACAATGAGGAAATATCATTAATCAACATGTATGCACCAAATAATATAGCACCCAAATTTCTAATGGAGAAACTAGGCGAATTGAAGCAAGAAATAGACAATAAAACCATACTAGTGGGAGACTTAAACCAACCATTATCAAATTTAGATAAATCAAATCAAAAAATAAATAAGAAAGAGGTAAAAGAAGTGAATGAAATCTTAGAAAAATTAGAATTAATAGACATATGGAGAAAAATAAATAGGGATAAAAGGGAATACACCTTCTTCTCAGCACCACATGGCACATTCACAAAAATTGACCATACATTAGGTCACAGAAACATAGCACACAAATGCAAAAAAGCAGAAATAATGAATGCAGCCTTCTCAGATCACAAGGCAATAAAAATAATGATTAGTAATGGTACATGGAAAACCAAATCTAAAACCAATTGGAAATTAAACAATATGATACTCCAAAACCGTTTAGTTAAAGAAGAAATCATAGAAACAATTAATAATTTCATCAAGGAAAATGACAATGGCGAAACATCCTTTCAAACCTTTTGGGATGCAGCCAAAGCGGTAATCAGAGGCAAATTCATATCCCTGAAAGCTTATATTAACAAACAAGGGAGAGCAGAGATCAATCAATTGGAAATGCAATTGAAAAAACTCGAAAGCGATCAAATTAAAAACCCCCAGCACAAAACCAAACTAGAAATCCTAAAAATTAAGGGAGAAATTAATAAAATCGAAAGTGATAGAACTATTGATTTAATAAATAAGACAAGAAGCTGGTACTTTGAAAAAACAAACAAAATAGACAAAGTACTGGTCAATCTAATTAAAAAAAGGAAGGAAGAAAAGCAAATTCACAGCATTAAAGATGAAAAGGGGGACAGCACCTCCAATGAGGAGGAAATTAAGGCAATCATTAGAAATTACTTTGCCCAATTATATGGCAACAAATACACCAATTTAGGAGAAATGGATGAATATATACAAAAATACAAACTGCCTAGACTAACAGAAGAGGAAATAGAATTCTTAAATAATCCCATATCAGAAATTGAAATCCATCAAGCCATCAAAGAACTTCCTAAGAAAAAATCCCCAGGGCCTGATGGATTCACCTGTGAATTCTATCAAACATTCAGAGAACAGTTAACCCCAATACTATACAAACTATTTGACATAATAAGCAAAGAGGGAGTTCTACCAAACTCCTTTTACGACACAAACATGGTACTGATTCCAAAACCAGGCAGGTTAAAAACAGAGAAAGAAAACTATAGGCCAATCTCCCTAATGAATATAGATGCAAAAATCTTAAATAGGATACTAGCAAAAAGACTCCAGCAAGTGATCAGAAGGATCATTCACCATGATCAAGTAGGATTCATACCAGGGATGCAGGGCTGGTTCAACATTAGGAAAACCATCCACATAATGGACCACATCAACAAGCAAACTAGCAAGAACCACATGATTATCTCAATAGATGCAGAAAAAGCCTTTGATAAAATACAACACCCATTCCTATTAAAAACACTAGAAAGCATAGGAATAGAAGGGTCATTCCTAAAAATAATAAACAGTATATATCTAAAACCAACAGCTAATATCATCTGCAATGGGGATAAACTAGATGCATTCCCAATAAGATCAGGAGTGAAACAAGGATGCCCATTATCACCCCTACTATTTGACATTGTACTAGAAACACTAGCAGTAGCAATTAGAGAAGATAAAGAAATTGAAGGCATCAAAATAGGCAAGGAGGAGACCAAGTTATCACTCTTTGTGGATGACATGATGGTCTACTTAAAGAATCCTAGAGATTCAACCAAAAAGCTAATTGAAATAATCAACAACTTTAGCAAAGTTGCAGGATACAAAATAAACCCACATAAATCATCAGCTTTTCTATATATATCCAACACAGCTCAGCAGCAAGAACTAGAAAGAGAAATCCCATTCAAAATCACCTTAGACAAAATAAAATACCTAGGAATCTATCTCCCAAGACAAACACAGGAACTATATGAACACAACTACAAAACACTCGCCACACAACTAAAACTAGACCTGAACAAATGGAAAAACATTAACTGCTCATGGATAGGACGAGCCAATATAATAAAAATGACCATCCTACCCAAACTTATTTATCTATTTAGTGCCATACCCATTGAACTACCAAAATACTTCTTCACTGATTTAGAAAAAACCATAACAAAGTTCATTTGGAATAATCCTCTTCTTATATGAAATTAATCTCATAAAGAGTTGTCTGTATATGAATTGGTTATAATGAAGATCAAAACTAAAACTAAGAAGAAAATAGCTTTATGCAATAGACAAGAGGGAGTCACTAGGCATCTTTCTGGAGAGGAGAGCCATGAACAAACCTATTTTACAAGAACAATATAGATATATGCAAAAAAGTGGATTGAGGTATGATACTGGACATTAGATAATTTGTTAGAAGGCTCTTGAAACTGGAATGAAGATCTAAGTGAATCCTTGTAAGATTCTAGAATGGGATGATGACCAAGAAAGTAGTAAGAAGGGATAAAGATAGAAGAGATCTTAGAGATCTCTAATCAGTGTGACTTGGCAATTATTGCACTGCAAGATAACAGAGGAAATAAACAAAGATAATATTTAGGTTTCAGACATAAAAAGTACCTACTGAAACCATAAAAACACAAATTCAGATTGATAATTAAATTTATGGGGAAAATAACAATACTATATATGTGTGTATGTGTATATATATATGTGCATATATATAATCATATGTGTATATTGTGTAATTTGAGGGAGTGATGAAATGCTGATATTTGTCCTTTACCCTATTTAGATTATATGTGAAATATTGTTTTCAGTTCTGGATACTGCATTCTATGAAAGTCATCAATAGACTAGAGTTCGTCAAAGGACAACTAGGATGGTGAACAGTTTGGTTGAATGATCTGAGAATATTTAGCCTATAGAAAATAAAATTTAGGGTGCAAAGGTGGGAGGACATGTTAGCTGTCTTCAAATAATTGAGGGATTGCTATATCCATGAGGGAGTAGAGCTGTTTTGCTTCTTCCAAGAGGCCAGAGTAGGAGAAATGGGTGGAATTTTCAGCTACAGGAAAATCTGAATCTAAGTCCCAAATAAGCAAAGTTATTTAAAAATAGAATGGGTTGACAAGGAAATTTTCTCCAAATATAGTCACTTGAGCAAAGGTTAGATGAACGTATGTTGGCTATTTTGCTGTGGAGAGCATTTATCAGGTATGGGTTAAATTAGCTGGCTTCTGAAGTATCTATTAGAACTTAAGTGCTTCCATGGTCTAGGAGGAAATCTGGCAGCTGAAATTATAGGTTTGACCTACTTTCTCCAACATGATAAATAAATGGAAAAACTGAGTTAGAATATTTCATGCCTATCAGTATCAGTGCCCACATTAGCTATTTTTGATTTAATTTTTTGCTTTGACACAAATGAAAATTTAGTCAGTGATGAGATACAGTGAGTGAGAAATGAAATTTATATAATTAATAACAAATTTATTGCCTTCTCAGGGAAGAGAGAAAGGTAAAAGCAATAATTTGGGAATCACATTTTAAAAATACCTAATATTAATATTTATTTATATGTGACTGGGGAATATTTAATGAACTAATAAATATAATAGATCAAAAAGATGTGACTATGATATAAAGATCAGAGGGATAAACACCTGTAGTTTCTGTATATATTAATTATGGGAGGACCACCAGGTACATTAATATAGATTTCATGAGTGTATAATTTTTCTACTTATAATTGAAGTAATGATTATACTAATATTTCCAAGCAAGAAGGTCAAAGGAGGAAAAAAAAGAAGACAGACAATGCCAGAAGCTTGGAGAACATCTTTATTAAACAAGGGTTGAAAAGTAGTAAGGCTAGCAAATGAGAGAAAATATTTAGAGAGGAAAAACTAAAAAGTAGATTATCCTTTCTCAGAAGTTAAGGGAGGGCCATGTGCTTTATGGGGTTAAAAATTGGTTTGCAGAAGCAGCTAATAAGCTCAATGAATAGACAGTCCTAGAGATGAATGGTCCTAGGTTCAAATTTGTCTTAATACTGCCAACTATGTGACCATGGGCAAATCACTTAACCACAATTGCCTAGCCCTTATCACTCTTCTGCTTTGGAACCAATACTTTTGATTCTAGGACAGAAGGTAAGGGCTTAAGAAAATGTCACAGATAAAATAATATTATTTGTATATTCTTTGTAAATAGTATTGTGAAAAATTCCAAAGCAAGATTTTTAGTAAAGCTTGAAACTATTGAAAAATATGTAACTCATCATCATACACAATAGATATATTTGGAAGAGACATTTGCAAAGTATTTTTGTGACAGAATTAGACCAATAATTTTATAGTCATAAAATTTACATTTGTCATCTTTCTACTTAGCTCTATGGAAGCATTAGTCTGTATGAGAAGGGATGATATGGAAATGAAATGGTAATTGCAGAAGAGATTAGATTGATAATATTTTGGCAAGTATAAATTTCATTAGGATCCTAGACTTTCTGGTTATACCTGTAAAGTTACATATGCACTGCATCATGATGATAATGATAATGATGATGATGACAACAATGTGGTATGATAAGAACAGAGTTTAAATACTAATTCTTCTATTTATTACATGTATGACACTGGATATGCTCATTCACTTTTGGTCTTCATTTTCCTTATCTGAAATAAAAGGGTTGAACAATATGATCCCTAAAATACCTTATAGTGCTAAATGTACAATTGATCTCATAAATCATGATCATGATCATGAAGGCAGTGTGGTTCAGTAGATAATGAACTGTACTTAGAAACTCAGAAGACATAATACAAAATCATATTATTAATCCTCACTAAGTGACTATGAATAACTTAATCTCTCTAAGATTATAAAAGTGTTTACAATCCTAATGGATAGTAGGAGTTGCTTGACCAGGAGTTGTGATATTGATGATAGTGATGCTAAAATTACATTTACAATGTAATTAGTGCAAGGACATCACACATTATGAAAAACAAGTTTCTTGGTGGTCATTAGAAAGAGTTATATACTTTCTATTCCATCCCTATAAGTCTCTTAAGGCTAGAAAGTAAATGTAGATTTCAGTTCTCAGTTATTGGGTGGAAAAGCAAGTTTCAAAAACCTTCCACCCTGATTCTGAGGAGTATTATATATGAACTTTCCCCTCTGTTAATTAAGAGTAGTCTGGGGTCAGCCTGGTAAGAATCAAAGTTATTAAAAATAAAAGAAGTTTTTCTTAATAATAATTGTTTGGTTTGTAAAGTTGCCATCCTTCAGGAAAACCTCAGTGAGCAAACTGCCTTTTTTCATCTTTGGCTATTTAGGAAAAAAACCCAAACAAACAAGGTTTTCTTAGGTGAACTCACTTTTGGAAACATATTAACTTTTATTGCTCTATATTAGAGTTTCCAGAGAAGGCATCATACATAAGACTACACCAAAGCTTAATCTTCATCCTAGCACTCAAGAATGAAGCCTGGAAGGTGTTTTTTTTTCATTTTTTAAATGTTTTATTTATAATTTTTAACTTCACCATCACCACCCCCACCAAAATACCCTTAAAATGCATAAAAATGATGGTTTGCAAGACCACAAGCCCAAATTGTTAACAATTTGTTTAAAAGTATGTAAATTATATATGTAATATAAACATCTGCTTTTGAGTTCCTTAGGGAAAAAATAAAAAATAAAATTATATTTAAATTGTACTTTAATATTAACAAAATGGTTTTTACACATATTTCTTTTGATCCTCATTTCTCTATTATTCAGATGATATTATTATTCCCATTTAATAGATGATGAAATTGAGTTTGTAAGAAATTAATAAGTCCTTCACATACTGATATAATAACAATGGATATCCCTTAGTTTTCTTTTATCTTATTTGGAATCATGCAGGATTATTTTGTCATTCATTAAAAATGGTAGAACTAAATGCTAGATATTATTTTTTTTTCAAATATTAGACAAGAATGACCTCTGGTCACTGCTATTTAAATGTCACAATTAATTTGCAAGGTCACTTCTTACTCTCATGTATTTAAAAGCAGAGTGTCTACTTGTACCTATGTAAAATCACATACATAAAAATGGAACATACTCCATGAATGCTGATTGAGTCAGAACAGATACCATTTTTGCAACAAAGAGAGGCAGACCTAGAAGCAGTTCAATAAAACTGCCCTAAAAATGAGCAGTAAATGTCCTGTTTTCTAATTAAGTGATAATAGTACCATTTCACTATTTTATGAGGCAATAATCCAGTTCCTGTGTGGATAAACTATGAGGCTGAAGGCCTAGTACTTTATCCCAACAGTAGAAGTAGATTATTACCTCATAAAGCAGTTCCCAGCACCATTAGTGCTATTACTTTGGCCACCACAGTTTGTAGGTTGGTGCCTGTTTTTCTACTTTCCCAAATGCCATATAGTCTGATGAAAATCCAATTAAGTAGCCGGTTCTTTTGGTTCATTTGTAACAAAAACAACTGAGCAAATAAGAGGTTAACAAGAAAGGCTGATGTGGTCAATAGGAGCTTTTAGAACAGTGAATGACTAGTCTTCAATGTTTGACTTTTTTCCTCCAAAATTAATTTGTTTATAATTAAAGATAGCACTTTCACAGTGGAACCCTGGGGGTAGGTAGAAATTATTTTACTAAAATACAGTTTGTGCCAGATGAACTTGTCTTATCACTCCCATATAAACTTAAAAAATCATTTAAAAATAAAATAAGCCTTCATAGGGTTGCAGGATTTTTAGGGAGAGGAAATAGTCCAAACCTTCAATTCAACAAATGGGTAAATTCCTACTGTGTTCCAGAGACTCTGTTCTTCTCTCAGGATTCAAAGGCAAAACCAATATGTTATCTACTCTTGGCACATAGTAGGAGTGTACTAAAGACTGAACAAAGCACATTACTAAGTGGAACCTCAATTTCCTTATCTGAAAAATAAAATTATTGAATTAAATTTTCTCTTTGATCTTACTTTCTGATTCTCAAATGATTAGTATATTTCCAAGCTAAGTAAAATAGTACTGCATGGATTCTAGTTTGAGAGGTGTTTTTATATCAGTTGTGTAAATTTAGAAGAGGATGGGGGATATAAAGTATTGCAATAATATTTTCTCACCTCGGGGTAATGGTAGAGTAATCTGATTATAAGCAGAAATCTGGTTTTCATTTACATTGTACTTGTCAGGTAAGAACATATCTAGGCTTTAGGCAAGCTTTCTGTGTGGCCAAGCTTCATCACTTGGAGTAATTTTGATCATTAAATATCAAGCATTAATATAATTAAAAAATAAATTACATTAAAAATGTTATCATGACATTTGGATCTGTCATTTCCATAGGGAGAAAGAAACTATGTGGCATCTTTACATTCTTAAGGATTTCATCAGCCACCTAAACTCTCACCTCAGAAATTGAATCTGTGCCTTCATTAAATGAAATGATTTCCTTGGACACATTTATCACAAGAAACATAATGGAACCTGATTTGCAAAAGGTTATGCCGAAGAAGCATTTTATGACTTCCTGCAAATCCTGCTGACAAACAGCCTCATGCCACAAAATGGTGCTATCATCAGATGTTTAACTTTATCAGTGCCAGGGGGAAAGTTACAATATTATTCAGTGAACATGTTCAAATACCATGTTATTTTTTCAGGTATGAGAAGCCACAAATATAATGCTAAATGATGGAATATGATAAAATGGTATGATATAACATGGAATAAAAGAATATCATTGATAAGGAATAGATGATTTGGTTCAAACAATTAACACACATTAATTAAGCCTTCGCTTATATATTAAGCATTATATTAAGTGCTGAGGATATTAGAAAAAATGTAACATTGATTGTCGTCAAAAAGTTTTATTCTGTTAAGGGAAAAACATATATATTACAAAGTATATGATATGAAATATGCAAATATATATTTATATATGTTTATATGTACATACTTATTCAAATGCAGAGGTACTATAAATATATTTGAAGTACTTTTTCACAAGTGAAAATGGGTCCAAAATAATTAACAATCATGAAGGAAGTGAATCTTTTTTAAATCTTTACCTTCCATCTTAGAATCAATACTGTGTATTGGTTTCAAGGCAGAGGAGGGGTAAGGACTGGGCAATGGGGGTCAAGTGACTTGCCCAGGTCACACAGCTACGAAGAATCTGAGGTCAGATTTGAACCTAGGACCTCCTGTCTCTAGGCCTGGCTCTCAATCCACTGAGCTACTCAGCTGCTCCAAGGAAGTGCAATTTAATAATAAAGTACTTTATACTTTTCTTTTCATTTAATCTTGATGAGTATTACATGGAAATTATTTATTTCATATAATTTTACTTTAGTGGATTTAGAATTTCATTGATGTGGGTACCTTCTCCAAAGATGAAAACTGTATTCCTTTTTGCCTATCATTTATTATTCTTATATAAGTACTCCTATTATAGGAAATACATAAGGTTGGGGGTTTTCCTCGGGTCTTACTGAAGCCATATTTACAAAAGGAGCACATAGATTATTAGTTATCTCTTACTCTAAAAAAATATGACTATGCCCATTCCTTGAGTATAAATATCTGTTGTGATCTGTAAAGTTTATACATATATATGCATAATATATACATATAGATAGATAGACAGATAGATAGATAGATAGATAGATAGATAGATAGATAGATAGATAGATAGATAGATAGATCATATATAGACTTAGAAAGAAAATATGGAAGCAAAAAGAATCTCCAGTTTTTTCCAGAGAAGATTGTCCTCTTAAATAAACAATTCATAAAAATGCCAGCTCAAAAAAGTAATAAATGATGAGCTCTTCTCTTTTCCGTGTCATAGATTTCTTTGTTGACATCATTTGTAATAGCAGACCTACTGCTTCTATCTTAAATAGTGAAAAAATGTTCTTAAAATCTTTAAGATTATTTCTTTTATTTGTTTTCTATCTATCCTTCCAGATGTCCTTGAGATTAATTAGAGTAATTGGACCTCTTGCCAAATTTTATTTAAACTCCACTGCCTTTGGTGCTATTTCTGTGGACATTTAAAAAAATGTTAATTCATTTCAAGATGTTTATAGATGTTGCATACCTGTTTTGTATAATGCAATACTTTCTATATCTCTAAGCTATCCATTCAAATGCCTCTTGTAATATGTGTCAAAATTGTCTTCCTTCACTTTGCCTTTACTGGGCATATGTTCAAGTTAAATATTGAGTCATTACAGGTCTCATCAATGAAGTTCTGCCATGTTTCAGAGCTTAATAAAAACAGGAAAATTTTATCTACAAAGTATCTGGTGGACCTCATCATAGAAAGGTTATCCCTTTTCAACTCTGATGCTGAACTGTTTCTTTTCTATCACATCAGGAAACAATTTTGGTGAGCATATATCTTCAGTTTTAATGCCTCACATCGTTTTTTATAGAAATGTTGTTTAAAGAGGATTACTGTTCTTACATTTTAAGGGATATTCAACAATGTGATATATGAATGGTAGACACCTTACTGGAAAGCAACAATATTTATATCAGGCAAAATCTGACATTTTGCTTTTGTTTTAATTAGTCATGATTCATTATTAATGTTGTATATAGATGGACAGTCAATTGAGTCCCGAACTGAAAAGAAGAACGAGAACAGGATGGATTATATTCAGGAAACTACATAGCTCCTTTAATAACTCCAAGCTTCCCAAAAGATTGAAGGTGAATCATTTAAATATCAACATTCTACTGACATTGCCAAATAAATCAATCATAGATGAATTTGTAACTCATAAAGAGGTCAGAACATATATTCATCTTTAGGGTCTATTTAACACTTCCTCAATATCATCTGATTTTTCATGACTGTCTGAGACTATGACACCTGAAATGTGAGTGGAAGGGACTTCCTTGCATATAACAGAATTACTGGGAATATCATTGTCTTTGAAGTCTTTAAAACATGAAATGGAGAGAATAGAAAGGCTTATTGACCTTAGGTGTGAATGTGTTATCATACATAACCAATAAGGAACTCTGAGCAAAATAAGCCTAAGATATAATTAAAGAATTTGATGGTGGGAAGATAATAAGAGTTGTTCCATTATAAGGGCAAGGAATGACCACCACACCCCACCAAGTCCTGCATTGGAAATGTCAGTAGAAACTGAACAATGTCACTGAACTAATTTTGTTGAACTTTTATGGGAGGATTAACAAAAATGAAATAGGATAGTTAATGTAGATTACATATGACTTGAATTATTAGATGGAACTTTCAAATTAAAGATTAAAGATCCAATGTTTGCACTTAAGACAGGTATGTACTTTGAAAAGTTAGAAGACCTAGATTTCCAAATGACAATATTAAAACTATTCACCAGGTACCAGAGTAGGGTTTCTAGAGCTACACTAGTTTGTGGTAATTTTTGAATTGGTAGATGAGAGACACAGGAGAACAAACTAAGTGTGAAGGAAAGGAAATTTCAGGACTCTATAAGGCATTCAATGTCAGAGCTGACCATAAAGCGGAACCTAATTTCATGAAAGGAGAGAGGAAGGAAGAGAAAAAAGAAATCGATAGATCAGGACAGAAAAGAAACGTACATACATGGGGGTATATGTATTATTCTTGTTGTTACTTGTTAGTTAATTCCCTTCATTTTGTCTTGATTGATGCAGCATAATTTAGGTTAATATTCATTCTTTATATACATGTCTTTTTATTTATTTAATGGTTACTAAGGGGAAAATAAAGTCATTGTTATTTTAAAGATTCTGAAACTGTAAAACAGTGTGGGAGAAATTACTTATAGACCAATATCTCACACCCTATACCAAGATATGGTCAAAATGGGAATATGATTTAAACATAAAGGGTGATACTATAAGTAAATTAGAGGAATGGAATAGTTTACCTGACAGAAATATGGAGAAGGGAAGAACTTATGAACAAACAAGAGATAGAGAACATTTTAAGATTCATTAAGATGAAAAATTTAGATAACATTTAATTGAAAAAATTGTATAAACAAAACCAATGTAATCAAGATTAGAAGGGAATTCACAAACTGTGACAAAATTTTATAAGAAATTTCATTTATAAAGGTCTATTATTTTAAATTTATAGAACTAAGTCAAATTTATAAGAGAAAACTCATCCCCCAATTGACAAATGTTCAAAGGATATGAATAAGCAAATTTTAGATCAAGAAATCAAAGTTATGGATAATCATATGAAAAAAATGTTTTAAATCACTCTTGATTAGAGAAATACAAATCAAAACAGCTCTGAGGTATCACCTCACACCTACCAAATTGACCAATATGACATAAAAGAAAGTGATATATGTTGCAGGTGATTGGCAAAATTGGCACCTTAATGAATTGTTGGTAGAATTTTGAATTGACCCAACCATTCTGGAGGACAAATTGGAACTATGTCAAAAGAGCTATGAAACTGGGCCTACTGGGTCTATATATCAAAGAGATCATAAAAAAGGGCAAAGGACCTATTTGTACAAAAATACAGCAGCTTTTTTTTTTATATAGTGACAAAGAACTAGTAATTGAGGAGATTTCCATCAACTGGAGAATGGCTGAACAAATTAAGGTATATGTTAGTGATGGAATACTATGTTGATATAAGAAATGATAAACAGGATGATTTCAGAAAACACTGGAAAGATCTACATGATCTGATACAAAGCAAAATAAGCCGAACCAGAACATTGAACACAATAACAACAATATTATGTTGTCCAACTGTGATGATCAACAGAGAACAATTTAACTACCTTCAGCAATAAAATGATCTAGGACAATTTTGAAGAAATTATGACAAATAATGCTATCTACCTCTAGAGAAAGAGAAATGTTGGAATTAGATGGAGATTAAAACATACTATATTTCACATTATCTTATTTATGTTTTTAATTTCAGCTTTGAGTTTTATGAGTATTCTCCTAAAATAATAATGAATATCAAAATGTGTTTCACATGGCAATACACATATAATCCAGATCAAATTGCTTACTATATCTGCAAGGGAGGAGGAAAGAGAGAGAGGGAGACAATTTGGATCATATAATTTTGGAAAAAGTGTTGAGAGTTGTTAGTATATATTATTGTGAAAATAAAATCTCTTTGCACAAAAAAATCCCATTACCAATTCAAGTTGTTAGATAAAAGCTGTAACAAATGCAAAGTACTCTGACAAATCTATTAGTTTTAATCTAATAGTTTTCCAACATTATTTAAAGAATCCATACTTTTGTCTTGAAGGTAATATGGCAAAATCCTAAGTTTAGGAACACTATTCAGGCTATACTGCATTCTCTCCCTCTTTTTTTCTCATCCTGTTTATCCCACTCATTCTCCTTTTATTCTGTCTGTCCTCAAAAATGCTTATTTTCTGACCTCCAAATATAATTCTAATTTTGAAAATATTATTTTCTTCAGTTAGTTTTTGTACCTCCTTTCTCATTTAGCCAATTCTTCTGTTTTAAAAAATATTTATTTTTGAAATATTTTTCCATGTTTCCAAAATTCATTTTCTTTCCCTCCCCTCTATCCTCCCCCTCCTAGAGCCAAGAAGCAATTCCACTTGGTTGTACAAATGTTTTCACTTGATACCTATGTCCATATTATTCATTTTTGCTATAAAGTAATATTTTAAAGCCAAAACCCCAATCCATACACCCATATAAAGAAGTGGTATATTATGTCATATGTTTTTCTTTTGTGTTTCTACTCAGTTCTTTCACTCAATGTATAGAGCATTCTTTTTCATAAGTTCATCAGGAGGGTCCTGTATTGTTGCAGTGATACTACTAGTAAAGTCCATTATATTGAATAGTTCCACAGTGGTTCACTTTCTATATACAATATTCTTGTTTGTGCTCATTGTACTCTGCATCAGTTCATAGAAGTTCTTCCAATTCATATAGAAATCCTCCAGATCATCATTCCTTATATCACAATTTTATTCATCATATGCCACAATTTATTGATCCATTCCCCAAACAAAGGATATCCCCTCATTTTCTAATTTTTGTCACCATAAATATTGTGGCCATGAATATATTTATTAATATTTTTCATTATCTCTTTGGAGTACAAAACTAGTAGTGCTATTGCCGAATGATAGGGCATGTAACCTTTATAAAGGCCTTTGGGCATAATTCCAAATTACCTCAAGGAATGGTTGGATTAATACACAACTCCATCAGCAATGCATTAGTGTCCCAATTTTGCCTCATCCCCTACAACATTTATTATATGCCTTTACTGTCATAGGGGCCAATCTGCTAGGTGTGAGGTGTTACCTCAGAGTTTTTTTTTTTTGACTTGCATTTCTCTATTCAAAAGGGATTTAGAAAAATTTTTCATATTTATTAATAGTTTTGATTTTTTCCTCTGAAAACTGTTATTCATATCCCTTGATATGAATCAACTAGTCAACTAAGGAATGGCTTAATTTTTTGTACAATTGACTTATCTCATAAATTTGAGAAATTAGACCTTTATCAGAAGTTTTCATAATAAAAATTTTCCCAATTTGTTGCTTCTCTTCTAATTTTGATTGCATTGATTTTGTTTCTTAAAAAAAAAAAAACCTCTTTGATTTAATAGAATAAAAATTATTCATTTCATATTTTTAATATTATCTGTCTCTTGCTTGGTATTATATTCCTTCCTTTCTCATAGATCTGACAGGTATACTAGTTTATGTTTATATAATTTGTTTATAAATTCCCTTTTTATATCTGTCATTTACTCATTCTAAATTTATATTAGTATAGGGTATGAGATTTTGATCTAAACCTAATTTCGCCCATA
Source organism: Monodelphis domestica (assembly GCF_027887165.1). Lineage (NCBI taxonomy): Eukaryota > Metazoa > Chordata > Mammalia > Didelphimorphia > Didelphidae > Monodelphis > Monodelphis domestica. The sequence goes on from NC_077227.1 coordinate 559,078,534, forward strand.
CTATTTTCCAATTTTCCCAGCAGTTTTTGTCAAATGGTGGGTTATTGTCTCCAAAGCTGGGATCTTTGAGTTTATTGAGCACTGTCTTGCTGCTGTCATATATTCCAAGTCTATTCCATGGATCCATCTTTCTATTTCTTACCCAGTGCCATTTTGTTTTGATGATCACTGCTTTATAGTACAGATGAGATCTGGTACTGCTAGGCCTCCATAGTTCACATTTTTTCCTTACTTCTCTTGATACTCTTAATTTTTGTTCTTCCAGATGAACTTTGTAATATCTTTTTTCTAATTCTATAAAAATGTTTTTGGTAGTTTGATAGTTATAGCATTGAATAGGCAAATTAATTTAGGTAGGATTGTCTTTTTTTATTATATTAAATTGTCATACCCACGAACAGTTAATGTTTTCCAATCTAGTTTCATTTGTGAAAAGTGTCTTATAGTTATGTTCATATAATTCCTGAATTTGTATTGACAAGTAGATTCCCAGATAATTTATATTATCTAGAGTGATTTGAAATGGGAGTTCCTCTAATTCTTGCTGATGGATTTTGTTGGAAATATATAGGAATGCTGATAATTTTTGTGCATTTATTTTGTAGTTTGCAACTTTGCAAAAGTTATTAATTATTTTCACTAGATTTTTAGTTGTTTTTTTTTCCCAATTCTTTAGATATAGTATCATGTCATTTGCAAAAAGTGATAGTTTAGTTTTTACACTGCCTACTTTGATCCTTCAATTTCTTTTTCTTCTCTAATTGCTACTTCTAGCATTCCTACTACAATATTAAATAGTAGTGGTGATAATGGGAATCCCTGCTTCACTCTTGACCTTACTGGGAAGGCATCTAACTCATCCCCATTATATATGATACTTGGTGATGGTTTTAAATAAATGTTGTTTATTTTGAGGAAAGTCCTTTCTTTTCTTATGCTTCCTAGTGTTTTCAATAGTAATGGGTGTTATATTTTATCAAAGGCTCTGTCTATATCCATTGAGATAATCATGTGATTTCTATTAGTTTGGCCATTGATATGGCCAGTTATGCAGTTGGTTTCCTTAATATTGAATACAGCCTTTTATTCTTGATATTAATCTGATCCAGACATAGTGAATAATCTTTGTGATAACTAGCTGTAGTCTTTTAACTAATATTTTATTTAAGATTTTGTTTTTATGTACATTAAAGATATTCGACTATAATTTTCCTTCTCTGTTTTTGGTCTTCCTGGCTTGGGAATCAGTACCATATTTGTATAATTAAAAAGAATTTGCTAAGACTCCTTCTTTGCCTATTTGGTCAAATATTTTGTCAAGTCTTTATATGGTTGATAGAATTCACTTTTGAATCCATCTGGCCATGATGATTTTTTCTTAGGGAGTTCATTCATGGCTTATTCAATTTCTTTTTCTGATATGGGATGATTCAAGTATTCTGTTACCACTTTTGTTAAACTGGTCAATTAATATTTTGTAAATATTCATGAATTTCACCTAGATGACCATATTTATTTTCATATAATTGGGTGAAACAACTTAATAATTGCCTTAATTTCTGCTTCATTAAAGCTGAGATCTCCTGTTTCATTCATGATACTGTTAATTTGGTTTCTTTTTTCATTTTTAATTAGATTAACCAATACTTTATCTATTTTATTTATTTTTTCAAAATACTATCTCCTAGTCTCCAAATTTCTTATCACTTCATGTGATTTCTGTCTTTTTTTTTCATTTGGCAAATTTTGTCCTTTAAACTGTTATTTTCTTTTTGTATTACTTTCATTTATTTTCCTCACTTTTCTTCCAATTTTCTTCTACCTTTCTTATTTGGTTCTTGAACTCAATTTTTTAGTTCCTCCAGAGCTTGTGACCAATTTCCATTTTGAAGGGTGTAGTTTTCTTGTGTTTGCTTGTGTCTTGCTCTTTTCTGTTCTTCAGTATTTTGCTCTTTTTCTCTATGAAAATTTTCCAGAGTTAAGAGCTATTTTTTTGCTGTTGTTTACTCCTTTTGCCTCTGAAGGACTGGGATTCCTGAATGTTGATGGTCATTGGTATCTTGGTTTCTGTTTTTCAGGGCTGTGCCTTCAAACTTCAAACTATCTTCACTTCCCTATCATAGGTCTGAGTGAGGATAGGTAGATTTGCATTTTTTTTGGTAGTTTGCTTCAATGAATTTTCTCCTGTGGCTATCTTCCTCTCCTGCTGCTGTTTTTGCTGCCTGTTGCTGCTCCTGCTGCTGTTGCTGTGGCTGCTCCTTTTGCTGTTGCCTCCTGTTGATCCTGCTGCTGCTGCAGGTACTGAGCTCTGTGCTATTAAGCCTTGAATCTAACTTGCCAGGTTTGGAGCAGCCCTCAGGTGTGAGCCTGTGGTACTTTCATCCAGCCCCTTAGAATTTGGAGTATCCATGAGTCTAACTCTGACTCTGGCTGGTAGGATGGGGGAGGTGTGGTCAGCCTGCTCTTTTCTGCATGCCCTTGTCCACTTATTGTAGAGGAATTCCCTCTCACTGCCTACCTTTCATGCTCTGTCCAGTGGGAAGCCACCTTTATTAATCCTGTTTTGACTTTGGTACTGTCAATATGGAATTTAGGAATCTCAAACTTGTGGCCTAGTGGGATCTGATGAAACCCCAATATTAGATTTAGCTTGTAGATTGGAGACCCCCAAAGCTTGTCCTTGTTCCCTGTTCCCATGGAATCTACCCTGAAGTGAAATGATAATCCTGGTTGGGTGAGATAAGCATATGCTAAGGACATTCTTTGTTTTAGGTAGAGTCCCCTATTGTATTAGAACCTCTCTAAGGAAGGTCAGACCTGGGCATAACTTTGTAAGCAGCCCCCTTCTCTTGCACCCTAGCTTCTAGCTATGATTGTATCTTGTCAGTGTAGTTTGAACACTCCCATTTTCCTTGTAGCCATAGTAATGTCAATCATCTTTCCCTACCCCTGGATTTCCAAAGGGTATATAGGTTCCCCAAGTTCTTTTGTTCCTTGTAGTCAATCCTGAGTCAGTGGCACTCCCAGGGGCTAGTGACCAGGGCGTCGTGACTCTGTGCAGTCATGGGAAGCAGCTCTGTTGTCACATTACTAGTGCTAACCCCTTTTCCCTTGATTAAAGAGTGATTTTGACTATTTAATAGTTCTGCATTTTTTCTAGTTGTCAGTACATAAGATGTTTTTTAATGACTGGTTTGGAAACAAATTGAGAGAGGCTCCAAGATTTTCCTCCTACTTTCCCACCTCTTGACTCCCCAGTTTTATTTTTGAAAATATTCTTTTCTTTGGAGAAGATTGGTACCTCTTTTTGTATATAGTCAATTCTGCTTTTTTAAAGAAAATTTTCCAGTGCACTTATAAATATATATATATGTATATATATAAATATATATATATATATATTTAAAAATTTAAAAAATATATATATAAATAAATAAATATATATATGTGTGTGTGTGAATATGTATATATGTACATATATATGTATATATATTTCCTCTTTTATCATTTGGCCCATTCTCTTTTGAAACATTATTCTCTTCAATTTATTTGTGTATCCTTTGCCAAGTTATTGCCTCTTTTTTTCATAATTTTCCTGTATCACTGTCATTTTCCTACTTTTTTGTGTCTTTATCATTTTATTAGAAAAAAATTTGGAAACCCTTCATTAGTTATTTTGGGGATTTAGAGTAATTCATAGTTTTCTTTGAATCTTTGGATGCAGGAATATTGACTTCATTGACTTCTTTTGAGTTTGTTCTTCCCTGTCACATAATAAATTTCTATGTTGAATTTCTCTTTTTTATTATTTTATCATTTTCTACAATTTATCTTTTGTCTTAGTATCCAAATTATTAAAAGAAAGCTTAAATAAATTCCAGGAGGAAAACAGACCATTAAAGTAGAATAATGGGGACTCTAAATTTTTCCCTATTAGACTAGATAAGCCTTTTAATAACATATATGAGAAACAGGTCAAGGAAATGAATACTCTTTGAAAAGTTTAGATATGAAAGGCTTCTGAAGAAATTTGAATGAATATATAAATGAGTATTCCATTTTCTCAGGTATACCTGGCACCCTGAAAAAAAAATAAACCCTTTATTGGAGCAGAAAATCATCACATTCAAATGCAGAAAAATAGAAATGTTAAATTAATCCTTGCCAGACCATTATACAATCGAAAAAGTGACTACAGAAGCATAATTTAAAATTAATTGGAAACTAATTATCTATTCCTAAAGAATGAGTGGAAAAATTGAATAAAGAAGGAGTGGATCAAAGAAAAAATCATCACTGTAATCAATAATTTCATTTAAAAAAGTGAAAATACTGAGGCAATAGTCTATAATTTGTGGGAAGCAGTCAAAAAGGACATAGAAGAAAATGTATATCTAAATGCACACATCAATAAAAGAGAGAAAGAACAAATCAATGAGTTGTGCATGCAACTAAAAAAGTAAACTAGAAAAAGAATAAAATGAAAATCCCCACTAAATAAAAAATGGAAATCCTAAAAATCAAAGGAGAGATAAACAAAACCGAAATAAAAATACATTGCACTAATAAAAAAGGAAAGGAGGTGGTTTGTGAAAAAATAAACTCTTACCTAACAAATTTTAAAATAAAAACACATTTCTACTATTAAAAATTTAAATGTTGAGTATATCACCAGTGAACTTGATATTAAAGCAATGTCTACTATTATGTTTTACCTAAAGCATGTGAAAAGAACTGATAATTTAAGTGAAATGAATAAATATTTATAAAAATAAAACTTCCAAGTTTGCAAGAAGGTTGAATAGAACACTAAAATAATCCTACCTTTAAAAAATTGATGAGGCCATTAGTGATAATCCTGTGAAAAAATAACCAGGACCAAAAAATTTAAAAGGGAGTTTCAGAAAAAAATTTACAATCCAATTAATCCAAATACTCTAAACTTTTTTTTAAAGGTAATGAGTCTTACAAATTTCTTTTTTGAAAGTAATATGATTTTGATTTCTAAACCTGGGAGAGTAAAAACAGAGAAAGAGAAGAGTAAGCCAATTTACTTACTGAATATTGATGCAAAATTTTTTAATTAAATGCTAGCAATGAGAGTAGATCAAATATGATGACTGCTTGTAAAATGTTAAATTTTGAGTTATGGTAGAATTTAGTCTTTCAAGTCACAATAAACATTTTGTGATTTAAGATTCAGTTTTATTTATGAAATTTTGATTATTTATCCTCAAGGGTTAACATCGTGTTCTTATAAGTCCTCTAGTAATTATTTTATGTTATCAATATCTATGCCTAAGTGCAATAATTCATTGACTAAAGTATAGATTTCTGATAATTTTTTGTCAGAACTATATTCAAATTTCTATTAATGTAATTTAGCTATGTTATAAAGTCACTTGAATGTGAAAATTTTCTGTACGCTTAATCATGCTTTGTGTTTTAACATTATTTTATTTGGTCATTTTCAAACATTATTCATTAGAAACAAAGATCATTTTCTTTTCTCCCCCCCCGCCTCTCTTTGGCGATGTGTGATTCCTCTTGTTATAACCTGTGTCCTCAATCCGAACTCATTTCCATGTTATTGTTTTTTGTTTTAGGTTGTTCATTTAGAGTCTTTCCTCCATCATATTCCCTCCACCCCTGTACTCAAGCTGTTGCCCTTAATCATGCTTTAAACATACTCTTATCAATCTGATAAAGGAAACAGCAAAGGAAATGCATATGCCTGAACTATAAAGAGATTGAACTGACAGTTTCTTAGTATGGTAGAATTTTTAACATGGATATTAAACCTGTTAGATAAAAGATTGTAGTTTTAAAACTTTAATAAAAGGTAAAATCTTTAAAACTATTATAACTTCTTCTCATATAAATATTTTCAATGCATGTTTTATTTTGTTATACCCATATGTGGGAACAACATATGAAGATCAGGGGCTTTGTAAATCTTGAAATCTCTCAGACTTGTGAATGTTAAAAATTTCCCCATCAGGGAATTCTTAATTGGAACAAATTCCCTACTGAGAAACATTCCCCATTTTGATGTGAGAACTCACCAGGATCAGAAATGGGAGGACCTCTACTCCAACCGTACTTAAGATGCTTTAGAGGAGAAAACGCCTTGCTATGGGAGGACTCCTACTCTACCCGTACTTAAGACTGCTTTAGGAGAGAAAACTCCTTGCTAAACAATGAAAGTACTTGGACCCATGCTTATAATAAGGCAAGGAGTTCTTTGAGCCAGGCCTGTTTTTAGAATTGATACAGTGGGATGCTAGGTACCTAAAAGGGTTGGGCAAGTTTTCTCTTGATGAGATTAGTTGACTCAGCTGTGTTTTCTCTCATTCAGACTTACTGAGGAGATTGGTCAACTTATCAGGAATTTAGATGGGCAGTCCTTTGGAAAGCATCTACAATGATTGGTAGATGTAGGGACTTAGGGGAGGTGACATGGGAGAAAAACCCCTATATAAGAAAAAGCAGAATCTCTTGAGGAGATATCCTTTTGGAGGAATTCCTTTTGGAGGATCTCTGATGAGGATCACTTGGGAAGAATCTCTTGAGAGAGGCTCTGGAGAAGGGAAGCTTTTGGAGGACAATCTCTAAGGAGGTCTCGCTGGAACTCCTCTAAGGGGACTTTGTCCCTCTGGAGGCTCTGGAGAGAGCCCTTTTGGAACAGTCTCTGGCTGGACGGCTCTCTGGTGAAGTCAGCTGAGATGGAGCTGGCCTGGGGTCACTAGAATCCTTGCTTAGACAGACCTTGTGGTGAGTGTTAAAAGACTGATTGATTCTCTCTCTTAAGACTCAGGTCTAGGCCATGTTGGCTTAAGGCCCTTCATACTTATTTCCTTTTTCTCTCTTTCTCTCTTTTCTTTAATTCCCCATTTGTATTAATTAAAAATCTCTATAAAACCCAGTTGACTTGGGTATTTGAATAATTGGGAATATTTCCCTGGCGACCACCTTATTTTTGATTTAAAAACCAAGACACTGTAGTGAACCATATTTTCTGCAGTCAAATTTACTCACCCTCTCTTATATCTATCACAATTTATATCTTTCACCATTTTAACTCAGTACAGCCTAAGACCTCAACCATTTAAAATCTAACAGCTTTCCATCAATGAAGGATTTGGAAATCCCTGCTATACCCCAGCTTGCAAGGTCTCTGGGTAGAAGCGATAGCTTAGAAGCAGCAGGACACATAACTTGTCTCCTTGGCATGAGAACTCAACCCCTCATCTCCCCAAATTCTGTATGTTCTTTCTAGAAATTCTTGATGCAGGAATTCTGTGATAAACTCGGTTAGATGGTTATACACTGACATATTGAATTATCACCTATAGAAAACTCTGTTTAGAGCCACTGAGGTAATCTAAATTCATTGGCTACATCTTGTAAATCATTACTACTGTCAACTGGAAAAAAACAAAGAACTATTAAATAGTCAAAATCACTCTAATCAAGGGAAAAGGGGTTAGGGCTATTAGTAAGACAACAGAGCTGCTTCCCATGACTGCACAGAGTCACGACGCCCTGGTCACTAGCCCCTGGGAGTGCCACTGACTCAGGATGGATTCCAAGGAACAAAAGAACATGGGGAACCTATATACCCTTTGGGAAAACCGAGGGGTAGGGAAAGATGATTGACATCACTATGGCTACAAGGAAAATAGGAGTGTTCAAACTACACTGACAAGATACAATCAAGCTAGAAGCTAGGGTGCAAGAGAAGGGGGCTGCTTACAAAGTTACTAAAGGATGGTTCATGCCCAGGTCTGACCTTTTTTAGAGAGGTTCTAATACAATAGGGGACTCTACCTAAAACAAAGAATGTCCTTAGCATATACTTATCTCAACCATCCAGGATTATCATTTCCCTTCAGGGTAGATTCTCATGGGAACAGGGAACAAGGACAAGGTTTGGGGGTTTCCAATCTATAAGCTAAATCTAAAATTGGGGTTCATCAGATCTCACTAGGTAACAAGTTTGGGATTCCTAAATTCCATGTTGACACTACAAAAGACTTACTTAATACCTTAGCCTACATCATTTTCTCTATAAATATGTACCTGAAATCAATAAACTTTGTCACTAATCATCAAGAGGCCTTGAGTCTGTAAGTCTGTATATGACCTTAATGATCCAAACCTCATTTCTCTTATCCCTTTTTGTGTCCCACAAATAATTTGTAGAGCTGGACTCTATACCTATTCAAATAAGTTTCTTGCTTATTATAGTGTGACATTCATTTGTCATTAAAATCTAGTGAATAAAATGGATAAATGAATTAAAGTACAGGAATCCCTAGATCTAACTTTAAAGGAATCATAGTATTAATGACATTTAAAAGAATTTTAACTATTAAAAAATATGAACAATTTCCATCCTAGTAAATTAAAATTGGGAGATGATCAATATTTTTAACCTAGAAAATAATTAACCAACCTGCTTATCAGAGATGTTATTAAGTTCATAAATCTAGATACCAAGCAAAGTCCTGATACAAGCATAGAGAGAGAAAAGTTTGTTTTAGATCAGCAAGCAACAAGCGAGTAAAGGGATAAAAGACAAACTTGAATTACTAGTTGTTTAATTAAATTTGATAATATATATTAGAGTTTTATTACCATTTTTATAGAATCACTTATTATCACAAAAAAGGAAAAGTGCCTATAAGTTCTTTAAATTTTTAAAATACTAGCATTAGAAAGGAAAAGGTTTTAAATATGGGATGGAATATCTATCAGGTGGAATGCTGTGAAATGTTATATGGAATATACCTTATTGTTATATGGAATGATCTTATATTTACATTTTAGATTAGGAAGGATTTCATTGTTTTAATATAAACAACAATGTGATTGATACAAACTGAATAAATAGATCAGAGATTTTTGTTTGATCATCAAAAATTATCTCAGTTTACCAATTTGTAATATAGACTAAATTAAGGTCTGATATGAATTGGGTAAAGCACGGTGCTAGGATATTGTGTTTAAATGATCAATTCTGTTTAAAATATGGATACTCTGAATCATTGATTAGCAATTAAATAATGCTTGGTGGTATGTAATTTTTTTAGAATGATGAGTGATAAAAGTGAAGTAATAAATGTGCCAGAAATGTTGGATCTGAAAGAAAAATACACGTGCAGTTTTAATAAGGAACTTTAATATAATTCAGATAAAATCTGGGCTGCTTAGAGAATGTTTTAAGTTGTAGAAATGAGACGAGTAAATAAAGTTAAAGAAAGTTGTAACCTTTTTCCATTACATGAGTAAACAGAGGGTTTGTAGGCAATAGTTGTGAATGATTTGATGATGCTAATAAATTTGTCATTAATGCTTACAATAATTAAGAGAACATTTTCTATCTTTCAGCTTTGCAATTATGTAATTAAAAAAGTAGAAGATGAAGCCCTCTTATGTATAAAAGGACAAGTTTGAGATAGTGCTGGAAAAGACTTAAATTACCTGCACATTTATTAAACTGTCTGGCTCAAAGAAAGGGAGACAGTACATTAATTGTGACTCCTAAAAGAAAGAGCCATCATTAAGTATTCCTTAATATCAAATTTGCAAAGTCATATTCATTTTTATGCTTGGTTGGGTTAAATTTATAGTTAAAAAAACCTCCAACTTGTGAAGCATGAATAAGTTTTTTACTGGCAAGACTATTTAACTCATGTTTTCTCTTTTATTATCCTGTCCATGGGAAAGGATACTATTCTAATATCTTTGAATATTTTAAAAGAAATTTTTGTTTTCTACATGACTTCCCAGATTGATAAAAAGTACTCCATCTAAGGGCATAAGCAGAAGGATATTGAGTCTGATACCTCTACAGCTTACTTCAGGTCACCAATAGCAATAGCACCTCTAATTTCCCAAATTCAGATCAACTTTTGCTGGTGTCTCAAAGCAATTGTTGCCTTTGTACAAGAAATCTAACATTATCTATAATGTCTTTGCCTTGGAAGAAAGCTTTCCTGTGTCAAATTAATTTGGGTAAAATTGATAATCAGGTATATTCATCAGATATATCTGATTCTACAATTTAAGTTGACATCTCCCAAATTGTTAGCCATGGTACGTTAATTATTCTGATCATATTGTATTTTGAGATTCTATAATTTTGGTAGTAGGTTTCTATCCAAATTAACTAGTTTGTTTTGTAAGTGTACCTGAAATCAGTCAAAACCCAAAGGCTTATGATGATTCATGTAAATAGAGATGATAGTGATAACATTTCTTGGCATAAATAAGGATTCCTTAGGTGTGACCATTTGATTCTAATCTACATAATGAATTTTACCAGAATATTCTATTTCTACTCTATAAAATGTTTATGTGTGTTCTTAGATTATATAAGATCAATACTCTCAGGCTGGAATTCAGTTTAAAGTGGAATTTTATTTCTTGGGTCCATCCTGTTCAAGCTTCCATAAAACTAAAGCTCTGTACAATATCTTGGACATCAGAAAAAGACAGTCAAATCATTACATCAAGTCATTAATTCTAATCATGACTTTTATAGACCAGAATATGTTTTTGACTTTTGAATATTGGAACATACCCTTGTTTATATCATATATATAAAATATATATATATATATATATATATATATATATATATATATAGTTTTCTAAATTTCAGTAAGAGAATGCCCCTTCTGGATTACATATATGTTATGAAGCACTGTCCTCTGTGTAAAAAATGTAACCAAATTTATAAGCAATATTCTTCTGAATGAGTTCAGAATATGATGAAAGGGTGATTGAAGAGCTTAAGTTGAATTTTCTTCTTTTAATTCATTTTTATATATTTTAGTATGTAACTAATTCATCTTATATAATCCTTTAAATAGTATATGCAAGTAGAATATGAGAAAGGCTGGTCTCAGTTGTTAATTAATTATAAAAAATAAGGAATTAGCTTAATAGCTCCGGTTGTAAACCTTCTTGTGATAAGTACTCATCTTTACTATCTCCTGATTCTGAATAGAGATAATAGGAATAATGAAAAAATCAGTCAAAAAAGTAGAAATATTATTTGCCTTAATAAGAATTTATGTCAATAACAGAGCCTTCAGTTTTTATGACTCAGAGGGTCTATGTTTTACTTTATGTATCCTTCAAAGAGTTATTGTCTGATGGTATTAGTTATAAGATTAACATATTGCTTGGACTTTGTACTGGAATTTATAAAGTTCAGCTAACATATATTGATTCTATTTTCCCATGAATTAAGTCAGTTTTTCAGCTCAGAATTAAATTATTAATTAATTAATTTATTTATTCCTTATAACAGCATGGGTTCAGAAATGAAAAAAAAAACCTTGAAAAGAATAAAATAAACTGATGTATAGTAAAGTGAACAAAATTAAGAGAATATTGTACAAAAGAGATTAATTTATAAAATATTAATAATTGTCATTCCTCAGTTAATAAATTATCAAAGGATATGAACTGGTAGTTTTCACAAGAAGAAATCAAAATAACCAAAAGGCACATGAAAATATGTTCGAAGTTACTGTTGATTAAAGAAATAAAAATTAAAATAATACTGACATAATACTTCCTATTTATGAGAATGGCTAAAATGACAAAAAAGAAAATGACAAATAATAGATATTTTTTAAAAAATCTAATTATCTGAACAAGATAATAACTGACCAAAATTCCAATATTCATAATATGAAGTGATATCCACCTCTAGAGAGAGAAGTGAAGAACTTTGAATTCATATTGAAGAATACCATTTTTATTTTAAATTTTAGTTTTTTCCTGATTACAGATAAATATAATTTCTTAATATTTGTTTTCTGTTATTTTGCAATCCTTGTTCTCTCTTCCCTTCTTACTCCTACCCCCAACACTGAAAAAGCAGGTAATATGGTATACATTATGCATATATCATTATATATTTCAGATTTCCATATCATGAAGGAAATAAAGAATGGTATGTTTAAATTTATAATTGAGTTCCATCTATTTCTTCCATGGTTGACTGAAGCATACATTTTAAAATGTTTTTCTAATTTTATTGTTTAATTTTTAAAAATTATTTATAACATGTTCTAAATATATAAATATTTATTGTACAACATCATATGTATTTTTAAAATCAAATTAATTGCTTTTAAAGATGGAGATGGAGTAAGAGGGAAGGAAAATACTTCAAATATAAATTTTTTTAATGATTTTACTATGTGTAATTGGGAAATGTTCAATGCAATGGTTTTTTTTAAAAGGTACCATCATGTTCTCTACTGTTTTAATAATGAATTTTGTATTTTTACAAAGCCTTTTTCTGCATCTATATGTTTGTTGTTTTTGTTTTAATATGATATCATAATGGTTATTTTTCATAATATTGAACCATCCTTGCATTCTGAATATGTCACATCTAGTCATAGCATATGATCTTTTGCAAAACGCTCATGTAATCATCTTAGTAGTGTCTCTTTTTAAATTATTGCATTGATATTTATTAAGGAAATTGGTCTTTAGTTTTCTTTATCTACTTTTGCTCTTAGTTTAGGTTTCGAAAAGATACATGTGTTTTTAAAAGGAATTGGTGGGATTCCTTCAGTTATTTTTTCAAGTAATTAGGATAGTCTAAGATTAAACATTCTTTAAATGTTCGTTAACATTCACTAGTGCACTCATCTGACCCTGAAATTTTTTTTTTCTGGTAGGGAATTCAAAGAAAGATTTTTCAATTACATTTTCCAAGAAAAGTTCATTTGATTATTTAATTTCCTTTTCTGTTTATCTGAGTAGTTTGTAATTTTTTAAAATAAATATCAATCTATTTCATTAAGATCATCATTTAATGGAATATATCTGGGAAAAACAGTAGGGATGAAGCCCCTTCAGGACAGAATAGTCTAAACCCACAGATCCAGCAAATAATCAGAGAAGCAAGATTATAGCCAATGATAGAGGGGAAAGATGGAAAAAAATATGAGTAAAAAACAGAAAAAGTAAAAAAATAAATTACAATTGACAGATTCTATTCAGATAAATGAAGATGAAATGGAACAGAGGAGGACCAGGAAACACCAAGCAAAAACACAGAAACTCCAGAGAATTTGACACAAGATTTGGAAGAACTCAAAATGCAATTCAAAAAACAATTAAAAGAGGCTGAAGACAACTGGGAAAAGAACTTAAAAAGCAAAATACGTCATCTGGAAATAGAGGCAAATGAACTAAAACATCAAAATAGTTCCTTGAAAGCCAGAATTGACCAGCTTGAAAAATAGACAAAGAAATTGAAAGGTGACCTACAAAGAAAAACATAACAGAAGAGGAAGCATGACCAAAAACCAGGGATGAAATTCAGCCTTTAAAAAAAATTTGAATCCCACAACTAGAAGCAAATTACTTCACAAGACAGCAAGAATATATAAAACAAAATCAAAAGAATGAAAAAAAAAACATTGAGGAAAATATGAAATGTCACATTGATAAAATTACAGACATGGAAAATAGATCCAGAAGAGACAATTTAAGAATTTTTGGACCACCAGAAAATCATGGCCAAAGAAAAAGCCTAGACATCATTCTACAGTAAATGATCCAAGAAAATTGCCTTGACCTTCTTGAACAAGAGGGAAAAGTGGAGACTGAAAGAATCCACAAATCACCTCTTGAATTTAATACCCATTTGACAATGCCAAGGAATATTATAGCCAAATTCAACAACTACCAGACAAAGTAAAACATACTACAAGCTGCTAAGAAACCATTCAGATACCTTAGAACCACAGTTAGAATACCACAGGACCTGGCTGCATCCACACTGAAGGACCAGAAGTCATGGAATATGATTTTCCAGGAAAGCAAAGGAACTGTGTCTAAAACCAAGAATCAACTACCCAGCAAAATTGACAATATTCTTGTGGGAGAAAGTATGGTCACTTAATAAAATAGGACACTTCCAAGAATTCATAAAGAAGAGATCTATGTTAAATAGAAAAATTGATGACCAAATACAGAACTCAAGAGAATCATCAAAAGGTAATTAAGAAAGAGGGGAAAATTCACCTTTTAAAGGGGCCCAATAAGTTAAAATGATTTGTCTTCCTATAAGAAAAGATAATATTGGTAATCCTTAAAAATTGTTATTATAATCAGGGTAGCTAGAAGAAACATATTTGGAGGGAATAGTGACAAACTGTATAGAATGAAATGTCATATATACCTATATATACATACATACATATAAAACTATGGGGGAGAAAGTATAATACTAAGTGAAATGAGAAAATTAATAAAATTGAATAATTTTATATTCCATAAAGAAGCACATAGGGGGAAGTGGAGAAGACCAATACAATAGAAGGGTGAAAGAGTTGGAGACAGTCTCCAAGAAAATTTTAATCATTACTGTGGGAAGTGTCATAATGATTCAAATGAAAGGAAAATCTCCAACTCCAAATTCAATCATCATCATCAATATCATCAACTGTAAAAAATAGACTCAAATACAGGACTACAATCCCCACAAGCCTTTGCTCCACTTCCCCAAAATGCTTTGTAATCTCATGGGAATTCTGAGGTGGGCTGAGATCGAGGAAGGATTTAAGCTGGTGGCAAAGGTTTTTGGCGCTCTTTTGGACTTCTGTTTTGGAGCAGTGGCGTCTCTTGCATGATGTGAGGTTATTTTGTCTAGGCCTCTGGCCTAGGCACATGTTTCTTACTTGTGTATTCTTTAATCCTTAATCCTTAATAAACCTCTAAAAAATATAATACTCCTTGCAGAGAGAAACTAATTTCTAGCTGCCTCAGTCTACCCATATTCCTAAATTTTAATCTTTATACAACATCAACATCAACATCTTCAACATTATCAATATCATCAACATCATCAATATCTACATCATCATCATCAACAACACAACATCCTTAACCACAGAATCACCATCAATATCATCAAAAACAACATCATCATCAACAACAATGCCATCACTAACAGCATCAACATCATCATCAACATCTCACTATTCATTGTTTCTTGGACCAGGAAAGATTTTTGGTGGGTGGCCTAACCTAATAGCATACTATGCAGAGTATTGAATGAGAGCCAAAAGAAGTAAACTCTAGGTGTGAATGCCACTATGTGTCCTTTGGGGGTAAAAAAAATCCATCTTTTTTCCTAGAATCAGTTTCCTCATTTATATATGAGTGAAGCTTACCTGGACTCTGCATTAAGTGAATCAAATAAATCAAAGAATAAACCAGGTATAAACAAGAGAAAAAAAAGAAACCACCTTTAGAAATTCCTTTTATTTTTTCTCATTCAACCTGTAAATAATTTCCATGATATACAATGGTTGTAGAGCAGATAGAGTCCAGAATCCTGGAGTTTCCTATTTTTTGACTGGAAGTAATGTCACTAAACATGTGGTAAAGAACATAGTTGTCAATTATCTTAATACAGTAATGATTGACCTTTTCTTCAAGGTATGTTTTTTCTTTGGACCTTAGGCAGCTTGCCACATCTCATCTATCTTTACCAAAGGCACAGAAAATATAGATAAAATATATATAGAGAGATATATGGGGTAAACCACCCAGGAATGTCATGCCAGCTAAAGTTTTGCCAGAACTAAGTCTAATATGGCTTTTTTTGCATTCACTCTGCTGTTAAGAAAATTATCTCTGCAGCTACAGCATAAGGATGAGTTTGGATTCTAATTCTAGCATTAATTGCTTTGACTTACTTCGAGGACACATGATTGCTTCCTGTGACACTTGTGGTGTGACAAAAATATGGAACTTTTAGAAACTTCTACCAGTGGTATCGATTGATATGGGTATGAGACAAGGCAATGAAGTGCCCTTTGATTCATCAGGTAGGATCTCTTCTCTGTCTTTGACATAAAGACTGACATTTAAGGATTTGATTATGAAGAATTTTATATTCTAGTTTGTATTCCAGTTATATTACAATTTCAGTTCTCCAAAATTCATATAATATTTGTTGTATGATTTTAAATATATATATATATATATATATATATATATATATACAAATATTGCCATAATAGTGCCGTCCTGCACTCAGTGCCCACAAATGACAAGCTGATACTACTGGGAGACTTCAACACCCATGTTGGCCAGGACCATGAAATATGGAAAGGAGTACTCGGCAAACACGGCGTGGGCAAATGAACAACAATGGCCTACTGCTACTCAGCAAATGCTCAGAGTTCGAACTCACCATCACAAACACTGTGTTCAGAATGGTGAACAAATATAAAACAATGTGGATGCACCCAAGATCAAAACAGTGGCATCTCATTGACTACATCATTGTACGCCGGCGAGACATCCAGGATGTAAATATCACCAGAGCCATGAGAGGAGCTGAATGCTGGACAGACCACCAATTGGTTACAGCGACTCTTCAAATGCTCATTGCGCCTCGCCATCCAAAATGCGCCCAGACAGTTCGCACATTTTACAATGTGAGTCTTCTTAGAGATCCTTCTTATTTGCAAACATTCCAGTCCTGCCTGGACAACAAGCTGTCTACCAAGGGACCACTCACTGGAAGCTCAACCAAGAAATGGAACCAGTTCAGAGATGCAGTGAAGGAAACATCAAAGGCAGTCCTAGGCCCAAAACAACGCAATCACCAGGACTGGTTCCACGAGAACAACACTGCTATTGAAGACCTATTGAGAAAGAAGAACAAAGCCTTTATGGAGTGGCAAAATAACCCAAACTCTGCTCCTAAAAAGGACAGATTCAAGTCTCTCCAAGCCACAGCACAGCGCGAGATCAGGAAGTTGCAAGACCGATGGTGGGGAAAAAAGGCAGAAGAAATCCAGCACTTTGCTGATGCAAAAAACTACAAACAATTTTTCAGTGCCCTCAAAACTGTCTACGGGCCATTAAAACCCACCACCAGTCCCTTGCTATCCTCTGACGGTGACACTCTCATAAAAAATAAAAAAAGGCATCAGCAACAGGTGGAAAGAACCCTTCAGTCAGCTTCTCAAACAACCCTCTTCAGTCGACCAAAGTGCTCTTGACCAGATCCCCCAAAACCGCACCAATGAACAACTTGGCATCCCTCCTTCAATAGAGGAAGTCCAAAAAGCCATTAAACAAATGAGTGCAGGCAAGGCACCCGGTAAAGACGGGATCCCAACCGAGGTGTACAAGGCCTTAAATGGAAAGGCGCTCCAGGCATTCCACATAGTGCTGACCAGCATATAGGAAGAGGAAGACATGTCCCCAGAACTCAGAGATGCCTCCATCATAGCCCTATATAAGAACAAAGGCTCATGAGCAGCCTGTGACAACTACAGAGGCATCGCATTACTCTCCACTGCTGGAAAGATCCTCGCCCGTGTTATTCTCAACAGACTCCTGTCATCTGTTTCAGAGCAGAACCTGCCTGAATCACAATGTGGCTTCTGACCAGATCGCAGCACCATCAACATGGTCTTCATGGTGAGGCAAATGCAGGAGAAATGCCTTGAGCAGAACCTGAGTCTCTACATTGTCTTCATAGACCCGACAAAGGTGTTCGACATAGTGAACAGGGAAGCATTGTGGGTGATCCTCAGCAAGCTCGGTTGCCCAGCAAAATTTGTCAAACTGATCCAGCTCTTTCATGTCGACATGACAGGGGAAGTCCTATCTGGTGGAGAGACTTCCGATCACTTCAACATCTCCAATGGTGTGAAACAAGGCTGTGTCCTTGCTCCAGTACTATTCAACCTATTTTTCACCCAAGTATTACGACATGCTGTGATCGATCTAGACCTGGGCTTCTACATCAAATACCAACTGGATGGCTCACTATTTGACCTTCGCCTCCTGACTGCAAAAACAAAGACAACAGAGAGACTCATCCTGGAAGCTCCCTTCGCAGATGACTGTGCTCTCATGGCCCACCAAGAAAATCATCTCCAAACCATTGTGGACAGGTTCTCCACTGCAACAAAACTGTTTGGCCTGACTATCAGCATCAGCAAAACAGAGGTGCTGTTCCAACCTGCACCAGGGAGACCAACTAACCAGCCGTGCATTACAATCGACGGCACGCAGCTTTCTAAAGTCAACATTTTCAAGTACCTGGGCAGCACCATCGCCAACGACGGGTCCCTAGACCACAAGATTAATGCCAGGATCCAAAAGGCCAGCCAGGCACTTGGGCGGCTGCGCTGCAAAGTCCTCCAACACAGAGGTGTAAGCACTGCGAAGAAGCTCAAAGTGTATAACTCAGTGGTCCTCAGCTCGCTCCTGTATGGTTGTGAAACATGGACACTGTACCGGAAGCACATGAAACAGCTGGAGCAATTCCACCAACGTTCCCTCTGGTCAATCATGAGGATCAGATGGCAGGACCGAATCACCAACCAGGAAGTCCTCGACAGAGCCAACTCCACCAGCATCGAAGTCATGGTCCTCAAAACCCAGCTACGATGGTCTGGACACATCATCCGCATAGACCCACAGTGAATACCAAGACAGGTATTCTATGGTGAACTGTCAGCTGGACTCAGGAAACAAGGCCAACCAAAGAAAAGATTCAAGGATCAGCTAAATTCCAACTTGAAGTGGGCTGGCATCACACCAAAGCAACTAGAACTCACTGCCTCTGACAGAAGCAGCTGGCGAACCCACATTAACCATGCTGCCACCACCTTTGAAGATGAACGACCTTGACGTCTTGCCACTGTGTGTGAACGCCGATACCAGGCCACAGCCGCACCTCTCGTAACAACTGGCGTCCCATGCCCCGTGTGCCACAAACTCTGCTCCTCAGCCTTTGGACTCCAGAGCCACATGGGGGTACACTGTAGATGAAACTGCACAAAGGCAATAGTCATATTCAATCACCGAGAGACTACCACTATACTAGAGTCATTATATATATGCCTATATTTATAATAATTATGTATATGTGAGTATGATGTGAAAAAGGATGCTAAATAGAAGCCATGAATATTTACACGAAAAAAGAGATGCTATAAATATTTTTGTACAGTTCCTTTTCCATACTCTTTGACCTTTTGGGGATATCCAACTGGTAGTAGTATTGTTTAATTCAGTTTTCCCACATCTCCTCCATCATTTATCTTTTTCCCTTTCTCTCATAGTAATCAATCTGATAGCTGTCAGGTGGTACCTCAGAGATTTAATTTGGCACTTCTCTAATAGATAGTGATTAGAAATATTTTCATATGATTAATAAAGTTTTAGATTTCTAAATTTTAGAATTGCTGGCTCATATTCTTTGACCATTTATCAATTGGAGAATGACTTATTTTCTTATATATTTTATTCTCTGTATATTTGATAAATAAGACCTTTGTCAGAGATACTTGTTATAAAACTATTTTCCCAGTTATTTGATTCCCTTCTAATCTTGGTTGGATTGGTTTTGTTTATTAAAAAAATCTCTTGAATTTAATGTAATCAAAAGTATCCATTTTCTTTCTCTTAATGTTCTCTATGTCCTGGTTAGCCATAACTTAAATTTTGTTTTTTAGCTCTTATCTCATTAAGAATGTCTTGAACTCCTCTATTGTATTAAATATAATTTTTTTCCCTGGAGGATTATGTTCAGCTTTGCAGAGAAAGTGATTTTTTTTGTTGTTATACTAGATCCTTTCCTCTTGCAACATTATATTCCACAACTTCTATATATTTTAGATATAGTAGTTGATAGTTTCTGTATGACCCTTACTATGTATCTATGATATTTGACATCTAACATGGCTATTTAGGTATATTTTCCTCAGGCTAAGGGTTTTAAATTTGACAATAAATATTTGATGATATTTTATTTTGGGTTTTCTTTCAGGAGGTGATTGGTAGATTTTTTTCAATTTCTATTTTCTTTTCTTGGTCAACATATATAAGTATGGCTTTCCTGATTATTTCTTGTGATATGGTATTAAGAATCATTTTTCCATCATAGCTTTCAGGCATTCTAATGCTTCTTAAATTCTTTCTCCTTTATTGATTTTCTAGGCCATTTGTTTTTCCAGGTGAGATCTTTTAAATTTTCTTCTAATAATCCATTCTTTTTATTTTTTTAATTATTTCCTGATTTTTCATTGAGTCATTTGCTTCCACTTGTGCAATTCTAAATTTTAGGAAGTTATTTTCCTCCTTAAGCTTTTGATTCTCCTTGTCCATTTGACAAATTCTCCTCTTTAAATACTTGTTTTCTTCATTATCTTCTTGGACCACAGATTTCCTTTCTAGTCTCTAAGGAGTTGTTTTTCACTCTTTTCTAAGTTTCATTTCCATTTGGCCCATTTTAGTTTTTAGATAGATGTTTTCTTCATTGAATTTTTCTTTAAGCTGTTGACTGTTGTTTCTTTTAATGAATTTATAAATTTCTTTTCAAATACTTCCATGGCTTCATTTGGGGCTTCACAACATTTTGTGTTTGCCTTTGAGACTTCACATGATTTTCTTTTGGGATTGTTGTCCTCTTCTGAGTATGTATTCTAAAACTTCCTGACATTACAATAACTATGGTTAGATGTTTCCTTTGTCTTTTGCTCATGTTACCAATTTTCCTATTTTTTTCTTTACCTTCTCAAAACATTGAAATTCTGTTTTGACCATGGTATAGAGGCAATACTGTTCCAAGCATGCAGTGTAGTCTGCTTTGGTATTTAGGGTAATCATAGCTACCTTTGGGTCACATAGTGTGTATTTTGGATAGGGTGGCCTGATTTTATTGCTGTGGGATTGCTTACAGTTAACTGGTCTAGCTGGATTCTACTGCCATTGTTGTCAATTTCCTAAATGTCTTGGGAGGTGGGCTGGTCCCTAATTCTATGGTACTTTTTACTCAGGCCATGCTAGGTTGGCTGGTCAGGCTGGAAGATTTTCCCAGGGCTACATTTTGTGGGTTGCTATAAATTCTCCCTGTCCTCTGTCTACAGCAAGTATGTAATGACAGGAAGTCAGTGGGCTCTCGGGAAATGTAGTTCTTTTTGAGGGTAACAGATTTTCAATTATACAATACTATTTAAATGCTGGCTGTTATTCATCTCATAATCTAGTCACTGGATGTGACTAGAGAATCTGGTAAACACAGAAATGACCAAGACAAAGGGAATGGGTCTCTAAAAGCTCATCCTTATAACTTGGAAGTCTAGGAGGTGGGTTCCAATTGCTTTCCTTCCTGATAATGTCAGATTCTCTAAATGCTGTATCCTATGATCTTTACATAATTGTAATATAAAAGTTATTGGTAGTACACATTCCTCCTCTTTCCAAGAGATGCTGGTTGTTATTTAGAATAATAGATAAGTACTCTACACAGAGCCATTTCTTAATGTGAGATTGGTTTTACTGTAAATAAAATATGCATCTTACAGATAAACTCTGATCTTTAGCTATTAGGCTATCTAAAATACAAATGAAATAAGCAACTTCAGGGCAACTAAACATAGTTTACCAAACAAAATTTTAAGCAAAGGGAAATGAGACCAAGTATCTACTTACTCATTCTCTGTTATTTTTTTTTTTGCTTTTTCTAAAATGAAGAAAAAAAGTAATTTTTCAGTATTATTCATATTATATACTTTGTCCTACAAAAGAACTATCTAGAATTCATCATCATTAAATCCATACAATGTGCACAGTGAAATTTTGGGAAAAAACCCACCTTTTCCCCTGAATATGATGTTCTATGAGATATGTAATATATACACAGATAAACAAATAGCATGTAATTTGATAAGGGAGAAAACACCAGTTGCTTCTGTTCTACAACAATTTTTCTCACAGCTCGATTCTCCTAGTACCTTGTCTGAGTTTCTTTTATACACTTTTGCTCTCCTTCATTATTCATTTTTGTGACAGTCAAACCTTATGAGGTGGCTAGTCTATTTTCAGGACTCAAAAAAGGTTATTGTTTTGAATGAGTGAATGCTTAAGGAAAATGGATTCCTTCACTATATGAATATCTCTAAGATTACACATCTCGAATGGAGATATTAAATGTTCATTCAATTCAATTAAATAGAGATGTAATAATGTCTATCATGACAAAATGATTAAGTGATAATTTCTATTTAAACCAGTTAACTTCTATCTCAAAAAGTCAGAAATGAATCAAATTAAAGGAAAAATAATCAAAAAGGAAGATATTATTATGTGATAATATATATTAGGAAGGAAAGAAAAATAATCAAAGTTATACTACCATTTCATCAAGAAAATTACCAAGTGACGCTTGGTAATTTGTCCAGAGTCCATTGCAATTATGAGATCTCTGTAGGGAATACAGATAGCATAGACTCCTTTCAGGGTAGTACATCTGGCTGATTAGATAAGAAGTGATATAAAGAAAGTGAAACTTAATAGCAGTATATAACCTCTTCCTCTGATTGGTTAAAGAAAAACATTGTGCACATAGATAGGATTGAAAATTTGCTCTACTCTGATTGGCTAGGACCAAATAAAGATTTAGTATAATTAGGTATTGCTGGACTGTGTTCTGATTAGCTAGCTTCCATGTATAGATTGTAATTTTCTAGTAACCAGCCAGTGGTGAATGAGGGAAGGGGCCATATGTTCTCAGGGATGTAAAAATGGTGATTTGAACTCTGGACTCCATGCCCCAGAAGTCCTTGCTCACTTCCCAAAATGCCTTGTAATCTCACCTGGGCAGAGAGTGAGATGGGATATTTAACATGGTTGCAAAGGCTTCTGGTTCTCTCTTTTCTACTTCTGCTTTGGAGCAGATGTGTCTCTCATGATGTGAGTGAAATTGAATTGGGCCTCTCGACCCACCTAGCACGTGCCTTTCTTACTTGTATTTTCTTAAATTCTCAACCTTTAATAAACCTCTAAAAATATACTACTCCTTGCAGAGGGAAACTAATTTCTCCCTGTATGTTTCCCCTAAATTTTAACTGTTACAGGGACCAGGATAAAAAGAAGGCTGTGAGCCAACATATTTGACTCTTGCTCACTATAACACTTTTAACCCTGACTTGTGGGTGCCTATTCTTGTGAGAAAAAAAAATAAAAAGGCTGGCACTTAACATAGCTTCTGTCGTTCTGTGAGATTGTCTTAAGATTTATTTGCCCCCTCATCTCCATTTTCCAAAGCCAGGCCATGATCTTGAAAGGATCCTTGATACAATGTTAAAGGGTTAAAAAGGAGAGAGAGAGAGAGAGAGAGAGAGAGAGAGAGAGAGAGAGAGAGAGAGAGAGAGAGAGAGAGAGAGAGAGAGAGAGAGAGAGAGAGAGAGAGAGAGAGAGTCACTTGGAAGAAAGACCATCAGGAAAAAACTTTGGCAGTATTATCAAGTGGAGTCTCCACTTAAGAATATTTAATCAGAGTTCTCTACTAGTCAGAAAAGAAAGTTAAGGTTCAGAGTCAGTCAGTCATTGAATCAATAAGCTTTGATAGATGGTTCACTATATTGCAGGTACTTTGCTAAGCACAACAAATACAAAGAGAAGCTAAAGATAGTACATGCCCTTAACCATGGTGAGACTTTAGCTGGAATTTTATGGGAGTCAGGGAAGTAAGGAGGTGAAGGCAAAAAGAAAAAGAATTCCAGGCTTGGGGGACAGAGTGAAAATTCTAAGATTTAGGAGTTGGAGTGTCTTGTGTGAAGAATAGCAAAGAGGTAAGATCCCTGGATCACCAAATGTACAGGAAAAAAAAAGAATATAAAGTCTAGAAAGATAGGCTACCAAGCTGTAAAATGCTTTAAAATCCAGAGGATTTTTTATTTGATCTTAAATGTGATAGTAATACAGTAGAGTTTATTGTGTCATTGAGGGCCATGGTCAGAAGTGTGCATTAAGAATGTTAATTCAATAGCTGGCTAGAAGCAATATTTTTGTGGAGAAAGATGAGATAATGAGACCAGCCAAAATTCTTTTAAACAATCTAGAATTAGGTGATGACAGCATACACTAAGACAGTGTCATTGTCAGAGGAAAGGGTATATAACTGAGAGATGTTACAAAGATAAAAAACGTGGCAGGAATATGACAATCATAAATACAATCATTGAATTCATGTGAGCTGATGATAGCAGTTAAAAAACTACAGAGAAAAGGATTCAGAACAGGATGATAGGAGTTATTCAGCATTCATTAAATGTCCTATACTAAAATAAAGTAAAAACACATAAGGAGTAGTCAGAGAGGAAGGAGAAAGACCAGGAGAGAAGAGTGCCTTTGAAACAGACATAAGAGAGTATCAAAGAAAAGATGGTAATTGAAAATGTTAAAATCTTTGGAATGTACCTAAAAAAAAAGCATCAGGAATGAAAATGAAAAGAAGACCATTAAGAGATAATGGTTAATTACAGAGAAAGCACGCTTTCAATTGAATTATAAGATTGGAAGCTATATCGCAAAGAGTTAAGAGAGTACAAGGAAAGAAAACAGAGGTACTTTATGATAAAAACCTGTGATGATCTGTTTCTGAGTATTATCATTTATTAGCAAGAAAATTAATTGCCAATAAGTGAGCTCTCATACCCTGTCAGGGGCCAGGGATGCATACACTTTACCCTTAGAGAAGCTTTTTATTGGTTGGTTATGTAAGATTCCAGGACGTAGACTTGACTAAAACTGTGATTGTTCTCTATCAGAGTTAAGAGTGAACTTATATTTGGCATATTCCTGCTGACTTGTCTGCAAAAGGGGGTTTCCACAATCCACAGTATGGCAAAAGCATAGAGTTAGTCAACATCTTCTGGAAACTTTGGAAAGTCCTCTGTTATGTGACAGAGATGTGAACTCAAAGAAAATTGACAGACTGAAGTGCTGCTGAATCTTCTCACCTCTGTGGGGGAGGGGCACTAGGAAGTCTAGAGTTTTGAGAAGCCAGAAGGCTCTGACTGAGAGGCAGTTAGCTCTCTCAGCCTTAAGCCAGTCAAAGGGTAAGGTTTTAAGACTGGATTCTGAGGAAAGATTCAAAATCTTTCTCTTGGTGCTGATTTCCCAACTGAAAGTGACCAGCTTGAAAGAAGACATTAAGCCTCTGACAAGACTATCTCACAGCTCCTGGTGCCCTGAGTCTGAACTGTGCCAATTGGGCCAAGATCAGGGCTAGCCAAGCCTGAATCTCTCAGGGGTCCCAAGGCTGCCAAAGCCTGGGTTCCTCAACATAGGGAGGAGGAAGATATATAGCTAGAATAGGGTCACCATTTCCCTCTTTCCTCACCAACTTCTCCCTGCAGCCATTCTCCTGTATTATCCCCAACTGAATTAGTTTAGAATAAAGGTTGTTGTCTTTTCCCAAATTGACTTGAATGTGAGTGGGCCAACTTGTCAGGGAGAAAAATCTCCCTGAGAAGGAAAGCTATTGACCTTAGTTTTAGAGGAAGACAAGAGCCAGTTTGGGGAGCAGCCATAGCTGAGGGAAGGTTGAAAGGGGAAACTACTCACTCCCTTTCTCCTTACTCTCAGCCCACTTTTTTATATCAGCAGTCTCCCCTGGATCTTGCTTTGAGAAATAAGATATTGATTCTCCCTCTCTCCTTTTACCATCAACTAATTCCTCTATTATAGTTAGCAACTGCTTACAGCTGAGTGGTCCTGTGCTAGTCTTATAGCCAGGCAGACTATCTTATGACAGCCACACAATGAGTCCAGGTCATAGATCAGAGAAATGAGAAAGTTAATTCTTGTAATGAAAAAAAAAACCTTTTATAGATTCTAATTTTAAGTAGTCCAACTGCCTTTTAAACAAAAATAATTCATAAATGCTGATTTTGGTGATTAAAACAACTATACCTATTAATTATTAATGTATGAATAATTAATAAATAATACAGCAATTTCACAGTACTTGTTGTAGAAGGCCTCAAAGTTTAGCCCAAAAGGAGAGATAAAATATAGTATGATTATGGAGATATTTTTTTTAGTATGAAGGAATTATTGCTTAGTTTGTAGGGCAATAAGAATGAAACAAATGAATAGGGAGAGATTGAGATAAATGAAAGAGTAGAGATGATAAAGTATGTAATATGGAGAAGACAGATTGGATTGGTATCACTTGTTCCTGTAGAAGAGTCAATCTTTGTAAAGAAAAGGGATTCCTCTATATGTGAGACAGGATTGAAAGAGGAAACAGTGGGAGATTCTGTATGAGGAATATGAGTTGAAGGGAAAGAGAGAAGAGAGAGCACTTAGTGAATATCCTCAAAATTTTAAGTGAAATATGAATAAAGTTTCTCAGTTTAGAGGGTGAGGAGAGAGAATCTTGGGATGTGTAATGAATGATGTGTCGTGTGCTATTTATCCTTCATTTTCAAAGACCACCCATGATATCATGGTTGAGATTTGTAAGTATATTGGATTTAAGTGAGGCAGAGTTTCACACACCTGTTAATGCCATTCCTTTTTCTAGTAATTGATGTCCAGTTGTAAGACAAAGATCTTACATAATGATTGGTTTTGGCTGCAGATACACTGGATAGATGATCTTGGATGTCTGACATCTGACCAAACTCTAAATATTCCATTTCATAGTACCTACTTCAGCCACTACAAGGTTGTTGGAACTAATTATTCTCATCTGCCCATTCCACTGGGGGAAAATTTTGCATGTTTGAGGCAGGCACCCCACTGACTCACCACAGGACTTGTGGCTTATCATTTACCCTCAACCTGTTTTTGCTCATCTGCCAAGATGGTTTAACAGAGTGTGGCTGCTCTGAATGTCACAACTTCTTGGAGGCAGGTTAGAGTTGTATGCCAGAATGATACCAAAAATGGATAAACAGACCTGAATCCTCTCAAATCCTCTCAACAGAGTGGCTAGTCCTTTTTGCATACTCCATAAATGATTTAGATTAATATTGACTAATAGATTGACCTAAATGTGACAAGAGACAGATAGTGAAAACTCTCAGAATTAAGATATGGTGTATCTTACAAAAGGAAGAAAAAATCACTGGATTATAGAATATGATGAGTAAAGTATAAAACTAGAATAGTTGAAAGGGGGAAAAGGTTTTAAAACATTTAAAAGTCAAACAGGATTTCATATTACATCCTCGATGTAATAACTTTTGGAGTACATCTAGTAGAGGAATATCATAGTCAGAACTCTGCTTTAATAGTTGAGTAGAAGATAGCTTGGAAATAGAAGAGATTTAAGGCAGGGAGGCTACCCAGTAGGCTTTGTATAAAGTATAGTGGTCTTGTAGCAGTAGTAGAAGTTTCAAAGCAAAGAATGCTTTCAACAGTCTTCTTTACACTACAATATAGCCATTCTCACCTATTTGCTATTTATAAGCAAGTGGTGAACCTGAGCAAAAGGTGAACCATCTCCTATCTCCATATCTTTTTACTAGTTGAAGTCCATGCTGTTGATCCTCTCTCTCCTCACTTGATTCTTTTGGATTTTCTGGTTTCTTTTTATTCATAACTTAAGTGCCACAAGGAGGGAGATATGTTGAGATGTATTCAAATTAAAAAGCAAGAGGTAAAATAAACTATATAGATATATAAGGTAATAATTGTCAGTTAATTTGAGCATATGTCTCTATTTGAGTTTGGCACATAAAGTGCTTGACCACTGCCAAAGGGATAGCTTTAGATTGTTCATTCAATAATAATTAAAGCTCCCTGATGTGGGAGCTTATAATTTTATCCATTGGTATTATGCATATGAATGCTAATTCTTTTTCTTCAAGAGGATGAAGGAGACATAAATCTTCTAGTACACAAATCTCTTAAAATGGACAGAAAAGTCATTTGCTATTAATATAACTAAGTTTAAACTTGCATTGTATTTTCATGTATTACATAGAAATTAATAGTACCATTTCCCAGTAGAAGGATGACTGCATTAAGAAAACACTTTTAAAAAGTAAACATTCCTAAATATAATATAATAAAACTAACAGAAACTACATAACAGACAAAATGAAATTAATTGTGACAGATATCATTTGATGGTCTCTATAACAGCAAGAATGTGGTGGCCACAAACAGATGCCATTGTTCATTTGAACTGCTTGAAATTCCCATTTTATTTTCTCCCTTTCTGTGTGTATATGCATTAAGTCACTAAAATTATTGCTAAATTATGAATATTAAACATGGGAAAGATAACATATTGAAATCATTTTCAGCTGTTGATCAAATGAATATATCAAATTAATTCCTGTGATGAAACCATGTCAAATGGAAATGCCAGAGTAGAACCAAGGTCTAGTATATCTTGTTCGGATTTAGAAGTTGGAAAAGTGGATGATAATAAAGAAAATATTTATTTGGCAGATATTGATGAATCATTTAAATGATTATTTATTAAGCATCTACTATTTAAGGATAAAAACCACATAGTCCTTTCTCTCAAGGAATTTATACTCAAATATAGGAAACAATATGCAAATATATAGACTGATTATAAGGGAAAATGATATGATTCTTTGTCCTCCTCTTTTCTTATCCCCCAAAGTTGATTTATTCCGAGAAAACAAAGAATAGATAATCGAGATAATGATGTCTTAACAGTGCCAATATCTGATGTTTCCTCTATGAAGTCTGAATAGTGTTCTCTAATGAAATTAAAGTTAGCAACTCCATTGACAAACAAGAAAAATGGTTAAACATTGCAGGATTTTGAGACACAAATCTTTAGATTAATTTCTTGATTCAGGTAAATATAGACCAATAATGGACTATAGAAAAGAATTCTGTAGAGTATGAGTTAGATAAAGAAAAGAGGGTTAAAGACAGAACCTTAGAGAATAGTCACTGTTAATGATATAACATGAATTAGAATCCATTAAAGATACTTGAGAAAGAGCATTTGGAACAGTAGGAAAAGAAAAAAAAGGAAGGGTAGTATCATGAAAACCTAGTGATTATGCAGTGACAGGGTTCAAAAGTGTCAGATACTATAAAGAGATTATGAGAAGCACTAGTTAAGCAAGAAACAGCTTGAGAACAGAATAGGAAGACATAAGAAGCAGGGTTTAAAAGAAAGGAATAATATACAACAAAGAGGTATTTATAACTTTCGCATAGTTTGACTTATCTTTGAAGTTACAGAAGAATATGCACCCACTGGTTAATACATATAACAGATCTACCATATAAATGCGTGTTTGAGCAGGTATCTGTATATATGTCACTCTCCCTGTCTTTAAAAAAGCTACTCACTTCACGGTTTCCATGTATGTCTTTTTTACTTCTGCCTGCCCATCTGTTGGTTTGCCTGCCCATCCATTTTGAACATCTTCCTAGTTTTCTGTCTGGCAGCTAAATTTGAGAACTCCAAAAATTATCTAAGCTTAAAGCTTTTCAGAGAAGATCACTTTACTTAATTATTTAAAGTGAGCAGAATTAGTGATTACCTTGCAGAGTAAAAAGATAAAAAAAAAAGAATCCAAAATTCTAAATGAGAGAGAACATATGTTTCCCTTGCAAATTTTGTACAATATTGCCCTGGAAGGGGATGGGGATAGAAAAGAGAGGATAAAAGACAGTTTAAAAGGCATAGATGAATGTAGGGCAGAGCCAATATGGGGCTTGGATCTGGCCAGGAGTGAAGGGAGTTCCCCCACAGCAAGATGTTATACATCAGGGAGGTCAGACAACAGGAGGTTTTAGACATATTCTGAGACACAACAATCTCATGCTCAGGGAGACCGAGCCACTGGGCTCTGATGGGCAGAAACTGGGTAAGCTTACTATCTTTACTGCAAGACTATCTTAAAAACATATTTGAGAATTCTATCACTTCATGGTAAGACATAATGTAAAGATTAAAATTGCTATACAATAAATATTATATTTTAAAAGTTTTATTAATAACTAAAGTAAAAAAAAAGCTACCTTACTCAGCTCAGGTCTCAAGAGAAGAAGCATGAGGAAGGAATTACAGCAAGCTTAAATACAAATGTGACATTGCAACATGGTGAAGAGAGGAGAGGAATTCTGGGAAATACTGAAGGACTTCTGAGGGATGAAATCCAATGGTTCAAGATTCTAATTAAAACACTGTAAATCTAGATAGGAGCAAGCTTAAAAGCAAGCAGAAAAATCATTGATATGTCTCGGTCCCTCCAAGAGCAGTCTATGGTGTGACTTCCAACCTGTAGCCTAGGCTAAAATATGTAGAGGAATAATCAAGAAATTAATCCCCCCCAAAAAGGAAATTTTCAGTTCTGATGATCTGAACTGACAGAATTTCCCAGTAGATTGATAGTAGCTAAGTCCAGAAGCAATTTACTACCAAGTTCATCAAGGGCATGGGGTCATAAATCAGTATTTGTCCTAGATTAGAACATTTGGGGACATGAGACACAAACTTAGACAAGGATATTATAAGGGGTAAAATTAGGGGTTATTGACTGAATATATTATACTATTGGTTGCCAGGGATTAATTCAATCCCAATAAAATAATCAAGTCAGTTTGGGATTTTTATGGTGGTTTTAATTACAATAGAAGGAAGAAATTAAGAAGAGAGAAAGGAAAGGGAATGTGGACTGTTCTGGCAAGCCAGATAGAAGTTCAGAGGCCTAGGCCAAGGGACCTTCTCGATCTAGCTTGGCTTCTGTAACAAGGGAATCACTTTAAAAGACTGATATATATTAATTTAAGGTCGCCAAGGAATCAGCTATGTAATTCCTAAATGAAAAACTCAAGTCAGCCATCAGCCTTTTTTGGAGTTTAATTACAATAGGAGTAAGGAAGGAATTAGAGATAGAGAGAGAGAGAAAGGGAGAGAAGGGAATAGGGCTTAAATACCCCTTCTGTTTAGGCTGGGCCAAAAGGCCCAAGCCCTTAGATAGCTGGGGCAAAGAAAAGAGATCAGTCCCTATTACTCACGTGTCCAAAATGGAGAAACATTCTCAGAGGCCCCCACTTTCAGCTTCCGTCAGAGCAAGCCTTCTCAGAGCCACCGGAACCACACCGACCCAGACTCCTCCTCCCCCTTCCCGAGTCTTCAGCCCCCTATCTTTAAGGAAACCCTCCAAGTTGCCTCCCCTCAGTCCTCACATCTACCAATCACTGTTCATCAATTTCCCTGTCAATGGAGGCTCTAGCTTAACCCAGGACTGCCCAGAGGTTTCTGGCTTTTGCACATGTCTGTTGAAGGTCATATTTTCAAATGATTAAATCTTTACTCCTTTGCTACAGCCCTTTCTAAATCCTGTTAACTTGAGTAGGGTAGAGATTGGAATAATTAAATTTTGATCTAGGCTGCAGCCCTTACTCAATCCTATTAGGACTGAATAGGGTGGAGATTTATTCCAAGTATCTCCATTGTATCAATTCTAAAATCAATCAAGACTCAAAGAAATTCCTGTTCTATGCTTAAGCATAGGTCAAAGTCCTTTCCATTGTTCAGCAAAGGGTTTCTGTCCTAAAGTAATCTTAAGAAGGGAAGAGAAAGAACCTCCCATGCCAATGGGGTTCCCATTCCAATAGACTATCAGTAAGAAATTTTCCAAGTATGAAATATCCCAATGGTGAAATTTCCAACATTTATAAGTCTAAGGAAATTTGAGGTTTACACTTCCAGCCATGAGGCCTCCTCTGAGATGAGGAGTCTCCATGAGGATAGTTTCTTTAGGAGGTAAAGGAAAAGAGGAATCAGCCTAACCACTCACCAACCATGCTAAGAGCTTCTCCTAGTCACCTCACCGGCAAGCCACAAACGTCAAACCACCAAGATGCCAAGCACACCACCACGAGCTCCCAACTCAAAAAAGCCCCATGTCTCCACAAGAGAGGGCAGAGAGAGGAAGTGATGCGAAATATATAGACAGTTCTTTATATCACTTCCTGTGTCTCACATGTACCAGTGGTAGCTTAAGCTTGACTTAGGACAGCCTAGGGGGTCTGTCAGTTGTTTTCTGATTTGTCATTTGCTAGCACATGTCAGTCATAGGCCATTTGCCTCAACACTTAAT
The DNA here is from genome assembly GCF_027887165.1 of Monodelphis domestica. Taxonomy (NCBI): domain Eukaryota; kingdom Metazoa; phylum Chordata; class Mammalia; order Didelphimorphia; family Didelphidae; genus Monodelphis; species Monodelphis domestica. The sequence goes on from NC_077227.1 coordinate 559,110,459, forward strand.
CCTTAAGTAGGGATGAATACATTCCTGGTTGCTAGAATTTTAAGACTAAGCAAAATGGAGAAAAATCTAAAATTCACAATCCCCCCTGATGATAATTGGGGGACTGGTCTCCCCATTTGATCACTAAACATAATCATCTTAGAAGAGAGAGAGACATCAAAACATTGGTTTTGACATTGGCAAAAAACAATTGGGGGCAGTCCTCTTTTGGCATAAGAACATACATTCAAAATAAATCTTCAATCAACCTTCAGTTCAATCAACCACACCCCAAATTTCATTCTGGATTTTCTTGATATAGTGTAGATTTTTTAGGCATCTTTCTGCAAACAGTTCATCCTCTGAAGTTTTGGAGTTATCAAGCTTTTTTCCTTGAAGATCTTTCTTGAAAAAAAAATTTAAATCTTGGATTTTTATTAAAATACAACCCCCCCCCATGAAGTGGGTGTTAAGAAACACCCAGTTCAGCTCAGGATTCATGGTTGAGTTATGGGGTGTATAAATCAATTATCAAAAGAAGAGGAAAAAATCAAAACAAAGAAACAAAAAACATAAAGAAAAAATAGAAGAAAGTTAAACTTTGGGGAAAAAGAAAAAATCAAAATCAGAATCAAAATATCAAATATCTAGGTATACAAAATTTTGAGTAAATAAGGATAAATTCATAACAGGCCATTGTATTAGGGTCCAATTAAATCAATTTCCACCCCACAACTCTGTAGGACAGAATACAGTAATATTCCATTTACCCTTTTGCAGCCAAGACTTACAGGAAGCTGCCATACTATAAGAGAGAAAAAGGACTAGATTTTTGGGTGTGATAGGGAAGTATCATTCCTTTGTCTGATTTTTTTTTCATTCTCAGGGATATGGGGAACCAGGATGAAAGCCAAACCTTGGTACTTGTCCGTCAGTATTTCACAAAGAGTGTGGTTACAAAGATGTCCTACTTCTTAACATATGTTGAGCGTCACAACCTCAAGTCTCATGCTAAGTTCAAGTCCTTTGTAATGGCTTTGAAGTTCATCAATACTACCTAGATTGATTTCTTTCTTTTTTTTTGACCTGTGCTCTTATTGGCACTATTCAGGTTAAGTCTGTTCTCCTCTGTAAAATTGTATCCCATTTCCTAGAATCAGACATAAACATTAATCACAATCCCATAACATTTTAACAATAAATGTAGGTTCCCACAGTTTAAAGCTTTTGGGTATGCAATAATATTATAGCACACACACACACACACATATATAATACATATATTAAACATATTATTGCAGAATAAAAAAGTAATATTGATTGTATGTACCTTAAGTACAAGAAATCAGAAAAGGGAAACAATCAAAACAAATATTTTAATCAAAATAAAAGAAAAGCAATAATAAAAATAAGGGGGAAAATTCAGGGATTCAATGTGTTACCAAAAACAATATCTACTTGTCTATGGGTTATTATCTCCAATGCATGTGATAGGATACAGTCAATCAGCCTCAATAGAAGATGCTCTCTTGACATGGGAGCAATGAATCCAAGAGTCCTTCTTTCCAATCTTTATAGTTGTTGGAGTAGTTAACAATATTTAGAATGGCCCTTCCCAGGAAGCCTGAGTTGCTCCAGTACACTGGAATTTCTTTATATACACCTTGTCTCCTGGTTTCAGGTCATGAAGTGAAAAGTCTAGTGGTCCGGCTTGTACTGCAGCTCTGGATTCATGGAGTTCATGTAGTTTGTGCTGTAATTCCTGTATATAGGAAGCAATAGTAGTATCTCCCCCTAATAGTGATGTATACGCAGGGAAGAAAAGTTTAGCCTGTATAGATGGATGTCCAAAACATCTCAAATGGTGAGGTGTGTAAGTCTCCTCTGGACCTGCTTCTAAGATAAAATAGGGCCAGAGGGAGAATTTCAGGCCATTTTAAATGGGTCTCAGTGCATAATTTTCCAATCATAGTTTTAAGTTCTCTGTTAATTCTTTCAACTTGGCCCAAGCTCTGGGGATGATTATCCCCAAGCAAGAATATATCTGATTTAGGAACGAATCAGTAAAATGACTTTCTCTATCTGAATCAATACATGCTGGCAGGCCAAAGAGAGGAATAATCTCTTGTAAAAGCACTTTTGCAACAAAAGCCCCTATGGCTCGGGCTGTAGGAAATGCTTCTGGCCATCTAATCTCCTCCAAGATGAGGGGTCTCCTCAGAGGATAGTTTCCTTTAGGAGATAAAGGAAAAGAAGAATCAGCCTAACCACTCACCAAGCACACTAAGACCTTCTCCTGGTCACCTTACTGGCAAGCCGTAAGCGCCAAACTGCCAAGACACCAAACACACCACCACAGGCTCCCAACTTGGAAAAGCCCCATGTCTCCACAAGAGAGGGTGGAGAGAGGAAGTGATGCAAAATATATAGACAGTTGTTTACATCACTTCCTGTGTCTCATATGTACCAGTGGTAGCTTAAGCTTGACTTGGGACAGCCCAGGGGGTCTGTCAGTTGTTTTCTGGTTTGTCACTTGCTAGCACATGTCAGTCACAGGCCATCCTCCTCAACACTTAATCCTTAAGTAGAGGTGAATATATTCCTAGTTGTTAGAATTTTAAGACTAAGAAAAATGGAGAAAATCTAAAATTCACAATGTTTCAAAATACCTACAACAAAACTATAGAACAAAATCATACTTGGTCACAAATTCAGCTAGAATTCCTGGAAGGCATGGGTACACACACACACACACACACACACAGATTCTTGGAGACCCTTCTGGGTAAATATCTGACTTTATTGTGACAAAGAAGTCACATGGCCAGAGAGAGTAGGTTTCCTCCCACTTCAGAACTTTGGTCTCTGTTTTAAAATAAGGATTATCTGATTAAAAAAAAGGGTTGGATGGAGCATGGGCAACAGGAATCAGTCATCAATTCTTTAATGAGTAAGGAATCTGCAAGCAAAGAGCAGGAAGCCTCTTGCTTAAGTGGTTTCCCAAGAGGAGCTCAGTGTAACCTTGGATGTGCTTCTGGGTTAATGGGGATGGCTTTGTAAAGGAGATTTCCATGAAAAAGTATTTGCAAAAGATGAGGAATAGGGTACAGAAATTGAGGATTAGGCCATTTGAATAACAGAAAGTAGGGATTGGGGCCTTTAGAACAAACTGTTCATAAGCAGAGAAAGGAAAAGATCATTTTATATCCAAGCTGCAGGCTCTGGGTAGGTTTCTGGAACTGCCTCTTATCAGAGCCCCAGAAGCTGCTACACTGGGTAGCTTTGAGCATCACCAAGTACATGAGCCTGAAATGAGACCTCTTTTGCCTCTGGTATGGCCAGCTCTCCTTCCCAAGTTATTCATCAGTTCCTGGGTAGAAAGAAAGAGCAATAAAATTAAGATAGTTACTGAAAATATTGTTTGTTCAAATCACATACCCTTTTATAATTTCCTATTCCCCCCTCCTCCATACCTACAGGAGGTCCTCAATATTTCCATTTGTTCCAGGGCTGCTCTCCTTCTGGTCATTTCTGCTCTCTTCCCATCTGTGGTTTTATTTGTTTTCTAGGTGACCTACTTTCTGTGTGAGTTGGCTTGTCCAGAGTATATTTTTGAATGAAGAAATCACATTTTATCATCAACATAGTAACTCACTTATGATTAATATGATAATACACATTATTAATCTGATAACATACATGATTATTCTAACAAAACACACACTTTAAGTTACAACTCAGGTATTATCCTGGGGCTACATTCTTGATCTGGTTACATATACAGACCTCTTCCTGGGACTAAATTCACAGTGTTATAGTTCTAAAAAATCAAACTCTCAGAATTGATTAAGCTGTGAATGTTTGATGTTCTGGTTACACTATTCATGCTATATACAATAAATATATAATGAATACATACATATTAGAGTTACATTTTTATTTGTGTACATAAATATCAGTATTGAAATACTTTGTTTCACCACCCAAAAAGGTTAGTAGAAGCAGAAGTTGGTTGTCTCTGCTTCTCTCAGTCTCTCAGGGAAAGATAGCTACCCTCAGGCCTAAAACTCTCAAAAGCACAATATGACTGATGTATACTTGTTAATAACTTTTAACAACAGGTTTAATGAAGTTAAACAATAAGGACTGGGGGGAGGGCTAAGGTGATCCCTAGGCTAATAAAACTATGCTCAATCCAACTCTAAGTGGTTTTCACAAACCTCACTTCTTTTGCTTTCAAGCTATCTCACAACTTTCCTGACTGTATGTTCCCCCAAAAATTCTCTTTCCCAGCTTCCCTTTAGCCTCTCCAAAACAGTTGTTGTTGAAGGTAGCAGATCAAGTTGGCCAGATCAGAGTTGGTGACCCAAATGGCCCAATCACCAAAGATGCAGGCTATTTTCATGTGTAACTAGAGAAATAAATTATTAGTAATGAAATATGAATTATGAATATGTTCATGTGTATGTGCTTATATGCTTATGTGTTTAGACATATAGATACATAACACTTTTATTCATGGCCAAAGTGGAAATGTATATTGCTTGATTACACATTTATAACAATTTGTTGTTGTTTTTGTTACTTTTGTTTACCTTTTGTTCTCATGGGTAGGTGTGAAGGGAAAAAAGCTAGGCTTTTTTTAAATTAAAGAAATAATATAGTTTGATCCATATCTGTATGGACCATACTGATGGACCAACTTTATCGATTATCCATGTACATAGAATAGTGTGGATCCACATTTTTTCCTAGATTAATAAGTACTATATTTCTTCTCTGTGTTAATCACAACATAGAAAACATATACAAATCAAGATAATTTAAAATTCATTCAAAAAAGTATGTTAATGACAATAATTAAAAGCCATGCTTTTAGATTATAAATGTTTTAGAAAAGACAGAATAATTGTTGACAACAAAAATGGGCTAGGAATAAAAGAAGGCTTAGTTGAGGAAGTTGTTTAAAGGATACTTAAAGGATAAATGTAAAAGGTTAGGGAAAGAAAGAGAATGACTATTAAGTACTTGCCATGTGCCAGGCACTCTGTTTAGTGAGTTACAAGTATCTCATCTTGTCCTCACAAAAACTCTGTGTGACAGCTACTATTATGGTCTCTTTAAAATTGAGAAAACTAGGGTAGACAGCTTTTAAGTGATTTGCCTTTACTCAAGCTGCTAGTAAGTGTTTGTGGACAGATTTGTATTTAAAATTCCTCAAGTTAAGGCCCAGCACTCTTTCCACTAGACTACTTTATGTGTTTGGAAGGAAGTTTAAAAGAAAGACAGTCCTGTGAATGAAAGGAGAAAGTGTTATATGTCACATGACTGGGGCGGAAGAAAACTTTATTTTAAATAATCTTTAAACCTTAGGGCACAGCCACTTGAAATTTTGCATCATGGTTTAACTATTAAAGCTGTAAATCCAAGCCTTACATTAAATCTTTCAAAAAAAACTGAAAGAAAATAATATTATTTTCTGACATTTTTCTCTAAAGAAGTTGAAAAATAGAATTTTTCTCTATATAGTCTCTGAGCTGGTAAAACACTGTCTTTTTTCAGTTTTTTCATTATAAATGTTGAAAACATATGCTATTATTAGGATTTCTATGGAAAGAGATGTCAACTAATACATATTTATCTCACCTATCACAAAATTTTCATCAAAGTATTTTTCAGAATGACTTGTTCATTATCAGATATTTATTAGAGTATTAAATGGGTAAGATAGGCTTCTTTTAATTACATTTTATCAGCTATGACTGAATTTGTTATATATTTAAGTGTTCTTTTTAATGTCTTTTGGTTAATTTGGGAGATTGTCCTTATTATACTTGGAATGCTCACTCTAAGATCTAAGCAAACAATTTGAAATTCAACAATGTTAATGAGCTTTTTAACAAAATGAATTGACTAATTTAAATGAATGTGCAAAATTACCATATCAATGACCTTGGGCAAGACAATGCATAGTTTCTTCATCTGGAAAAATGAGAGGATTGGACTAGAAGGTCCCAAGTAGTTCTTCATCTATAAATATATGAATAAATATGTGTATAATGAGTCTCTAAGTAAGGGGAGATAAATATACAGGTAAATTATTTCTTATGAGGATATGTAATCATTTTATTATTTAACTAATCTGTATTACCAACCTATTTAGACTGGAATTTTTTACCTGTTTACCACTTTCTTTCTTTGCCAAGACTTTGGAGGAAGATCATACTATAGGCCAAACTTCTATATTATAAATTAATGCTCTCTAATACACCTAAGAATAGTTTTCATAATAATTTCCTTACTGCTAAACATCAGTTAATATTCAGAAATTTCACTGTACATTCTTTAACTTCTCCTTTTATTCCCATTTTCCTTGATCCTATGTTTAATGATTTGTTTTAGCCTAGGCTTTTGATTTCTCTGGTGAATGGAATATCATCATACACACCTCCATGTTTGTATGTATCCATGTATGTGTTCACTAAGATGTATATCTATGTACAAATGAATATATAGATAGATATGTCATAACATACTTGGCAACAAGTACACATATAAGTATACTTGCATAGACCTATATCATCCCCTTTTAGGGGTTTTCTGTAAGAATGAAATTATGGGTTCAGTTGCTTTCATGCATGGTATATATAAAATTTTAGATTTACTCCACTCTGCTTAGTCTAGCAACCAGGAATGTATACATCCCTACTTAAGAATTAAGTGTTGAAAATCTGGCCTCAGACACTTCCCAGCTGTGTGACCCTGGGCAAGTCACTTGACCCCCATTGCCTAGCCCTTACCACTCTTCTGCCTTGGAGCCAATATACAGTATTGACTCCAAGATGGAAGGTAAGGGTTTGAAAAAAAAAAAGAATTAAGTGTTGAGGAGGATGGCCTATGACAGACATGTGCTAGCAAGTGACAAATAAGAAACAACTGACAGACCCCCTAGGCTATCCTAAGTCAAGCTTAAGCTACCACTGGTAAATATGAGACACAGGAAGTGATGCAAAGAACAGTATATACATTTCGCATCACTTCCTCTCTCTGGCTCTCTTGCGGAGACTTGGCTCTTGCTCTCACTCTCCCTTCCAGAGACATTGGTCTCTGTCCACAGCATGGGGAGTACTGAGTAGTGCTTGGCATCTTGGTGGTTGGAGTTTCCAGCTTGCTGGTAAGGTACTGAAGAAGCTGGGTATTGTGGATTAGGTAAGGTGTCTTCCCTAAGTGACCTTGGTGAGTGGTTTAGGCTGATTCCTTTTTCTTTTACCTCCTAAATGCTATCCTCCTAAGAGACCCCTCATCTCAGAGGAGTCTTGTGCCTGGAAGCCTATCTAAATTAAATCTTGGAGGAGGCCTTGTGGCTGAGCTCTCTGAACTTCGCTCAGCATAGGCCAGGCTGGAGAAATCTTATACCTCTTTCCTCTCTCTCTTCTTCCTTCTATTATAATTAAACCACCATAAAAATCCAAAATTGACTTGAGGCTTTTACTGGGATTGAATTAATCCCTGGTGACCACTAGTATAATATATTTAGTCAACAACCCCTAACTTTACCCCTTAAATACATAAATATAATTTGTATACATATATACACAGATTGATGGTTAGATGGATAGATAGATAGATAGATAGATAGATAGATAGATAGATAGATAGATAGATAGATAGATAGATAGATATACAGGTTGGTAGGTAGAATAATGATTAGAATTTTCTTGGCTTCTATATATTAAATTATCATTATTTATTAGTGAAAGTTGTAGAGAGAAACAGAGAAAAAATTGCCTGGTCAGTCAATTAAAAAGAAATCTTCAAAATGTTCCAGGCCCAGTGTGAGGTTCCCAGCTATTTTTGTACAGGGGGCCAGAACAATGTAAGTGGTCACTTTCCAGAGATTGCACAGCCTGATAAGCCATAGATCAAGCCACTCTAACCCAGCTCAAGCAGCATCAGGACTAGATTACTAGGCCATATACAATAGAGGTTTCTGCCTGCCTAGAAGGCCTAGCACTATGTGGTAAACCTATGGCCTGCATGTCAGAGAAGGGACACAGAGCCATTTCTGTGGGCACATGTACTGTGGGCCCCCAGAGTTCATTACTCAAAAGCCAAAGGGACTCTGGCTGAGCTGCTCCCTTCTACTTCTCCACATACTCCTGAAGACATTTATCACATCACCTGCCCCTCTGTCCAATAGCCCAATGGGAATACTTTTTCCCTCCTCTGTCTTGACAAGGTTAGGGGTGGGCAACAGGGAAACCAGTTTATAAAAGGTTTGCCATCACTGACCAAGGAGCTCTGGTCCCAGAAGGAAAAGAGGCCCGCAGGGTATTGTCAGCTGGCTTTTAATGCTGGTTGATTCCTAACTTCTTGGAGTCTCTTATTGGTCACTTAAGTCTCTATCTGAGAGTCCTTAATTCCATCACATCATATCTGGGGACTTCCACTGGTCAAGAATTGAATTGCCACAGGGCAATTTAATCACATGAATCAATGGCATCCTACTTAATGAGGTGTCTGGTGGAATGAGGGGTATATTTTAAATTGCATTCACAAAATACATAAATAGATAGATAGTGTAAGATTTGAAATAATGTCCAATATTAAAAGTATTATGTTTTATAAAGTTTTTAAATACTCACTTGAAGTAAAAGAATACAAAGGTAATTATCCAACATAATAAAAGGCCATGTGAGTAGATTCTCCTAACACTCACCTCACACAAACTTCCTGGAATCACAGGAAGAGAGAGCAAGAAGCAAGGCTACACAAAATTCATATCCTGCCTATGTCAGCACATAACATGAGGAGAGAGGGGTGCTGGGAATTGTAGTTCTGGGGTTCAAATTCCAGTTACACACCCCCCTTATGATTCCAATGGAAAACAAGCATGAAGAAATTTCCCAAATTTACATGTCAAGTTTCCCCATGGATACTGTGTATATAACCAACATACACCTCTAAAGATCTTCAACTAGAGGTATATACAATATTGTACTTTCTAAGGGGAAATTACAATAATTTGGGGATAAGAGGGAAATAAAAGAACGAGAACAAAACTAATGATTAGTAAGTGCAAAAAGAAAATAACACTTAAAAAAGACAGAATCTCCTACTTGGAAAAAGAAGCTCAGAAAACAAATGAAATGATAAGCAAATTGGAGACCAGAAATGACCTGATGAAACCCATGAAAAGCAGCATAGATCAAACTTAAAAGGAAAATCAAAAGATCTTGCCTGAAATCAGTCATTAAAAACTATAATTAGGCAAGTAGGAGCCAATGATCTCACAAGAAAGAAAGAATTAATGAAGCAAAGTCAAAAGGATGACAAAACAGAAGGAAACATGAAATATCTCACAGAGAAAATTACCAATCTGGAAAATAGATGTATAAAAGACAATTTGAGAGTCATAGACCTATATGAAAACCTAAAAACAAACAAAAATTTTGACATAATACTAAAAGAAATTATCCAAGAAAACTGCCCTGATGTTCTTCAACAAGGGGGCAAAATAGATATTGAGAGTCTATAGATCACTCTCTACATTAAATACTCAAAAGACAACCCCCAGGAATGTACTTGCAAAATTCAAGAGCTTCCAAGCTAATGTTAAAATATTACAAGAAGTCAGAAAGAGACAATTTAGATATCAAGAAGAATCAATCAGGATTACACAAGATCTCTCAGCTTCCACACTAAAGGACCACAAGGCTTGGGATATGATCTTCAGAAAGGCAAAAAAAAAATGGGTCTACAATAAAATATCACCTACCCATCAAAATTAACTATATAATTCCAGGGAAAGTACGGGCATTCAACAAAATGGAAGATTTCCAAATAGTCATAAAAGAAAGCACCAGAACTAAATGGAAATTTTTAATATTCAAATACAAAATCCAAGAGATACATAAAAAAGCTAAATAAGAAAGAGAGGGGGGAAATTTTATATTTTTTTTTCTTTAAGGGCTTCAATAAGATCCAACTGTTTATATTCCTATATGTAAAAATCTTATTAGTAACTCTCAAATATTGTATTCACTATTATATTAGTTAGAAGAATTTTTCATAGGTACAGACTAGGGTGCTAAATGACTTAAGATGATATGCAAAAATAGAAAAGGTGAGGAATAGAAGATGGCACCAAGAGAAACTTGAAGGAATAAGAAAATTAGGATATACCAAACAGAGGGGCTCATGGGAGGGGGTGGGGAAGAATACTATTATGAGAAGGAGAGGCAGGAACTGCTAATAGGTAATACTTAAATCTAACTCTCAGTGGAATTAATTCTGAAAGGGAAGAGCATCTTGATCCACTGGGGTATCAAATTCTATCTTAACCTATAGGGAAGTTGAGAGGGAAAAATTAAGGGGGGAAGTGGGGCAGGAAGTACAAAAAGAGAAGGAAAGAGAAGGAGGAAGGGATTTAATAGACACTAAAAAATAAGATGGCAATAAAAAATTAGGGGTAGAAAAGGGATGTAAAATAAGGATGATGATTAAGGGGAATTGATTAAAAGCAAACCACTGCTGTAGAAGGAAATAGGGAAAGAATAAAGAGCAGGACTAAGAGAGGAAATAAAATGTTAGGGAAAACCAAAGTGGTAATCATAACTTCGAATGAGATTGCGATGGACTTACCCATAAAATAGAAGCAAATAGAAGAGTGGATTAGAAACCAAAATCCTACCATATATTGTCTACAAGAAACACACATGAGGCAAGTAGACACACACAGGGTAAATGTAAAAAGCTGTAGCAAAATCTAATGGGCATCAACTTAGAAAAAAAAGGCAGGGGTCACAATCATGATATTTGACAAAACCAAAGTAACAGTAGATCTGGTTAAAAGAGATAGGGAAGCTAATTACATCCTGATAAAAGGCAATAAAAAATAATGAGGAAATATCAGCACTTAAAATGTATCCACCAAATTGTATAGCATCCAAATTTCAAGAGGAGAAAGTAAAGGAGTTTGCAGAGGAATTAGATAGTAAAACAATACCAGTGGAAGAACTAAAACTTCCTCTTTCAGATCTAGATAAATCAAACAGAAAATAAATGAGAAAGAGTTAAGAGATGTGAATCAAATCTGAGAAAAATTACAGTTATTTGAAATATGGAGAAAAATAAATAGGGACAAAAAGGAAAACACCTTCTTTTCAGAAGCACATAGTACATTAACAAAGACTGACCATGTAATACAGCATAAAGACATGGCAAACAATTGCAAAAAGCAGAAATAGTAAATGAAACTTTTTCAGATCACAATACAATAAAATAATAATTACTAAGGGTACATGGAGAGGCAAATCAAAAATTAATTGAAATTAAAGCATATGATTCTCTAAAATCCAGTTAGTAAAAGAACAAATCATAGAAACAATTAATAATTCCATTGAAGAGAATGACAATGATAAGACATCCCATAAAAATATATGTGATGCAGCCAAAGCAGTATTCAGGGGGGAAATTATATCTTTGAGTACCTATATCATTAGGGAGGGCAAAGATCAATGAATTATGCATACAAGTTAAAAAAATAGAAAGTGTGACCACATCAACAAACAAACCAACAAGAATCACATGATTATCTCAATAGATGCAGTAAAAGCCTTTGATAAAATACAACACCCATTCCTATTGAAAACACTAGAAAGCATAGGAATAGAATTGTCTTTCCTAAAAATAATATACAGTATATATCTAAAACCATCAGCTAATATCATCTGCAATGGGGATAAACTAGATGCTTTCCCAATAAGATCAGGAGTGAAACAAGGATGCCCATTATCACCTCTACTATTTGACATTGTACTAGAAACACTAGCAGTAGCAATTAGAGAAGAGAAAGAAATTGAAGGCAGCAAAATAGGCAAGAAGGAGACCAAGTTATCACTCTTTGCAGATGACATGATGGTCTACTTAAAGAATCCTAGAGATTCAACCAAAAAGCTAATTGAAATAATCAACAACTTTAGCAAAGTTGCAGGATACAAAATAAACCCACATAAGTCATCAGCTTTTCTATATATCTCCAACACAGGTCAACAGCAAAAACTAGAAAGAGAAATCCCATTCAAAATCACCTTAGACAAAATAAAATACATAGGAATTTATCTCCCGAGACAAACACAGGAACTATATGAACACAACTACAAAACACTCTCCACACAACTAAAACTAGATTTGAACAATTGGAAAAACATTAACTGCTCATGGATAGGAAGAACCAATATAATAAAAATGACCATCCTACCCAAAGTTATTTATCGATTTAGTGCCATACCCATTGAACTCCCAAAATATTTCTTTACTGATTTGGAAAAAAACCATAACAAAGTTCATTTGGAATAAGAAAAGATCAAGGATATCCAGGGAAATAATGAAAAAAAAAAAACATATGATGGGGGCCTTGCAGTCCCAGACTTTAAACTATATTACAAAGCAGCAGTCATCAAAACAATTTGGTACTGGCTAAGAAACAGAAAGAAAGATCACTGGAATAGACTGGGGGAAAGCGACCTCAGCAAGACAGTATACGATAAACCCAAAGATCCCAGCTTTTGGGATAAAAATCCACTATTCGATAAAAACTGCTGGGAAAATTGGAAGACAGTATGGGAGAGATTAGGAATAGATCAACACCTCACACCCTACACCAAGATAAATTCAAAATGGGTGAGTGACTTAAACATAAAGAAGGAAACCATAAGTAAATTGGGTAAACACAGAATAGTATACATGTCAGACCTTTGGGAGGGGAAGGACTTTAAAACCAAGCAAGACATAGAAAGAATCACAAAATGAAAAATAAATAATTTTGACTACATCAAATTAAAAAGCTTTTGTACAAACAAAACCAATGTAACTAAAATCAGAAGGGAAACAACAAATTGGGAAAAAATCTTCATAGAAACCTCTGACATAGGTTTAATTACTCAAATTTATAAAGAGCTAAATCAACTGTACAAAAAATCAAGCCATTCTCCAACTGATAAATGGGCAAGTGACATGGATAGGCAGTTCTCAGATAAAGAAATCAAAACTATTAAGAAGCACATGAAGAAGTGTTCTAAATCTCTTATAATCAGAGAGATGCAAATCAAAACAACTCTGAGGTATCACCTCACACCAAGCAGACTGGCTAGCATGATAGCAAAGGAAAGTAATGAATGCTGGAGGGGATGTGGCAAAGTAGGGACATTAATGCATTGCTGGTGGAGTTGTGAACTGATCCAATCATTCTGGAGGGCAATTTGGAACTATGCCCATAGGGCGACAAAAGAATGTCTACCCTTTCATCTAGCCATAGCACTGCTAGGTCTGTACCCCAAAGAGGTAATGGACAAAAAGACTTGTACAAAAATATTCATAGCTGCGCTCTTTGTGGTGGCCCAAAACTGGAAAACGAGGGGATGCCCATCGATTGGGGAATGGCTGAGCAAATTGTGGTATATGTTGGTGATGGAATACTATTGTGCTAAAAGGAATAATAAAGTGGAGGAATTCCATGGAGACTGGAACAACCTCCAGGAAGTGATGCAGAGTGAAAGGAGCAGAACCAGGAGAACACTGTACACAGAGCCTAATACACTGTGGTATAATCGAACTTAATGGACTTCTACATTATTAGTGGTGTAATATCCCTGAACAATCTGCAGAGATCTAGGCGAAAAAAACACTATTCAAAGCAAAGGATAAACTATGGGAATAGAAACACCAAGGAAAAGCAACTGCCTGACTACAGTGGTTGAGGGGACATGACAGAGGAGAGACTCTAAACGAAACTCTAATGCAAATATTAACAACATGGAAAAGGGTTCGAATCAAGAACACATGTGACACCCAGTGGAATCAAGCATCGGCTATGGGGGTTGGGGAAGGAAAAGAAAATGATCTTTGTCTTTAATAAATAATGCTTGGAAAAGATCAAATAAAATATTATTTAAAAAAAAAAACCTAGAAAGTGAACAAAAAATCACCAGATAAAAAATAATTAGAAATACTAAAAATTAAAGGAGAAATTAATAAAATTGAAATAAAATACTATTGAATTAATAAATAAGGCTAGAAGCTGGTACTTTGAAACAAACAAATAAAATATACAAAGTACTGGTGAATCTAATAAAAAAAGGATAGAAGAAAACCAAATTAACAGTATCAAAGTTGAAAAGGAAGACCTCTCCTCTAATGAAGAAGAAATTGAGGAAATGATTAAAAACTGTTTTCCCCAATTTTATTGCAATAAAAATTGCAATCTAGATGGTATAGATGGATATTTACAAAAATATAAATGGCCTACATTAACAGAAGCGGAAATAGAATACTTAAATAATCCCATTTCAGAAAAATAAATTGAACAAGCTATCAAAGAACTCCCTATGTGCATTGGTCCTGAACAACCCATAGGGATATAGGAGAAAAAACACTATCCATATTCAGAGGAAATACTATGGGAGTAAAAACACCAAAGGAAAACAACAGCTTGATTCAATGGGTCGAGGGGGATATGATTGGGGATGTAGACTCTAAATGAACACCCCAGTGCAAATACCCACAATATGGAAATGAATTCTGATCAAGGACACATGTAATACCCAGTGGAATTGCAAGTCGGCTATGGGTGGGGAAGGGGGAAGGAAGGGAGCAATACAAAATTATTTTTGTAACCAAGGAATAATGTTTGAAATTGACCAAATAAAAAATAAATTAATTAAAAAAAGAACTCCCTAAGAAATAATCCCCAGGTCCAGATGGATTCACAAGTGAATTCTATCAAATATTTAAAGAACAAATAATCCCAATACTACACAAACTATTTGACAAAAAAGCAAAGAAGTTCTACCAAGTTCCTTTTATTAATCAAATATGGTACTGATTGGCAGTTCAAGCCTGGCAGACCAAAAAGAGAGAAAGAAAACTATAGACCAATCTCCTTAATGAACATAGATGAAAAAATCTTAACTAGAATATTACCAAAAAGACTACATCAAGTGATCAAGAGAGTTGTTCATTGATCAAGAGGGATTTATAGGAGGAAAGCAAGAATGAGTCAATATTAAGATGACTATCCATACAATTAATTGACTATATTAACAAGCAAACCAACAAAAATCACATGATTATCTCAATAGATGGAGATATCCCCACATTTTCCAACTTTTTGCCACCACAGACCCCAGCTATGAATATTCTTGTATATGTATTTTTCCTTATTATTTGTTGGGGCACAAACCCAGCAGTGCTATGGCTGGATCAAAGGATAGACATTCTTTTGTCGCCCTTTGGGCATAGTTCCAAATTGACCTCCAGAGTGGTTGGATCAGTTCACAACTCCACCAGCAATGCATTAATGTCCCAACTTTGCCACATCCCCTCCAGCATTCATTACTTTCCATTGCTGTCATGTTAGCCAATCTGCTTGGTGTGAGGTGATACCTCAGAGTTGTTTTGATTTGTATCTCTGACTATCAGAGACTTAGAAGACTTTTTCATGTGCTTATTAATGGTTTTGATTTCTTTGACTGAGAATTGCCTATTCATGTCCCTTGCCCATTTATCAATTGGAGAATGGCTTGATTTTTTGTATTTGAGTAATTAGACCTTTGTCAGAGGTTTTTGTTATTAAGATTGTTTCCCAGTTTGTTATTTCCCTTCTGCTTTTGGTTATATTGGTTTTCTTTGTACAAAATCTTTTAATTTTATGTAGTTAAATTATTTATTTTATATTTTGTGATTCTTTCTAAGACTTGCTTGGTTTTGAAATCTTTCCTATCCCAAAGGTCTGACATGTATACTATTCTGTGTTCACATAATTTACTTATAGTTTCCTTCTTTATGTTCAAGTCATTCACCCATTCTGAGTTTATCTTGGTGTAGGTTGTGAGGAGTTGGTCCAAGCCTAATCTCTCCCACACTGTCTCCCAATTTCCCCAGTAGTTTTTATCACATAGTGGACTTTTGTCCTAAAAGCTGGGATCTTACGATTTGTCATAGACTGTTTTGCTGAGGTTCCTTATCCCAAGTCTATTCCACTGATTCTGCTTTCTGGCTCTTAGCCAGTACCATACTGTTTTGATGACCACTGCTTAATAATATTGTTTGAGATCTGGGACTGCATGTCCTCCTTCCTTTGCATTTTTTTTCATTATTTCCCTGGGTATCCTTGATCTTTTGTTCTTCCAAATGAATTTTTTTATGTTTTTTTACTTGTTCAGTAAAAAAGTTTTTTGAAAGTTCAATGGGTATGGCACTAAATAAATAGATAAGTTTGGGTAGGATGGTCATTTTTATTATGTTAGCTCATCCTACCCATGAACAGTTAATGTTTTTCCAATTCCTCAGATCTAGTTTTTGTTGTGTTGAAAGTGTTTTGTAGTTGTGTTCATATAGTTCCTGTGATTATCTTGGCAGATAGATTCCTAAGTATTTTAGATTGTTTAAGGTGATTTTGAATGGGATTTTACTTCCTATTTCTTGCTACTGTAATGTGTTGGAGATATATAGAAATGCTGGCTTATATGGGTTTATTTTGTATTGTGCTACTTTGCTAAATGTGTTGATTATTTTGACTAGCTTTTTAGTTGATTCTCTAGGATTCTTTAAGTAGACCATCATATCATCTGCAAAGAGTGATAGCTTGGTCTCCTCATTGCCAGTTTTAATACCTTCAATTTCTTTTTCTTCTCTAATTGCTACTGCTAGTGTTTCTAGTACAATGTTAAATAATAGAGGTGATAATGGGCATCCTTGTTTCACTCCTGATCTTATTAGGAATGCATCTAGTTTATCCCCATTGCAGATAATGTTGGCTGATGGTTTTAGATATATACTGTATATTATTTTTAGGAAAGACAATTCTATTCCTATGCTTTCTAGTGTTTTCAATAGGAATGGGTGTTGTATTTTGTCAAAGGCTTTTTCTATGTCTATTGAGATAATTATGTGATTTTTGTTGGATTGCATGTTGATATGGTCAATTATGTGAATAGTTTTCCTAATATTGAACCATCCTTGCATTCCTGGTATAAATTCTACCTGATCATAGTGAATAACCCTCATGATGACTTGCTGGAGTCTTTTTGCTGGTATCCTATTTAAGATTTTTGCATTTATGTTCATATTATGTCAAATACTTTGTATAGTATTGGAATTAGTTGTTCTGTGAAAGTTTGATAGAATTCACTTGTGAATCCATCAGGCCCTGGGGAATTTTTTCTTAGGGAGTTCTTTGATGGGCTGTTCGATTTCTATTTCTGATATGGGATTATTTGAGAATCATATTTCTTCTTCTGTTAATATAGGTAATTTATATTTTTGTAAATATTCATCCATATCACCTAAATTGGCATATTTATTGTCACATAATTGGGCAACATAGTTTTTAATGATTGCCTTAATTTCCTCTTCATTGGAGGTAAGGTCCCCCTTTTCATGTATGATACTGTTAATTGGGTTTTCTTCTTTCATTTTTTAAATTAGATTGACCAGTATTTTGTCTATTTTTTTTTCAAAATAACAGCTTTTAGTCTTATTTATTAGTTCAATAGTTCTATTACTCTCAATTTTATTAAGTTCTCACTTAATTTTTAGGATGACTAATTGGGTTTTCTTCTGGGGGTTTTTAATTTGTTCACTTTCAAGTTTTTTGATTTGCATGTTCAATGCTTAGATCTCTGCTCTCCCTAATTTGTTAATATATGAACTCAAGGATATAAATTTTCCCCTGAGTACTGCTTTGGCTGCATCCCATAAGGTTTGGAAGAACATCTCATCATTGTCATTTTCTTCAGTGAAATTATTAATTTTTTCTATGCTTTGTTCTTTTGAGGTAGTCTATATCAGTATTTTGTAAGGAGAGCAAGAGTCTTCATCTAGATTGCCACCATGTTTACCCTGAAGTCCCAAATGATAATCATTTGGTAATTTTATCAGCTCCCAGTGTTTTAAATTTCATCTCTGTGCTGATGATTCTAAAATCTATCATTCTAGCCCCAACCTCTCTGCTGATCTTCCACCTTGCATCTCAATAAGTCCCAATCTAAGTAGGATTAGCCAGAACTCTTGGCCAATCAAACTGCTTGTGCAGAGTGTTCAATATGGGAATTTGTTAACTGAGATAATCCCGAGTACCAGAAGGAACCAGAGTAGAAGCACAAGGCTGTCCTCCCTCTACCCAGAAATAGAGCTAACCCCAACATATCAGCAAAATCAAGGGGGAAAGGGATTCCCAAAATAAGCAAAAAGCAGAAAAATGGCTTTATCATAGGAAAATAATTTAGAAACAGAGATGATCAAAATGTAAAATGAGCAGAGGATAGCATTACAAAAATGAAAACATATTTAATCTCAAAAGAACATGTGAAAGGCCCAAATAAATTCCTGTAGAAGCTCCCAGAAGGTTTAAAAAAGAATAAGAGATTTAGAAGAAAAGTCATAAAAGAAAACGATAAAAAAATAAAGAATATAGAACAAAAGAATCCTGAAGAAAACTGTTCCCTAAAAAAAGAAATATCATAATTCAGAGTGAAAATAAACTTGCTAAGAATTTGCTGAGTCTTAGAGATGAGAATGGCTACCTAAAAATTAGAATTCGACAAATGGAAGCTAAAAACTCTCTAATACTCTAGGAATCAAAAGAAATTCAAAAGAATACAACTAGAAAAATAATCTTAAATAGCTTGCTGGGGAAAAAAAAACTGATCTGGAAAATAGAATTAATAAAGATAACCTTAGAGTTATTGAATTGCATGGATACCAGGAAAAAAAAATCCAGGACACCATATTATAAGATATAATCATGGAAAACTACCCTGTTATACTTGAAAAAGGGAAGAAAATAGAAATGTAAAGAATGCACCAAACATTGCCTAAAAGAAATCTGAAAATTGAAAATCCCAAGACTACATTAGCCAAATTCTTGAATTCCCAAGCTAAGTAGAAAATATTATAAACTGTTAGAAAAAAAATTCAAAAATTGTGAAACTAAAATCAGGATTAAAAAATATATCTTTTACATTAAAGGACCTGAAGGCATGAAATATGGTATTCTACAAGGCAAAGGATCCATGTCTACAATAAAAAATCACCTCCTCCATGAAATTAAGCATAATATTCCAGGGGAAGAAATGAATACTTAATAAAAGAGAGAATTTCCAGTCTTTTTCAATGAAATGAATATGACTAAAATGAAAATTCAAAGTAAATTTGACATACAATAGAATTATCAAATAGGAAATATTCAAATGTATGTATTTCCCCCTTACATGCAATAACAATTTTCCATATGTTTTCCAAAATTATAAGATTCAAATTGCCTCCCTCCCTTCTCCCCCTATTAGGGATGGTAAGTAATTTGATTTGGATTATAAGTGTATCATCACATAAAACAAACTTTTATATGTGTCATTATTATAAGAGAATATAAAACCAAAACCCCTAAATAAAATTATAAATAAAATAATGTGAAAAATAGCATATTTGGTTTTCATCCTACTCCAATATTTCTTTCTCTGTAGGTAGATAGAATTATTTGTCATAAGTCCTTCAAAAATGTCTCACATCATTGTACTTTGTAGAATAGTTGTCATTCACAGTTTATTATTGTGCACGATTGCTGTTACTGTATTAATGTTCACCTGGTTCTTCTTATTTCATTTTGCATCAGTTCATGATCATTCTTCCTGCTTTTTAAAAAATTATCCAGCTTATCATTTCTTATAGCATAATATCTTTTCATAAACAAATAATACAATTTGTTCAGTCATTCCCCAATTGATGGACAACCCCTCAACTTTCAATTCTTTGGCAGCACAAAAAGAACTGCTATACATATTTTTGTACAAATGGGTCCTTTCCCCTTTTTTATGGTCTCTTTCATCTATAGAACCAGAATTGGTATTACAGGATCAAATGTAAGCACAATCTTATAACCCTTTGGACATAGTTCTATTTTGCCCTACACAGTGGTTGGATCAGTTCACAACAATTCACAACAATAGTATGCTAATTTTGCCATATCACCTCCATCATTTATCACTTTCCTTTATTGTCATATTCGCCAATCTAGTACGTATGAAGTGGTACCTCATAGTTTTTTTTTATTTTCATTTTTTAATCAAGAGTGATTTAGAATATTTTTTTTCATTATTGACGTCAGTTTTTCATCTGAAAATTGCTTGTTTATATCCTTTGACAATTTGTCAAATGCTGAATGTCTTATTTTCTGGTACATTTGATTTTGTTCTCTTTTAAAAGGTAAATAGAAAAAAACTCTCAGGAGAATTAGTGTGTTAAACTACTCATATCTGTGCACACTCATCTATCCTAACACCGTCCACCCTCTTCAAGACCTGCGGCGATGGGGTAGTGGTGACGCAACAGGTGGAGGTGACCACTGCCAGTTGTAGTCATGATCCTGCACATAGGTGGCCCACAGACCAGTGGTTACTCGGCTGTGTAGGTCAGCAGAGACATTCGGCAGCATCCTGGGTGACTGAGTAGCCCTTTCTAGGACAGCACTGCTCATGATGATTAAGGGAGGGGACTAGAAAAGGTGTCCCAAACATTGCCTGCCCTACAAACAGCCGGTCAGCACACCGCAGCTGGCAGTTCATCCCTTTAAGCGGTCGAAATCAAAGGAAACAAAATACAAAGAAATTCCTAGTAGGAGCATGGAACATCAGAACATTACTTGATAGAGAGAATACCTCAAGACCTGAGAGAAGAACAGCTCTAATCGGTAAAGAACTGGCGCAATATAACATCGACATTGCAGCATTAAGAGAAACACGCTTACCAGAAGAGGGATGACTCAGCTAACCCACCCCTGGATACACCTTCTTGTGGAAAGGTAGAGCCACAAATGAAGACAGAATCCAAGGTGTTGGCCTGGCTAGGGACCACTCACTGGAAGTTCAACCAAGAAATGGAACCAGTTCAGAGACGCAGTGAAGGAAACATCAAAGGCAGTCCTAGGCCCCAAACAATGCAACCACCAGGACTGGTTCGACGAGAATAACATTGCTATTGAAGACCTATTGAGCAAAAATAACAAGGCCTTTATGGAGTGGCAAAATAACCCAAACTCTGCTCCTAAAAAGGACAGATTCAAGTCTCTCCAAGCCACAGTGCAGTTGAGATCAGGAAGATGCAAGACCGATGGTGGGGAAAAAAAAGGCAGAAGAAATCCAGTGCTTTGCTGATACAAAAAAATACAAACAATTTTTCAGTGCCCTCAAGACTGTCTATGGACCATTAAAACCCACCACAACTCCCTTGCTATCCTCTGACGGTGACACTCTCATAACAGATAAAAAAGGCATTAGCAACAGGTCGAATGAACACTTCAGTCAGCTTCTCAACTGACCTTCTTCAATCGATCAAAGCTCCCTTGAACAGATCCCCCAAAACCACACCATTGAACAACTTGACATCCCTCCTTCAATAGAGGAAGTCCAAAAATCCATTAAACAAATGAGTGCAGGCAAGGCACCCGTTAAAGACGGGATCCCAACCGAGGTGTACAAGGCCTTAAATGGAAAGGCGCTCCAGGCATTCCACATAGTGCTGACCAGCATATAGAAAGAGGAAGACATGCCCCCAGAACTCAGAGATGCCTCCATCGTAGCCCTATACAAAAACAAAGGCTCACGAGCAGCCTGTGACAACTACAGAGGCATCTCACTACTCTCCACTGCTGGAAAGATCCTCGCCTTTGTTACACTCAACAGACTCCTGTCATCTGTTTCAGAGCAGAATCTGCCTGAATCACAATGTGGCGTCTGACCAGATCACAGCACCATTGACATGGTCTATATGGTGAGTCAAATGCAGGAAAAATGCCTTGAGCAGAACCTGAGTCTCTACATTGTCTTCATAGACCTGACAAAGGCTTTCGACACAGTGAACAGGGATGCATTGTGGGTGATCCTCAGCAAGCTTGGTTGCCCAGCAAAATTCGTCAAACTGATCCAGCTCTTTCATGTTGACATGACAGGGGAAGTCCTATCTGGTGGAGAGACTTTCTGATCGCTTCAACATCTTCAATGGCGTGAAACAAGGCTCTGTCCTCGCTCCGATACTATTCAACCTATCCTTTACCCAAGTATTATGACATGCTGTGATGGATCTAAATCTGGGCTTCTACATCAAATACCGACTGGATGGCTCACTATTCGACCTTCGCTGCCTGACTGCAAAAACAAAGACAACAGAGAGACTCATCTTGGAAGCTCTCTTCGCAGATGACTGTGCTCTCATGGCCCACCAAGAAAATCATCTTCAAACCATTGTGGACAGGTTCTCTACCACAAAAATACTCTTTGGCCTGACTATCAGCCTCAGCAAAACAGATGTGCTGTTCCAACCTGCACCAGGGAGGCCAACGAACCAGCCATGCATTACAATCGACAGCACGCAGCTTTCTAACGTCAACACTTTCAAGTACCTGGGCAGCACCATCGCCAACGACGGGTCCCTAGACCACAAGATTAATGCCAGGATCCAAAAGGCCAGCCAGGCACTTGGGCGGCTGCGCTGCAAAGTCCTCCAACACAGAGGTGTGAGCACTGCGATGAAGCTCAAAGTGTACAACGCAGTGGTCCTCAGCTCGCTCCTGTACGGTTGTGAGATATGGACAATTTACAGGAAGCACATGAAACAGTTGGAGTAATTCCACCAACGCTCTCTCAGGTCAATCATGAGGATCTGATGGCAGGACCGAATCACCAACCAGGAAGTCCTCAATAGAGCCAACTCCACCAGCATCGAAGTCCTGGTCCTCAAAACCCAGCTACGATGGTCTGGACACTTCATCTACATGGACCCACAGCGAATACCAAGACAGGTATTCTATGGTGAACTGTCAGCTGGACTCAGGAATCAAGGCCGACCAAAGAAAAGATTCAAGGATCAGCTAAAGTCCAACTTGAAGTGGGCTGGCATTACACCAAAGCAACTAGAACTCGCTGCCTCTGACAGAAGCAGCTGGCGAACCCACATTCACCATGCCGCCGCCACCTTTGAAGAGGAGCGACGTCAACGTCTTGCCGCTGCGCATGAACGCCAACACCAGGCCACAACCTCACCTTCTGTAACAACTGGCATCCCAGGCCCCGTGTGCCACAAACTGTGCACCTCAGCCTTTGGACTCCAAAGCCACATGAGGGTACATCAATAGATGATAATGCACAAAGACAACAGTCATTCTCAGACACCGAGAGACTACTACTATCTGTGCCTGGAAAAGTGATGACCATGATACTAAACATATGCATGTAAAAGAGATATTTATGATCCTTAAGGTAATTTAAGAAAGACAAGGGAAACAATGGGCTTAAACTTATTTCATTATTGATAAGGTGATTATTAAAATGTTTAAAATATCTATGCACTTGATGTTTCTAAGATACTTAAAGTACTGTTTTTACTTAAGGTATTAAAGATGCTTAAAACATTATTATAATTAGGACAATTAATAGGAATATATATATGTATATATGTATGTATGTATGTATGTATATATATATATATATATATATATATATATCAGAAAGTAGAGAATAAGTTGACTAAATTGGGATGATATCCAAAATAACTACATTGGGAAAAGTGAAAGATTGAAAGCTGAGGGCAAATTATCTTACATAAGGTGGCATGTAAGGTTCCATACAGTGGAAGGGAAAATGAAGGGTAGGGTTCAATGCTTGAACTTTATCCTTATCAGAATTTAAACAAAGCGGTAACATCCACACTATTAGGTACAGAAACCTATCTTACATAATAGGAAAGTAAGAAGGGGAGGTGGGGAAAAGGGTAAGCAGAAAAACAGAAAGGGGACTCTAGGAGGTGGGATGTCAAAAACTGAAACATTTGTGAACAGGAAAAGGCTAAAAGTTGAAAAAGAGAAGGAGAAACAAGGGAAAATAAAATGAAGGGAAACATACAGTTATTAATCATAATTATGAAAATGAATGGGATGAAGTCCATCTTAAAACAGAAGAAAATATCAGAGT
Organism: Monodelphis domestica; assembly: GCF_027887165.1. Lineage (NCBI taxonomy): Eukaryota > Metazoa > Chordata > Mammalia > Didelphimorphia > Didelphidae > Monodelphis > Monodelphis domestica. Next base: position 559,134,458 of record NC_077227.1, read on the forward strand.
GAATTAAAAGCCAGAATCCTATAATATTTTGTCCATTATAAACACATTTAAAGAAGGGAGATGAAGAGTAAAGATACAGGGCTAGGACAAAATTCATTATACTCTAGCTTAAGTTAAAAAATTAGAAGTTGTAACTATAATCTCATACAAAGCAAAAGTGAAAATTGACATAATTAAAGAAATAAGGAAGGGAATTACATGTTGATAAAAGGAACTGTAGATGGTAAAATAATATCAATATTAAATATAGGTGTATCAAATGCATAGTATCAAAATTCCTAAAGGAAAAATTACATGAGTTAGAAAAGGAAATAGACAATAAAACTTTATTAGTAGAGGACATTAACCTTTTTTCACAGAGCTAGGAAAAATAACAAAATTCATCTGGAAAACAAAAGGGCAAGAATATCAAGGGAATTAATGAAAAATATGAAGGATGTTACCTTAGTTGTACTGGATATCAAATAATATTATAAAGTAGTAATCATTTAAAAAAACCACCTGGTACTGACATAGAGTAGTAGATCAACTAAATAAATCAGGACTTCAACACTTAGTGGTAAATGAACATATAAATATAGATTAAGAAACTCAACTACCATGCTTTTTGAAGAAAAATTCACTATTAGACAAAAACTACTGGGGAAACTGGAAAATAGTATGTCAGAATCTTGGCATCAATAAACAACTAATGGTATATAATATTTTTTATTATTTGAGATTAAATTTTAATATTTATAGTCTATAATGTTCTCCTGGTTCTACTCCTTTCAATCTGCATCAATTTCTGGAGGTCATTCCAGTTCACATTGTAATAGTTAAATGAATTGTTGAGGATTGAAGAGGTTTGGGGATAAGAAAGGTTTTGTAACAGGGAATGGAGAAGTTGAAGGCATAGAGGGAATATGGATGCTGGGGAGGTAAAAGGAGTGAGATACCCCCTGCTGAGAGGCTATGTTTGAAAAAAGAGATTCCTGAGAGATGGGTCAACGATGATAGCCTGAGGGGATGTCTTCTCTATTGATTGATGTTGATGATACCCCCATGGTCAGGTAGGCACAGACCATCTTGAGGAACAAGCCTCCTCCCCCACCCTCAACCAAGGTTGTCTGCAGGACCGTTTATGGTTGAATGGCTGTCCTTAGCTTTGGCTCCCTCTATGTCCCCCTGAAATGATAGTCCTCTTATCTGACTGTGGGTTATTTAACTCAAGATGAATTTAATAACAAGTTTGCATCAGGAAGATATCAGGGTAGAGAGAAGAGGGGTTCCTTATACTTGTCCCCAGATGGGGTTTGAGTCCCTCTCAGCTTTTGAACTGAGGCCATGCCTCACAGGCTTGTAGTAGGTTTCTTTTATTCCTGTCTATGCTAATCTACGCTACCTTTCTTAAGTTCAAAGTCTTCAGCAGTAGACAGCAAGAAGAAAAGGTTCTGATTTCTGTGCTGGTTGGACCTGTCTCTTTAGGCTGGGGGCCTAAATATTGGTTTTACAGTTCAAACTGCTCCCCTTAAATCCTTTTGTTCAATGACACAATCACAGGAATCCAGGTAGAGCACAGGGTTGGTAAAAATACAGGAATAGAAGTATTTATATCCAGAGACAGGGAGAGAGTACTATTGTTTGATGACCTAATTTCTATTGAAAGGTGAAATGATCATTACCTTTTTTCTAATAACAGTTGTAATTTTGAAAAATTAATTGTACTTTCTTGTATTAATTTGCATCATATATATTGATGGACCAAAAAAATAAAAGTCCTCCACTTCAACCAGTGAGCTGAGGAGAATAATTGCACAATCCTGGAAAGTGTTGCCATTGAGGCTTTTTCATCTGGGGAGCCTTTCTTCAATATGTAATGACTGAAAGGAATGAAAAAGGAAAAGATTCAATATGAAGAAAAGTTTGTGGCCTATAGAACAGGCATACCTGAGGACACAATATAAGAGCTGAGTGGTATTTGTTCAAAACTTTGGATTAGGAGAATCAAGGACAATAGGAGTGAGTAATGAATCTCGTGATATGGTATAGTGAAGGTTTGGAAGATGATATACAGGCGTTAAAAAACACCAGGATATGAAAGTTGTGACCAGATATGAGAATGTACAATATATAGTGGAGGGTTCTACTCTTTCCAAAGGAGGTTGGAGATCAAACTGAAGGCAACAAGCATGCTGCCTTTACATGAGATAAGGACATGATTAGGTGGTCAAATGGGAGACCCTGTTTCACTGCTTATCTTTCCTCTAAAGAATGGAAATTAGTCAGAAAATGACTCAGCAGATGATGGAGATTGAAGTTGAATAGCAAGATAAAGAATTATCCTTCCCTAGAAACTTTCTTTGTTGTCTTCCCTCAAAAGACAAGCAAGAAATGGAAGGCTCAAAGTCAAAGAATAAGCGACTCTTTTTTTGCATCCAGATGCTCCATATTCCAGTTAGGTAATCAGGTTGGCAGTAATTTGTTGTTATTGTTTTTACTGTGGAATATAACCTTGGAATGCTTATACATTTCCTGATGATACTTCATCAAGGAAAACTACCAGGATATATGACAATGATTCTCAATAAAATTGTATATAGATCAGTAATTGATGCTCTAATTTTCTTTTTAAAAATACGTTTTGAGAGATTTCCTTTATCAACAAATAGGTCAAGTAGAATTTATCTTAACTGTATCACCTAATATTTTATGAATTTTTCTAGTTTTTTTATTTATTTTTATCTTTTCATAAATTGGTAATTCAACAATATAGTCTGAGACAGTTCACACATTAAGAATGAGTCACTTTTAGTTAAAATAGATTAGGTTTTATGTTTCATGATATTATTTTACATTTGCTACATTTAGAGCTTCCCAATTCATTGCATAAAGAAGTTGTTCATGATGTATAGGTATTAAATTTCTTAATAATCTAGAAGTGTTTGATGTCTCTTATTCCTTAATTCCCAACTATATTTTCAAACATTTGTTCCATTATGCTCACTTATTCCTAAGATTTCAAAATTATAGTATATTTTTTTTCTGAAAGGTTCTGACAAGTTCATAGAATTTGTCTACCTATTCATGCTTTCTACCAGATGTTGGCTCATAAGTTATAATTACTTTAATGAACGTCATTTTGCAAATACTTGTCATGAATCCTACAATATGAGAATACCAAATGTCCTATGAAATAACATTTCTTCTTAATTTTGAATAAAAAACCAAAGCAATTTTGCCACCTCCTTAATTTGCCTTTCCATGGAAAATGATGAGACTTTATTTCAATGACCATATTCTCTGTGTCTTCTAGTTTCCTTTTTAGTAAGAACTTCAAGATTCCCACAATTACATCCTTCCAGTAGAATAGTGACTAATTGTCCATTACATAAGGGAAAGGGAAAAGCATTTATTAATCACTTACTATTTGCCAAACACTGATCTATGTGATTTACAAATATCTCATTTGATCTTAACAAAAGCCCTCTTAGGTAGATATTATTTTCCTCTAGGACAATTAGTTTGCAGTTGTTAGAATATTGGATTTGGAGTCAGGAAGACTAATTTTCCTAAATTCAAGTCTGACCTTAGACATTTGCTAGCTGTGTGACCATGAGAATGGCCACTTAATCCTGTTTGCCTCATTTTCCTCATTTGTAAAATAAGCTATAGAAGAAAATGACATTTTTTTATCAAGAAAATTTCAAGTCAGTTAATGAGACTTGTTCTACAAGTGAAGAAACTGAGGCATAGAGGAATTAGATTTGGACTTGATAAGGGTTATTCAACTAGTAAGAAGATAAGCTGGAATCTCAATTTAGGTCTTCATGACTTCAAGTCATTTTTAAATATTTGTCACATAATATTCCTGTTGCTGTGTATAATGTTTTCTGGTCCTACTCACTCCACTTTGCATCAATAAGTATAAGTTTTTCTAGGTTTTTCTTAAAACACCATTCATATCATTTCACAGTAGTATTCCATTACAATCATATTTCACAACCTGTTCAGCCATTCCACAATTGATGGACATCCCCTCAGTTTCCAATTCTTTGCCATCAAAAAGAGAGCTGCTATAAGTAATTTTGCACAACCGGGAAAAACACAGAACCACCATAGCAATTACAAAGAACATGTCTTTAATCAGAAAAAGGGAAACATTTCTTATGGCCACCACACAGAGTCATTCATATATACACAGCACCAATACCACACTGAGTTAATCTCTGAGACTCTGGGAACAAATGTGACCTCAAACACTTTCTAGATATGCGACCTGGAGCAAGTCACTTAACCCCAATTGCCCGGTCCTTCAGTCCTTATGATTCTTCTGCCTTGGATCAAATACTTAATATTGATTCTAAGACTGAAAGGAGATAAACATACACACACACACACACACACACACACACACAGAAAGATATTTAGGAAGAGAGAAAAGGAGAGAGAGAGAGAGAGAGAGAGAGAGAGAGAGAGAGAGAGAGAGAGAGAGAGAGAGAGAGAGAGAGAGAGAGAGAGAGAGAGAGAGAGAAAACAAATTCTTTCTTCTAGGAAAAGGTAAAGAAATAATTTGATCTCTCAGTGGAACCCTGAAGGCAATTAATTTCTTTTTGCTGTACCACCTACAACCCCTTATTTTCTAATGCCCCCTTACTGAGTCCTCTCTTTTCCCTTACAGTATATATTTCTCCTCATTTTCCTTCCTCTCATTCAGATATAGGTATTATATATATATATATATATACACATATATAGGCATATTGTTATATAGGCATATTATTAGAGATTCTGGTGCACTATTACCCTCTGCACAACTACTTATGCTTCTTCATTTTTTCTTTAAACATCTATTTTCATCCAAGACTTTTGTTTTCTTTAGCCTAGTGATAACAACCTCTAGCAACTGCATGTTAAAAATTTCTTTTTTTAATTTTTTCCCTTAAATGCTATTTCATTATGATTCCCTTGTTCAGTTACTTTTTATGTTTGTGAGTAGAGTGAAGAGATGGTTGTTTTACAAATATGTTAAAAAAGGATCTTCTGCTCTAATTTTTCTCCTTGCCCATTTGAAAAATATTCTTTTATTTTCACATGAACTGCTTTCATCTTATAGTACTTACTTATTATTGTTGTGATTTGTCCACATATTCGTTCCCTTTAAATTTTTTTCCCAAGAACTTGCTTACATTTTACAGAGATGCTCATTTTATACTTCTATATTATAAAGCCATAACCTTCCATTTCCCTCTAATATCAGCAGAAAATATATTGTAAATTTCTACAATAATGTGTACATGTGAAGTAGGATTTATCTGACTTCACCAATTAGCTTTCATGTGCATTGCTAAATCATGTCTTTCCGCATATTGCTAGAAAACCTCCATTTCATTCTTTTTAAATTGGGGAGTAGGCTTTTATCTTGAATAGAATTTAATAGTCAGAGGAGAGGTGGCTAGATTGCATTTGAGAAATTATGCATTGCTTTTTATGATCATAAGTAGACTCCCTGTGCCAAAGCCTCTCTTTTTAACACCAATATTCTTACAGTGATGTTACATGGCCATAAATCATAAAATCCTATGATCTCAGAAAAATCAAAATTAGAGATTGTCTCAGGGATGACTGGGAAATGCACAATGAAATAAATATGTATGCATGATGATTAAATTTAACTCTCCCCTGATTGTGAAAATTAAATTAACTCCTCTGCCCATTTTTAGATTTAATAACCAAAAGCGTAAAAACCCTATTTTAAAGCTGAAAGGAAGATCTGCCCATTTTTAGATTTAATCATCGAAAGTGTAAACACCCCATTCACACTTGACTGGGGGAAGTCTGTGACCCATGTGTGCAATAGTGGGTGATGAGTCAGAATTAAATTGACTGCCCCTGGGCAGTCTTAAGCAAAGATTCAACTGTGATTGGTAGACGTCAAATTAGGGGAAGGCACAGGAAGTGACACAAAAGAAAGTGTCTTTAAAAGGGAGTGACAACTTCCTGAGGGCAGTTGTTACTTGGAGTTCTACTTGGAGTTGAACTTCATATGAGAAGCAGTTCTTCATTCTTTGGAGTTGAGACTGGAGAAGAATCTCCTTACTAGAACTGAGAGGTAATTTACATCTAGATAATTCATTGGTCAATGTGTCCATCCCATAGTCATATTGGTTAATGTCCCCAGAACATTGTCTATCATCCCTACCACTGTATTATAAATGATACAGTAGCCCAATTAATGGCAATTATTCCTACCACAGCCAACCACAGTATTAGTTGTAACATGTTTCCCCATTAGATCTTTTCTATGTTCTAACTGCCAGGAGTTAACAGTTAGAAAATGGTTGTTATCCCCACAAGCTTTGCTTCTAGATAGGATTTAAGATGGCTAGATCCTATAAACTGACAGCCCTAGTACAGCCTTCTTTTTACAATAGCCTCTCTTCCTTAGTTTTCCAAATGACCAGAGTGGCAGTTGGTAACTGTCTTGTACTACCCCCGTCAGGTATCAAGATGTTTTTGATCTTGTGTGGAAACCCCTAGGCAGAGCCAGTGGCTATCATTACTAGCCTCAGGAGTTACAATTGACAGTTGATGGCAGTTGGTCACTAAAGCTTTTCTTTAATGGGTCCTATTAAATCCTGCGGTGCCAGTTGTATTTGAGGGGTTATTTATTTGTATTAGAGGGGTTAATACTTTCAGTATATAGAAGGGAAAGAGAGAAGAATGTCCCTTCTCAAAGTAGGGTTCAGGGGAGACAGCTGATGTTTAGGGTTGGCTCAGAGAGAGGAAATGGGGTTTGAAGATTTTCCCCCCCTTCTGCCTTCCCTCCTTAGTTATGGCTGCTCTTCCAAATTTGCTCTTGTCCCTCTTGAACCCCCTTCACTACTTAAGACCAAGGGGTCTCTCCTTAATCTGTTTACTTACACTTGATTCACAGCTAGGGAAAAAGACAACTATTTAATGACAACTTAACTCAATCAGGGTAATACAAAGTAATAACTCGAAGGGAAAGAATGGGAAAGGGAAATGGGAAAAAGGGGGTCCCTGTCTCTATCTAAACCCTTTTCCCTCCCTCCTCTAGTTGGAGGGAAATCAAGCTTTGGCAGCCTGAACCCCCTGAAAGAAAGTCATGTTAACTCACTCTGGGTTTGACCCATTGGCCACAGTTCAGACCCAGGGCAACAAGAGCTGAGGTAAAGTCAGAGATTCAAAAATGCCTTTTCTCAAGTTTCTTTTCAGTGAGTCTTTTCAATTGGGAAATGTTGTGGGGGGGAAGGATTTCCAGTCACAAGCAGGAAAAAGTGGGTAACCTTCAGAAGAAAGTCTTATTCAACCTCTCTTCAGCTTCTCCGGAATGAGAGACCATCTGCTCTCCCAGCAGAATCTTCTCCTCCTTAAGATTCCAATCTCCTCAGGTCCCTCCCCCATCGAGGTGATCAGCTCCACAAATTCTTCAGCCTGGCACTTTTTTCCTTATGTGCCAACCTCTGTCACAAATCCTCCATTTCCTGTTGTTCACACGGTGCCACCCTGGCCAATGTCAGTTATTTACTTTCTATGACTATTCTAATCTATGTTACTTATTGTTCCCATCTAAGTACCCCCCTCCCAAAATAATAAATCTTATCCTAATCTGCCTATTTGCTAACCTAAATTCCTATTTTATGCTAAAACTGAATCTTTGGAAGAGGGATAGGATTATGTACCAACA